>NC_090727.1:139781758-139814258 GCF_036898095.1 Palaemon carinicauda | reverse complement strand
GCCTGTTCAACACCCTCCTGAGGACCCCGAAGGGTGGGAAGGCGTAGATGTCCATGTTGTCCCAGGAGTGCTGAAACGCGTCTTCCATCTCGGCAGTAGACCGGGAGTTTTGCGTTCAGTTTCGTTGCAAACATGTCTATCATAGGGGAACCATACCTCTCCAGGACTTCCCTGGCCACCTGAGGGTTCAGGGACCATTCGGCACTTAGGACCTGGACCTTGCTGCTGAGACCGTCCACTATGACGTTTCGTTTTCCCGGAATGAACCGAGCCGTGGGATCTATGTGGTTCCTCTCGGTCCATTCCAGGATATTTTCTGTTATGCGGCAGAGCTCCCTGGAGCGAAGGCCTACCTGTTTCTTGACATACGCCACCACTGTGGCATTGTGGCACATCAGGGCTACCGTCCTGCCCTCTAGCTCCCCTTCGAAGATTGACAGGCCCTCTGGATGGCCAGGATCTCCAGGACGTTGATGTGGATAGCCCTCTCAGCCTGCGACCACTGGCCTTATGCTGTGTGAGAGACCAGGTGGGTGCCCCAACCCTTCTTGGAGGCATCCGTAAAGAGCAACATCTCCGGAGGGGAATCCGTTAGCGGGGTGCCCCGCCTGGAGTTCTCCGGCAGGGACCACCACTGTAGGGCCACCCTCCCACCGGGGGACAGTGGGACCAACTGAGTGGGGGGGACCAGTCTGGCACCAGTGATCTTTTAGGTTCCACTGAAGGGGCCTCAGTTCGATCCTGTCCTGAGGGACCAGTTTCTCTGGGGAGGCCATGTGACCCAGTAGCCTCTGCCAGTCCTTGGCCCTCATAGGGAGGCCCTGGAGGAATGGCCTGGAAATCTCCCCGAGGTTCCTGATGTGCTCCTCGGAGGGGAAGGCCCTCGCCAAGGTCGTGTCCAGCTCCATCCCCAAGTATACCGTCCTTCTTACTGGTGTTAAGTGGGATTTCTCCATATCTACTATGATACCCAGCTCCCCGCAGAAGGTTAACAGAGCGTCCCGTTGCTGCTCCAAGAGTCCCTCTGACACTGAAAGCAGCAACCAATCGTCCAGGTAACGCAAGAGTCGTAAGTTGCGTTTGTGAGCCCACCCCGACACCAGGGAGAACACTCTTGTGAAAACCTGAGGGGCCGTGGATAGGCCGAAGCATAGGGTGGTGAATTGGTAAGTTACCTGACCACACTTCAGCCTGAGGTATTTCCTGCTTGAGGGATGGACTGGGATCTGGAAGTAGGCATCCTTCAGGTCCAGGGAAATCATAAAGTCCCCCAACCCCCCGAGGACTTCTGGATCAAAAAGAGTCTGCTGTAGAAGCCCGGGGAGTTGTCCGACACCGGTTGGAGGGCTCCCTTGAGTAACATGGCGGAGATCTCCGCCTGGAGGGCTTCCTTGTGGGAGGGATCCCGGGATGCAAAGGTATCCGCTCCAGGCTCCCTTACCAGGGGAGGGGTCTCGTCCAGGAAGGGGATCTGGTAGCCTTCCTTCAGAATCCGCACCGTCCATGGGTCGGCTACGGAACTCTTCCAACTTTGTCAATGTTTCTGGAGGCATCCCCCTACCGGTGGCTGTGATAGTGGTAGGGGGCCTCTCGCACTATCTCCTCCTAGGGAACCGAGCTCCTCTGGCTCTCCTGGAGGCAGAGGGCCTGGGCTTGAGGGGGCCCGAGGATCCTTGAGGGGCCTTGAACAAGGGCTGGTGGGAGGAATCCCAAGACCTGGCGGAGGCGTCCAGCTGCTCCTGGGGAGCAAACGAGGGCCTTTTCACGGGGGGGTTCGGGGGTCTCCAGGGAGCCTGCTGTGGCTGATGAAAACCACTGGGAGCCCTGCCTTCCTTTACGAGTCTCTCCATCGTCTGTTCCACCAGGTGCTCTGGAAACAGCCCTTCCCCTTCCGCTGGGGAGTTCCTTAGTAACCTGGCGTCTCTGTCCGGAATCCTTTGAGCCAACTTGCTCAGGACCGAGTCTCTCCTACTCAGGACCCAGTTGGTGCCCTGGGTCCAAGCTTGAGCAGAGGAGAACTTAATGGCCTTGGCCCCGGACCGAAGGAGCTCTCGGAAAAGGTTCAGGTCTGTCTCATTGGAGAAATCATGGTTAGTATGTAAAGTGGCCACTGCCGCAGACCACAAGTCCAACCAGGATATGGCGTGGGCCAGGGACCAAGCTGAGGCTTCCATCGACAGGGACTCCTGCAACAAGAAGGTGAGGGATGGAGCCATGGCTCGCTCGTCCAACTTTCCCTGCGGCAGTACGGCCACCGACTCACCCATGTCCAAGGGGCCCCCGAAGAGCCTTCAGGGGTGTAGAACTTCGCCTGGCTCCTCTGAAAGGTCAACAACTTCCTGGAGTTTCTGGTCTTGAGGGAATTCTTGGGCGCCGCTATGAAAGAATTGACTAACCTCTTGGCGTTAAGAGAGTTGACTGAAGAGGGGAGCTTGACATTGGGCCTGGACTCCATAGGCACCGTCCCCAGGGCCCTGT
Source organism: Palaemon carinicauda (assembly GCF_036898095.1). NCBI lineage: Eukaryota > Metazoa > Arthropoda > Malacostraca > Decapoda > Palaemonidae > Palaemon > Palaemon carinicauda. Next base: position 139,811,780 of record NC_090727.1, on the reverse strand, counting down.
CTACCGCCGTGGCAAAGTCCAGATCCCTGGGCTCTTCTGCCTCACTCAGTTTGTTGTGGGTCCCAATCAAGGCCAGGACCCTTCCGAATTTTCCTCTGCAGATCCCCCACCTCGTCATCTTCTTCCACTGGGAACTCGTCCTAACGGTGGGACTCGATCGTCGAGCCTGCGGGGTCAGCAGAGGGATCCACCCAAGCGGGGGGGACCCGTGTCGAGGAGCGCGGCTGGGGGGGCGGGAACCGTTATGGGTCTGCCCGCCTCACTCAAACGGGGCCTCCCCCAGCCTGGGGAGCTCACACCTCTAGGCTCCTTCTGCAGGATCCCTGTGGGATTCCTACACAATCCTGGCCTCACTGGGCCTGCCGCCGTGTGGGCAGCCAATGGACCGGCCGGAGAGCCCCGGGAGCAGACCATGGGCCCCGCTCTCCTCACGGGGACCCCCGTCCCACGGGCAGCCCCTGCTGCAGAGGAAACAGGGGAACCCCTATCAGCCTTCCTCGGTGAATGGGAACCGCCATGTCTGCGATGCCACTTGTTCTTCCTGCTGCTGCTGCACCTGTGCCGCCTCCGGGATGACCTAGAATATCTCCTAGAGTACCTCTAAGATGACCGCGAATGGCTCCTCTTGCGCCCCCTGTGCCTTCTCCTCTAACGGGAGGAGGAACTCTCCGAGGAGGTCCCGTCCGAAGATCGGTCTCTCTTCTTTTTGTGAAGTTTGTCGTCCCACGGGGTCACTAACCAGGTCTTCCCACCACGGGGGTCGCCAACCCGACCGAGGGGGACACGGTTTGGGGTGGGTGCATCGCACTCCGAGGTCTCCTTCGTCCCAAGGCTGCTCGACGTCTCTCGGCGAACTCCACGGGGTCCTTGGTACGGTAGACCAGGGCGGCGGAACAGCATCGGAAGAGCCCGTCACACAACGCTCACGATATGGATCGCACGTTCCCGATGACGGACCTGGAACAGTAAACAGAGAAGGCAGATCGGTTACCGAGGTTACGGCCGGAACCGCTACCAAGGGGGGCACCTCCGCACCACGAGTTTCGGCTACAAACTCCTCCATGGAGGGGGTACCCCCAAGGCACAAGTGCACCCACAAAGACAATAATAAGGGATCCGCCGCAGGGGCCTCACCCGACGAAACATCAGGCTCAACAATCAGTTACTCTACCGAGGTTTCCCTCGACATAGTAAGTCTCTCCTTCTTGACCTTCTTCTTCATCCCGACTAACTTCCACTGCCAGTCGGGCCAAACGACGCATTCAGGGCAAGTAGAATCCTTCGCGCACCTTTGTCCCCGACACTTGGAACAAAGAGAATGCGGGTCAACCTCTTCCTCGAATAAGAAAGCACCATACGCTTTCTCTACAGAAGGCCCAGGGCAACGACGATAAGCCTCCATCACAGGGAAATGAAACACAGAGGGAAAAAAAAGGATACGGGAAAACACAGGGGAACACAGGGAACACGAGGAGACCACATGGAGTCAGTCGTCCATGACCTAAGATCTACTGTATTTACAGTGGAAATTTTCGTCAAAATCCGTCTATTTGTTTTGACGCTATCTTTAAAATGGCAAAAATTGCAAATATGGATCTAGAATCCGGATCACCTTCAAAATTCAATAGGATCGTCCATTAAGACCTAAATTTCGTCAAAATCAGTCGAGTAATTTTGATGTTATCTTTAAAATAGCTTAAAATGTAAATATGGATCCTGATCCGGAAAAACTCCAAAATTTAATGAGGTCGTCCATGACCTAAGATCCATCTATGGCGAAAATTTCGGCAACCTCCGTCAGAGTAGTTTTCATGTAATTCTGTCCACAGACACACAGACAAATAAGTAAATAAACTAGAATCCAGATTCAGATCATTTCCATTATATAATGGAGTCCTCCATGACCTATGCGTGGTGAAAATTTCATTAAAATCCGTCGAGTAGTTTTGACGTTATCTTTAAAATGGAAGAAAATGCAAATCCAGATCGTCTCCAAAAATTAATGGAGTCGTCCACAGACACATGAAAAATGCAAATCCGAATCTAGAATCTGGATGAGCTCCAAAATTTAAGGGGGTCGTCCATGTCCTAAGGTCTATCTTAGGCGAAAATTACACCAAAATCCGTCTGGTAATTTTGACATAATCCTGTCGACAGGTAAATGTCCATAGACACGGATAAATAAATGAACCGACTAGGTCGCCGTACCTATTTGGTGAAGGTATAAAAACACCCAATTTCCTATGAAAAGGAAGTAAAGTCTCCAAAATTGTGAGGAATAATACGCGAGCTAGATCCAGCTTCACAAATCAATAAAACATTCATAATTATACCTATTTTCTTATAAACAGAAAAATATCTATCGAACTTTCTTCACTACCTGTTTTATTTTCTCTTAATGAATCCCACAACAGAGTAACATTGTCAAAGGGTTACTCGTATTGTTAGGTGTTAAGTATCCGTGGTAAAGGATATTTAGAAGTTACATATATTCCTAGTTCGTAAGTTTTGTGGATTAATGTAAATCAGTGTTTTGATATTTTACTGAACCTTTTCTCTCTCTCTCTCTCTCTCTCTCTCTCTCTCTCTCTCTCTCTCTCTCTCTCTCTCTCTCTCTCTCCTAGAGTTAAGAGTTATCATGAAGTAGACCTAAGCCTATCAGTTAGCTTTGAGATGCTGACTCTATATAAATCTTTATCAAATATAAATATGGACGTGCAATTCTAATTGAAATCTGGTGCAATCGCTGTATGCAATCGTATTTCCAGGCATTCTTTTGTAATGATCTTAGGCCCTATACCAATTTATATTTGCTGATACTTGAATAAATTTTAACCTACTGTGAAACTGAAACGATAAATAACGACATTGTAGAATCATTCTAAACTTGTAAAAACAGAATTTCAGTCAGTATGTAGACCTATAGGCTTACCCAAACCAAGGTTGGCGATTTTATTGATAACAAAATCGATTAATTCGATTTAAATGAGATGTATTTGATTTAAATCTATTTTTATGATAGATTTTAAATATTATAGGATATTTGATTGCTAAAGGACATTATTAGCATATCAATTACAAAAACACGATAGAATAATGTGCATAAAATCATAAAATGCAATTATATAACATGAAGTGATGAAATGCAAATGGAAATTGCTACTAGTATAAAAAGAAAGTTATAAGCCTACATGTAGCATTTATCACTGTACAACCCACAATTGATGGGTGGTCTAACATCCATAATAAACCTATAATATGTCACTCTAACAACATCCACTAGTCAGATTTATTTAGTTGACACATTAGACACATCAGGGAAACCTCATACTCATGAATTTCTTCAAAACTTGTACAAAATTTGATCAAGAAGATTGAACAATATTTTGGTTGTCTCAATGGAAGTGTTGTGACAGACAATGCAGCAAATGTCACCACGATAAGAAAACTCTTGTAGGAATCGAGTGAACCTGAGCATACCGTCCTCACATACGGATGTGCAGCACACCTAAATAAACTGACTCATGACCTTGAGACTGATAATGTAAAACAACATATGTTGTTCATGTAGTTAAATATTTTAGAAATAATCATTATGCTGCTGCAAGGTATCGGCAGGAAGTTGGCCAGTGTCTAGCCATGCCTCAAGACACAAGGTGTAACACAATGTCAGACTGTCTCAAGGCTTATTTGAATAACTGGCCAATTCTATTGAAGATCTGTGAAGTCAACAGGGAAGCTATTGATACTGAAGCAAGAAACAAAACTGGTGAAAAATGGTATGAACAGTTTATAACCAAAGCTCACATGCTTGCCAACATGCTTCACCCAGCACTTCAAGTAAATACTCAGTGCAGAAGAGGTGGATATTACTATGGAGTATGCCAATGAGAAATATACAACACTTGTTCCTGTCATTATGACGCTTCGAGCAAAATCATCTCCTTTCTAGGCGTTGTTCATGTTCACTTAGTCTGTGACCAAGACACTGAAAGTTATTGAGTGGTGGTATTCACATACTGTCATTAGTGCGTCTACTCCTAACTGTAATAGCCTCGTCATCACGAGGCTACTGCGTAATTGGTCTTCCTTTTTAAGACAATGAACTCAAATGTAAATAATGATTAACCGTTGAATTCATGCATTGATGGGAATATAGTCTCTTTTTGTTCTTATACATCCAACTGCAAAGTACTTTCTTTCAGCTAATGGAAAATAGACATCGTTACTTTTTTGCTTTTATATATTCAACTACAAAATATTTTCTTTTTTCAAACTTTCAAGATAAATAAATATATATATATATATATATATATATATATATATATATATATATATATTTTTTTTTTTCACTTCTATAATTCACTAGGCTATAATAATAAAAATTAGGTTCATCATTTCTGTAACTTCTTAATGCAACATTAAAATTTTATTATAAAACCCATTGTCTTAATTTTAATCATAACATTTTAATTTCCAAAGCATAATACGAAAATCTATTTAAATCAATGATGTCTTTAATAAAAAAAAAAAAAACTGAATAAAATCATGATTTAAATCAAGATTTAAATCAGCCAACCCTGACCCAAACCCTCGCCCCCCCCCCCCCTTCCCTAGCCCAAAAAGATAGTGATAAGTCAGTCACTACTAGAAACCATCGGGCTGAGAAGTTCTGTTCACCAGACTCCGAGATAGGGACGTTTCCAATAAGATACCTCGAGGAATTTTATAAAAGGTAACTTTTAACGTTTATAGAGGAAAACCGGTTTCACAGCGAGAATCTCCCCTATATAATAAAGAGGGAGAGGGAGTAGTCATACCCTGGGGAGAGGAGATAGCTCAAGGCGTATATTGGGAAACCTTTCTCCCATAAATGACCGAACCAGCGTGTTGTAGTTTGGAAAGGTGGGAAGGGTTATATCTGTGTGTGTGTGTGTGTGTGTGTGTGTGTCTAAACATTTAGATGTCCTTTTTGACGGCTCAGATACACTACTAGGAAATATTTGGTATTCTTGAATCAAAGCACATTCGTGTTTTGGGATCCATAAACAATAACTAACAGCATTGATAAGTAACTACAAAGTAAGTTTAGGTATCATATACAGCCGAAAGAATTTTTGCATTAGAGCTATCCCGTAATTATTGGTAATATTTAGAAAAAAAAAATCTCATAATATCACCAACAAACACATAAGTGAAATCAACTTACCATTCAGAGTCGGAGGGTAAAAACGGAGTGGTGTAAAAGAAAAAAAATGCGTGGTACTGTAGGCCTAAAACCAAGCAACAATAAATTTCAAAGAAGATTTGTTCAATTCTAGGTGCAAAGTGCATAAAAATATGTTTCCCCAATATTTGCCAATTTTACCTATGGAAAAAATCATCTTTGTTAAGCCCCATTGAACGTAAGCTCATTTGTAACAACTCTGATATAGAATCCGGTTATGTCATTGGGTGAGTTTCTGCACCACTATTCTATCATGATCTAAAAATTATGCAAACTCCATACTTTAGCTACTTATCAAATATTGATAAAATTTTGTGAACGCCAGAAGTTGGCCATTTCTATTGCAAATAGATTTTATTCTAATTTCTCTCTATATAGGCTGTGTTGTCCAAAGTAACTGGGGATAATAATAATAATAATAATAATAATAATAATAATAATAATTCTGACCGCCAAAAGTTCATGGACTAGTCCAAGGCCTAAGAACTATCTGTACTGGAAATTACGTTAAAATCTGTTAAGTAGTTTAGACATAATCCTGCCTACAGACAAGCAGACAAATAAATGAATAAATCGACTCGAAAACACAATACAAGTCTAATGAATAATAATAATAATAATAACAAAGGCCTAATAAAGAAAAAAAGATGATAATAATAACAATAAACAAAAAAGTAAACGCGCTAAAACAGATGGGTCGCCATTCAGTCCTAACTTGGTAGTCTCGGTTAATCTCCTGGACAAACATCCAGAAAAAAAGGAAATGAAAAGGCCGGCCAGCCCTGTTGTGGGTAGAAACATCACAAAGGCTCTCGGATGTATTTGCAAACAGTAGAATTTGGCTCAAGAAAATAGAACATATCCCAGTCTATAATAGGAAATTGCTTAAAGGAGGTTCAGAGGGATGGAAAACTCAACATACAGTAGACCCAATATTCAATGTAAGACAGTTTGAATAAGGCACGAAAAACAGTATTCACTAAAGGGGATTAATTGGTTTGCTTAAGGATAACTTAATACGGTAGGAAAATTTAACATGAGCACAGACGACAATTCGGAAATTCAAATAGAAATACGGAAACTAATATTAGTCTTACTTTGAAGGCGCTATGACATGTGCAAATTTCCAGGCAACAAAAGTTTTCCTTGTCTATTTTCAGCGTTCGCTGGTCATTTTAATTAGGCCTATATCTACCTGGTCGGGGAGCTTTCGTCCATCTGTGGAAGAAAAACACTCAACCAGTCAATCGGATGCGAATCGTGGTTTTTTGATTAAAAGTAACGAATTATGGAAGAAACCAACCAAATAACAAGAAAACGAACCGAAAAAAATGCTTTTGCATGCAAAATTACGAGGAGGAAATGACAAATTCGAAGATAATATGTATTTTTCCTAACCATACAAACCTTAGCTATTTACATTGGGTTTACCTTTTAACGTAGCTGAAATGGCGAGCCATTAGAATTTAATGAGGGTGTATTACCCCCGCGCTAGTTAGCGGGGGGGGGGAGGAGTGGTAGCTAGCCACCCCCCCCCCCTCCTCACACACCGGTGAAGCTCACTTTCACTTAGAGGTAGGACTTGTCTTGGGGGACAGGGCTGGCGGGCAAATATGTGTAAATAGCTAAGGTTTGTATGGTTAGGAAAAATACAAATTATCTTCGAATTTGTCATTTGTTCCGTAACCGAAATACAAACCACGCTATTTACATTGGGTGACTTACCCCTTAGGTAGGGTGGAAAGTCCCCAACCATACTGGCTTTGGCTTTACCCGGGGACTCAGAATCCGAGTGAGTCGCACTCGAGAAAAGGAGTCCCTGCACCTCACAAGTTCCTTGCTCCGCAGGGCACCGTGTGGCCTACATAAGCTTGTGTGTGAAGGAAGAAGTGTGACCCGTCTTAGGCAGTTGACCTGGAGTTCCAGAAGGAACTCTGGGTTAGGACGTTCCCAATACCACCTCGTCAGGGTATGGGGGACGCGACAGTATTGACTCAATACTCGGAACACAAGGAAGCATGGTTTACCTGCAGAGGTTTGAGGTCAGCTATGCAGAGACCAGGATGCTGCTTCCCAGTAGAGGGGATGATGAAGAAAGAAGTAAGGGCCAGACATACTTCTTTCGTTCATGCAGACTAAAACCTGATAACAATGCCCTCAACCTTCTGCTACCTGTCCAAAAAGGAGCCTGAGGTTAGACCAGCTTTTGTGTAGCCACCACAGGGCGATAGAAAACGTATCGAAACTCCTGTGGGTCACGCCATGCAGGAAGCGGGCTGAGAAGGTCATTAGACGCTTCCAGACTCCAGCTTGTAGCACCTGCGTCACAGAGTAGTATTACTCGAAGGCGAGGGACGTTGCGATGTATCCGACATCGTGCTGTAGGGCGACGTGACGGGGGAGGGTCTGGAGTCAGGTCGAGATGAATGTCCTTGAGTCCGAGCTGAAGAGGTATACTGGTGATTCTCGCCCGTGTCCTTCCTGTGCTCCCAAACCGGCTGCAACTGAGGACAAACTGCAGCTGTTCCCAAAGCTAACCTCTCGATTCCTTTACTGGTAAGGAGAAGGTTTTGGGACATCAGATACAGAATGGTGACTCGAAATCTTGAAGGAATTGGAACGAAGGGCCGGGACCCCAAGATTCTGAGTCTAGCCAACAACTCAGGAGCGAACCTGAATGTTGCCTTCCCCCATTCCTTAGAAAGGGCGGAGTCGTACGAGACCAAGAAGATTGCTTACACACTGGCCGCGGCCAGAGTGAGCAGGAGCCCCAAGACGGAATACGATCAGAGGCCTGACGTAAAGGGTCTTGAGATGATCTCTTAAGGGACTAAAAAGTCCGAGCCATGCTCCAAGTTGGAGGTCTCACTCCGACTAGGGCAGGGACGTTCGCAGCTTCGCATGAGCGAGGAAAAGTCCAGCGGGAAGGAAAAAGTTATTCCTTTAAGCCTGAAGGTCAGGGAAAGGCTGAGCGACAGACTTCATTGCCGAGAGCGGAAAGGAGTTTCCTCCCGCCGAAAGGCAATAAGATCGTTATTGCTGGAGAAGAAGCCTCAAGGGAAGATGTATATCTCCCACGACACCAACCACCGAAGACTCTCCACTTCGCCTGAAAGACCCCTGCGGATGACTATCGCAGATGACGCGACCTCCGTCCCGCGACTATAGCGGGTTGTCTCTTCTTGAGGAGGAGGCGTAGTGTCTCCAGGCATGAAGCCAAAACGACGCCCCGGCTCGTGAAAGATGTTGCAGAGTGGTTGTTTGAGTAGCCTGTGCCGTGGGAGAAGCTCCCCCGGGAGTTCCGTCAGGGGAAGCAGAGGGTCCGGAAACCGTTCTGCGCATAGTCCCAGTGGAGTTCTCAGGGCCATTGAAAGGTTGACAGACAACCTGGTCTTGTTGAGACCCATTCTCAACAGACAACAAAGGAGGGAAGACACAGGCGTCGATGTTGTCCCACCATCACCGGAATGCATCTTGCCAGAGTCTCGGGGTCTGAGACTGGGGGGAAGAACAGCGGAAGCTTGAGGTTCCAAGCTGTCGCGATCAGGTCCCCCAGACCAGGACTTGCTGGTTACTAAAGGCCAAAGACCCCCAGGTACACTCTCTCTACGAGGCTCTGCTCGGATAGTCGGAGAGAACATTCCTCTGCCCGGAATGAGAGAGCCGATGGTGGTATTGAGAGTATCTCAAATCATCTCAGTATCTCTACTGCACGATGCGAAGGTGTGAAAATGCGTCCCCTGCTGGTTAGAACACACCAGAACCATGAAGTCGACGCGTACGGAGCGACTCGGCAGGAGCTGTAGGATCTGTAGAGGGGCCAGACTACGGCCCCTAAGCCTGCCTGAATGATGGAGAGGTATCCTTCAGGTCCTGACCATAGGCCTGGACCGAAACATGCCCCCCCACTTTTTCTTTGACGAGTCCGAGAACAGCATAAAAAAAGTGGGGAAAGGATGAGAATATCCACTCCCATCAAGAGGTTCCATAGGGCAACACCCATTGCAGGTCTAATCGTTCCGCTGGTCCCATAGGGGCCAGAAAGTCCGGTTAATCGTTGCTTTGAAACCACCGGAACTTGGGCCGCCCCACAGGGAACTTATCCTGAGGCGACCGTTCAGAACTTAGACGGGTCAATGAGGATAAGAGAACTAGGAAACGTTCCAAGGTAGGGCTGAAAGCTCTGCTTGACTGAGGACAGGTACTGCGACTCTCCTCAGCCTTGCCACAGTCAACTGAAGGGAAGGCTCGGAGGAGGTGGCAACAGAATCTGGCGTCCCCAGGCGGTCACCCATCCAAGTACCGACCAGAACCGACGTTGCTTAACCTCGCTGGACGGACGAGAAGCGGGGTTTCCAACGTGGTAAGGCCGTTGACTCAATATCATGGCTAGATACTCCAAAAGTTGAGGCAGAAGAAGAGAAGGCTCCTAGCAAAATACCATGAACCCCCACTCATGGTAAGCATCCGGAAGCTTGTCCCGGCGCTGAAGAAGGTCGAACCCGAGCCTACCGGAGTTGACCAGACCTCCAAAAGGCGAAGGAGGCAGAAGCCTGCACCTGAGCGGCCATGAGGAGAGCAGGGAGAGTTCTCTGGGGAAAAAACCTGCGATGCCACGGCGGGATCGCCACACTGCATCTTAAGCAGGAATACCTGTAGTCTAGGCTGAATTCCACGAGCTTCCTGGAAGATGGATGGAATGGAAACTGAAAGTATCCGTCCTTCCGATCCAGGGCCTAAGGACTCCTGTCGCCTCGTTACCAGTCTGATCGATTCTGCTGTTCCACGCTGGACGAAGTTTGTTCGACAAACTTGATCAGGGCTGAGAGGTCGACTACGGAACTCCCGTCTCAGATACTTCCTACAAGAAAGGATCGACTGAAGAAGCCGGGAGTGAAGCCGTCGACGGTCCTATGGAGGACCTTCTCCTAAGGCACGGATCATTCTGCCCAAACGGGCAAACTCTTGCCGACCCTATGGCATAGAGGTTCAGAGACACTGAATTCGCTGACAGAGACGGCAGGCGCGATATCCTTGGCTGATCACAGAGATCGTGCAGGAATGGGCATCGGGAAGCTGTCATCCGGATGAGTAACCTTAGGCATCCTCCCAGCGTGAAACCTGCAAAGGGGGGGTGCCAATCCTAGAGTTCGTGAACTCTGCCGTTCCCTCTAGGACTATGCCCCCCCGGGAGAGCCTCCCGTGCCATCTGTTCCTGACAGGAGGGAACTGCAATTGGACACCTTGTCTCAGTTATCGTAGCCGGTCCGATAACTTAGGCCGACGTGGCTGAAAGAAAGAGGCGCTGGAGTCCTGCAGGGTCTGGAAGAAAGCGCCTTGGAGGAGTGAAAACAGAAGTCGACTTCCTCCACACAGCCGCTGTCTATGTCTCTGTCCTTGGGCACAAACAAACTCTTCTCAAGGATGGAAGGGTGTCTGAGGTTGTCGACATCCACGGATGAGACACCCGAAAGGAAGCCCTCGGTCATTGCGTCCAGATGGTCCAACATCGAGCTTGCCCGCAAGTTCGGTACTTGACGACGAAACGCCAAGGGTGCTTGAGCCCGAGAGGAGGAAAGTACCCATGACCTTCCTGTAGCTTCCTTGAACAAAACCTCGGGTCGCAACCGAGGAGGGAAAGGACCTGGTAAGCCCCTTTCACGAGATGGAGAAGAGGAAGGGGTAAACTAGTTACCCCTTGGCCGATGGAGAAATCTCGAACGGAAAGCCCCCCGCCAAAAACCCTTCCAGGGAATGACGGGGAAGGGCTAACCCAGGTTCTGGAAAGAAGAATGTTGTTCAGACCTCCCTGAAGATTATTCCTATTCTTGCATGTGCCATGCTCTGCGTTTACGGGGTGAGGCCGTGATCTGGAAATACGCTCCAGAAGACTCGCCAGGCTGGCCATGCTGCGAAACCCCAATGGGAATTGCGGTCGCAATCCCCCTGGTGCTCGCGCGATGGTAAATCAATGATTTGCGTGTGGGCGAACGTGGAAGCGCCCATGCGCGGGCACGCAGGAACGCAGGAACGCAAACGAAGGTTAGCGAAGGAGCGCAGAAGGAGGGCGAGCGTGGTAGGAAGGGCGAGAGCTGGTGGTCGGCGAGCGATAACCCATAGGCAAGCAATGGATACTGCAAGAATTAAGCAGACGTTCGCGCAAAGAAACACCGTAGGTTCGCGCGATGGAACACCGTTGGTTCGCGCGATGGAAAACCGTCGGTTCGCGCGATGGAACACCGTCGGTCCGCGCGACGGAACACCGTCGGTCCGCGCGACGGAACACCGTCGGTCCGCGCGACGGAACACCGTCGGTCCGCGCGACGGAACACCGTCGGTCCGCGCGACGGAACACCGTCGGTCCGCGCGACGGAACACCGTCGGTCCGCGCGACGGAACTCCGTCCGTCCGCGCGATGGAATACCGTTGGTTCGCACGCGGGCGAACATTGGAGAGCATGTGCGCGGTCACGCATGAGCGTAGGCGTGCAGGCATGTGGGCGTGCGGTCGCGCGGGCGTGCGGTCGCGCGGGCGCGCGCGGCCGCGCAGGCACGTGGGCGTGCGGGTGAGCGCAGGCGGTCGGGAGACTGATGACGCGTAGGCGGGCGATGGCGCGTTGACGAGCGATGGCGCATTCTGGCGAGCGATAGCCCGTAGGAGAGTGAAGGCGCGTTGGCAAGCGATGGAGCGTCAGCAAGCGACGGCGCGTTGACGAGCGGTGGTGCGTTAACAAAACGCTGGCGCGCAGGTGAAGAATCGCGCGGGCGCGTAGGCGATTGCCAACGCGAGAGAGACTAGTGATGGTTAGCGCGCATCGCGCTAACAGAAGGCGCGCAGGTGCATCAGGAAGGTGAGCGCTGAAGCAAGCTGTTAATCAGGCGATCCTAGACGGTCAGAAAACCGTAGGCGCCCATTGGTGCGTGGGCCTAAACTGCCGAGGGCTCCACGGAGATATCGTACACTACACACACAAGCACAAATCTCTGAAAAGGAAACTTACTGATTTCCATACTCAAATATATATACAAACATGAAAAAATGTTTACATATATATTGAGTAGAAGAAAAGTAAGTGATTAAGTAAAGACAAAACAAACAATGGCTGCCAAGCGAGGACAAAGACAGAGACGTCTGTCCCAGTCCGAGCCAAAAGTGAAAGTGAGCTTCACCGGTGTGTGAGGGGGGGGGGGGGGGGGGGGGGTAGCTAGCTACCACTCCCCTACCCCCCGCTAACTAGCGCGGGGGTAATACACCCTCGTTAAATTCTAATGGCTCGCCATTTCAGCTACGCTAAAAGGTAAACCCAATGTAAATAGTGTGGTTTGTATTTCGGTTACGGGACAAATAACAATTAATGACTCACAGTCCTACGCAGTTACTTCTCAAAAACCATTCTCTCTAAGGGCCAATTTCCACCAAGCTTGTCTTTTATCGAACGCAAACTTCTCAAAACAATTATTATTATTATTACTATCCAAGCTACAACCCTAGTTGGAAAAGCAAGATGCTATAAGCCCAGGGGCTCCAACAGGGAAAAATAGCCCAGTGAGGAAAGGAAATAAGGAAATAAATAAATGAAGAGAACAAATTAACAATAAATCATTCTAAAAACAGTAACAACGTCAAAACAGACATGTCATATTTAAACTATTAACAACATCAAAAACAAATATGTCATAAATAAACTATAAAAGACTCATGTCCGCCTGGTCAACAAAAAAGCATTTGCTCCAACTTTGAACTTTTGAAGTTCTACTGATTCAACCACCCGATTAGGAAGATCATTCCACAAATTGGTAACAGCTTGAATAAAACTTCTAGAGTACTGTGTAGTATTGAGCCTCGTGATGGAGAAGGCCTGGCTATTAGAATTAACTGCCTGCCTAGTATTACGAACAGGATAGAATTGTCCTGGGAGATCTGAATGTAAAGGATGGCCAGAGTTATGAAAAATCTTATGCAACATGCATAATGAACTAATTGAACGACGGTGCCAGAGATTAATATCTAGATCAGGAATAAGAAATTTAATAGACCGTAAGTTTCTGTCCAAAAAATTAAGATGAGAATCAGCAGCTGAACACAAGACAGGAGAACAATACTCAAAACAAGGTAGAATGAAAGAATTAAAACACTTCTTCAGAATACATTGATCACCGAAAATCTTGAAAGACTTTCTCAATAAGCCTATTTTTTGTGCAATTGAAGAAGACACAGACCTTATATGTTTCTCAAAAGTAAATTTACTGTCGAGAATCACACCTAAAATTTTGAAAGAGTCATACATATTCAAAGAAACATTATCAATACTGAGATCCGGATGTTGAGGAGCCACCATCCTTGACCTACTTACAATCATACTTTGAGTTTTGTTAGGATTCAACTTCATACCCCATAATTTGCACCATGCACTAATTCTAGCTAAATCTCTATTAAAGGATTCACCAACCCTAGATCTACATTCAGGGGATGGAATTGATGCAAAGAGAGTAGCATCATCTGCATATGCAACAAGCTTGTTTTCTAGGCCAAACCACATGTCATGTGTATATAGTATGAAAAGTAATAGGCCAAGAACACTACCCTGTGGAACACCGGATATCACATTCCTATAATCACTATGGTGCCCGTCAATAACAACTCTTTGAGATCTATTACTTAAAAAATCAATAATAATGCTAAGAAACGACCCACCCACTCCCAACTGTTTCAGTTTGAAAACAAGGGCCTCATGATTAACACGGTCAAAGGCAGCACTAAAATCAATGCCAATCATACGAACTTCCCGACCACAATCAAGGGATTTCTGTACAGCATTGGAGATTGTAAGAAAGGCATCACATGCTCCAAGGCCTTTACGAAAACCAAATTGCAAACTAGGGAGTAGATGATTACCTTCAGCAAACCTATTAATACGTTTTGCCAGAAGACGTTCAAAAACTTTAGATAATATGGGAGTTATGGAAATTGGGCGGTAATCAGTGGGACTTGAGCTACCACAAACACATTTACATAGAGGAGTAACATTACCAATTCTCCAACTAGTGCTAAAAGCTCTTCTTCTTGCTAATTTGCGCAAAATAACAGATAACTTTGGAGCTAAGAAATCTGCTGTTTTTATAAAAAACAAAGGAAAAATACCATTTGGGTCTACACCTCCATAAGCATCAAGGTCCATCAACAGAGCTTTAATCTCACGAGATCGAAAAGCTAAACTAGTTAGTTTAGCCTCAGGAAAACAGGAATGAGGAAGTTCAAGTTTTTCATTACTCTGTTTACTGTCAAAAACATCAGCCAAAAGGGTTGCCTTTTCCTTTGGACAGTGAGTGACTGAGCCATCTAGTTTAAGTAAAGGAGGAACTGTTGCATCTACACCAAAGAGTGCAGATTTAGGGGTAGACCACCATTTATGTTCCTGAGTTGTACCAGAAAGTGTTTCTTTTATGGTTAAATTGTACTCCTTTTCAGTTGAGGCATAAACTCTCTGAGCAAAAGCTCGAAGCTGAGTATAGTTTATTCCAGGTCAAATCTGATCTGTTACCCTTCCAAAGATGATAGGCCTCCTGTTTCTCCAAATAAGCACGTCTACAATCATCATTGAACCACGGTTTGTCCTTCACTCGGTACCTTAGCACACGAGAAGGGATACGCCTATCAATTATGTTGACTAGATTCTCATTCAAAGGGACAACAGGATCTACACTATTATATAATTGTGACCAATTCAAGCACAAAAGATCATGTAAAATCCCATTCCAGTCTGCTTGGGATTTCATATAAATTTTACAAGAATATGATATATCAGGGACAGGCTGCTCAGTCTTCACTAATAATGAAATCAAGTACGTTGGTTAATGAACTAACAATAATTATTCACTTACAGGTCTTTGCCCCTCCATGGGTCGCTTTGCTTGCGATTAACTTTTATAAATTAAACATTATATCATTGCTTCTCTGTTCTGGCAGGCGATACATATTGCGCTACTCGCGTTTGCCGAGTGGGCAAGTATTTTGTTGGACGTAAATTTGATAACCCAACAACCTACACACTACGTGACAGCAGTATCCTTACCTTAGGCTGACACTTGTTCTACAAAAACTAGCTTAACCAAAGATTAAGTCTGCAATGACTTACCTTGATAGTCGGAGTCGGAATTTTCAATATCAGGTGTAAAACAAGGGCAATGGTTTAGATCCAATACAGCACTTGTCCACAAAACTGGCCTTGAAATCGCTCACACAGAAAATACACAGGACACGCTTTTTAGCTTCTTTCTAACGTTATGTGACACTGCCAGTAATATTGATCAATTACCTGTAATCTACGTAAAATGCAATTATGCACTGCCTGGAACCCTTTGTTTCTGATGGACAATCAAACTTTTTACATTATTATTTAAAGGTTGTCTAATCTCTCAATTCAAAATTAACCGCTAAGCTGCATTTTTAAATGAATTTGATCAGGGTCAAATACAAAGGACTGATTAAATTAAATCTAGATTCTGATTGGACAATCCAAAGTAAAATTCAGAAAAATATGAGAAAAAGACTTTATACGGTGTACCTGCTCAAACTCGTTTATACACTGCGCGCGCCAAAATCTAATAGCCAATGGTAACACATTAAGAAAAGCTACAGCGTTTCCACTGGAGAAACGAAATCAGTGGATGGAGCTACTCGAAATCAGTGGATGGAGCTACTCCGCATTTGGGCAAATATTAGCACACAGCACAGGATGAGGTAAAATTATAGAACAACACAGACCTACATTTCCAATAGAAAAAAAAAAATTTCCTCCATTAAATATTGTGCTTTCACCAAATTTTACTTTTATTTCCACCGCATATAAACCGTTCGGTGCTATTATAGTATGCTATCTACCGTCGAATTTCTATTATAGTATGCTATCTACCGTCGAATTTCTACTATAGTATGCTATCTACCGTCGAATTTCTACTATAGTATGGTATCTACCACAAAGTATGTTATCTACCGTCAATGTTAATCCTCCTGTTTGATGAGGGTTATGAAACAGATTACTTACCACCAGTATGTTATCCTCAATGGACTTTAATGATAGTTTAATAATATTTATTGGCAGGACAATATGGGTGCATAATTATAAGCAGTTTGTAGGGAAACTTTTATTACAAATTATTCAAAGCTCATCATACAACAATGCTACAAGTTATTCAAATGAAAAATCAAATATTACAAAACTGAAAGAAAATAATCTATGAAAAAAAATCAATCAAAAATTTACTCTACTACTGCTTGTAAACATATCTTACTTCATTCAAGAAAGCGGGAAATACATTGTCGCCTTTTCTCAGAACTTTCCAACAGTAATGATCTAAATGGGATTGTAAATGCTGATGAGGTAATCCTCTCTTCTTTTTCAGTATGTGAATCTTGGCATCCAGTCATGATCGCTCAATAGACTGAGTATGTGCTCCTGAATTGGGGTCTACATAATTTTGTTGATGGTTCACGGATTTGTGCTTATAAGCACGTGTATGCTGGCCATTCATCGGAATGGATTGCAGATCCAAATTGGCACTCACGTTGTATGATAGGGATCAACGTTTCCTTATCTTTTCTTTCAACGTAAGAGTCCCTCAATCAAGTCCATTTTTTCAATCCAAACGAGTTCACCATCAAACTCTTCAGAGTTCGGGGGATGGTCGCCAGCCAACAATCGACCACGGTTATACTTATGACGGCCAGCAAAACGACCCTCACTGATGGTAGGTATCATACTATAGTCAGAAAGGGGTGGTAGATAGCAAAGTTGGCGGTAGATAGCATACTATAATAGTACCAACCGTTCTCCCATTATTCCCCGCCACCTTCCTGACAGATACAGCTGGGAACCTGGGATTTTGGGCGGGCAAAAACAGGAAAAATCATGATTATTTACCACTTTCGAGATTCATTACAGGCCACAGAAACTAACAAACACACCTAACCTAAGAAACCCACCTAACCTAACCAAGTAGTTCCCGCATCACAGACCTATTTGGAGGGTAAGTCTCCCGCTCCCCTTCCCAAGTCACAAACCTACCCAGGTCACAAACCTAGCCGGGTGGCAACCCCACAGATACCAGGTCACACACCTCCCTAGGTCACAGACCTAGCAGGGGTCAAGTCCCCGAAGCCGCCTTCCCAGGTCATAGACCTAGCGGGGGGAGAGAAGATCACCGGACTCCTCTACCCAGGTCACAAACTCTAAAAGTAAATCACAATTAACTCCTCAACCTTATGATTGACACCTACATCTATTTTTGTTCCTAGCAATCTTCACAGTAGCTACAATGAAAAATGTGTTGGTCTTCCCTACAAGATAACTTGGAATCGCACTTAGGACACTTTACAAACAGGAGCAGATACGTGTGGTTTGTAAAATGTAAACAAAAAAGTGAAGTAAATATTTCAGGGGAATAGGATGCCAATATTTTGTGCATTTTTTTGTGGATTTATTACACATCCCAGAGAATAAGATATATAGAGGAAAAAGTTAGTTTTATTATTATTCATTGATTCACCAGTAAATTTTCCCCACCTAAAACCCCCCGGTTCCCACTGTGTGGCCCCCATTACCATAGGATGTATTACAGTATACTATATCTTATTAAATATTTATTTGTGATGAAAATAAAGGTAATTTCCAAAGAAAATAAGAGTTTTTCTATATAAAACCACATTCCTTTATTGTAAAGGGCTTTCTGTGTTTTTCTATAATAATACCCAAAGATATGGAGTTAAAAAGCATAGGAACAAACATGAAGTAACAAGGGATACTATCCCTGGCAGTGTGAACAACAGAGCTTAGAAAATTTCACTACTTGCCATAAGTTAATTTTTTCTTTTAAAATGCCTTTGCGTCAATACAGTAATATAATTTAGAAAAATTGTTGTTTTTACGTGTTTTATCCAAGAAAAGCATAAATTACAATAAAAGCGCTGGGTGGGATTTTAATGAAGTTTAATCCTTATTTCTTCACACAGGAATTATTCATTTACTGGAGTGCTATCACTGAAATTTAGTAATTAAGTTGAAAGCCAAGTAATAGAAAGTAATTTTATACAATAGACTAATATGTAAAAAAAAAAAAAAAAAATAGTATAAGAGTATGATGTATTTATAATAAATATGAAAGGCAGATACGTTTCTAACATAAGGTAAACATACTATCGCCCAATACTTAAAATAAAACTGATTAATCTATCAAAAAGGAATGCCAACTACCTCTGGAAATATTGTTTCACTTGACAATTATATGTCTTGACATGGCCTAGGTTAGATTAGCATGCAACATTGTAATCGCCAGTTCTGCTAGGCGGAAGCCTTCACAAGAAGCTATATGCACATTACACCCTTACATATTATTTGAGTATTTTAAAACTAAGGGTAAAATATCATTCCAGGATGCTATTTTTAGCCACTAATTACTGTATAGCTTATCATATTTTACTCCTCAAAAAACACCATAAATTGTAAAGTATAATTTTATGAATTAAAATTATGTTGATGTATATCCATAATAATAAGGTAAATTACATAAATGATATACTGGTAAAATAAAAGTTTCAGTCAAACTCGGATCTCCGATATGAAAATATATTTTTTCGCTTAATTAGCTTGTTTTCAACGAAAATTACCTTAATTTTTGCCACAAATAATTAGCTTTAGAGATACAGGGTCCCCTAAATAACTGCAATAAACGGGTTCCAAAAGGGGGAAATCGGGGATTTTAGGTGGGGGAAAATGCAGAAAACGGTTAAAATAAGAAAAGCTGTCTAACCTAAACACACCAGTCATCGTAATAAAAAAAAATGTTACCAAAATCACATTCGAGTAATAATAATGAAACACTGGAGCTTTTGTTTGCCAGACTACCAGACACATAGAAAATGTGATTTTCTATCACTTTTTCTATGGAGTCGAGTCATTCGTAGCAATCTGCAACATATTACAAAGACCTTGTTACTTAATTGTGCTAATGGTTTAATGGTTTTTGCTCTGGAGAATGCTCGCTTCAATCGCGATTAAAAATCATCTCATTGCTGCTATGTTCTGGCAAGCAGAAAATGTTTCCCTAAGCACGTTAGCCCTGTGGGTTAGTATTTCTGCATAATATAATCGCCACGGCACTTACCTTGGGGCACTTAACACTTTCCGGTAGCATTGAATGTTCATGCTGAAACCTATTCACTAGTTCTGGAGTTCCAATATAATGTCTACGAAACTGTCTAATATCCTCAAAATAAGAAAAGTAACAATTAGGGCAACTGACATGCACTATTTCCAGAAAGATGTATGAATTCCAAAATCGCAGTTAATTGGATAATCTTCAAACAAAGCAACCAATCACCTTTCAGCATAATTACTGCACCCGTACATCATAACCAAAACAAAAGGATGATCAAACATTTTTACCCACGATGCATTGACAAAAAACAAAATACTACTGGAAGAAAGACTAACATGGCTGTATAAGTACATCCTGGGAATAATAATCAGGAACAATATTCATCAGAAAATACAGTATTTCCATAACCATTAATTTGGGGACGGTTTAAGCAACTTTTTCGTATGAAAAGACGTAAATATAAGAACACCATCTAACCTAACCTAGGATCCGTACCCTTAACTAATTACCTACAGGGGAGGGACCAATACCAACGCCCCCCTACCCCCCCCCAGAAATCCCGGTTTTATTGTAGTGTATTACAGGGCAATGTAACCTAGGGAAAAAACTACTTTTTTATTGAAAAAATTACGCTCTCTTCGAAAATGACACTCGTTCCCGTCGCAAATGAATAGTTTCAGAAATATATATACATCTATATCCTAGGATAATGGGGGACCACCAGTGGGAACTCGGGGTTTTGGGTGGGGAAAACATACTGGGGAAAAGATATTTAATTGTAAAACTAGCCTTTTCTTCTCTATACAATAACTTCTTGAATGTATAATAATCGGAGGAAAATACAAAACAGTATATCTGAATGAACTTTGGAGGAGCCGTTGCAAAGATTGTCTCATGAAAAAATACAGTAACCAGTGGTGCTAACGTCTGATGTAGATCAAATGTTAGCTTTCCATGCTATCATTAGCACCCGTACGTTCGTTCGTTCGTGCATACCAGTTTCGTCCTACGCAGAAACCCCTCCCCCCCGTGCAGAAGCTTTTCCCCTACCTATTACTCATTTTATTATCCTATTCCTTTTAAAATCATCTCATTTTATATTTGCATTCAATATTATTTATCATACATGAATACTTTCTCAGGTCTAGTTTCCCTATACAGTTCATTCATGTTTACCCTCTACACTCCGTTGTTTTTCTGTTAACCAATCACCAACCGATACTTATTCAAAGTTTACACAAGGGGGTTGTCAACTGATATTTCCCTACCCCCTTCCTTTGTCTCTTTAAGTGGTCTGTTCATACCAAATCCTTTTCCCTTGTAACCTTTGTCCTAGTAAGGTGTCCGTCATTTCAAGTGAGGTTTATTTTTTCGTATTTTGCAATGGAGGTAGTTATAGATACTTGTAACGGCTTCAGTATTCCGTACCTAAAACATTTGCTAAATTCCATGGTGATTTTTATTATTCTTCACCCAATGTTGATAATTTCCTGAAATCACACAACGTAATTCCTCAACCCTTACAGTGCCCCAAGTGCCGTTTCCCTCCTATCTTACAGGAAAGACATTCACGTATATTATTATACTGTAATACCGAAACCATCATTCCTAAAACCAAAAAGAAACGTCATTGTGGTTATACCGTTACTTATTATAAAGGTACATTTTTGGGAAAAAGTCGTCTACCCCCATGGAAGATAATAATAATTACAAAAAGGTAAGTCATTCCTCAATAGTCATTATATGTGTTTTGTGACCGGGGAACTCCTAGGTTAGGTTAGGTGGGTTTGTTAGGTTCTGTGCCCTTTTTGTACTTTTTATATAGTGTAAAACGTATATGGGAAAATTATTTAAAATACATATGGAAATATTTAGCATTACTATCGCTAGTAATGTCACCGTACCGTTGGTAACGCTGTGTATCATTCGTAACATGGAGAATTTTACCGTTCTCGGTAAATACCTGAGGTTTGTAACCTGTCATACTACTAGGTTAGGTTAGGTGGGTTTGTTAGGTTCTGTGCCCTTTTTGTACTTTTTATATATTGTGTAAAACTTATATGGAAATTTTTTTTTTGAAATACGTATGCAAATATCTAGCATTGCTATCGCTAGTAATGCCATCGTACCATTGGTAACTCTGTGTACCATTCGTCATCGTAACGTTGCTAATGTTATCGTTCGCATCACATCCGTAAGGGAAGTGTCGCCGTTGAACTAGTGTTTATATTTAAATATTTTAACCCATCATATATAACATTGTTTATATTTAACCATTTTAACAGAGAATATATGTTTTCCTGTAAGAAATATCGTGATTTAACCGGTTTTCACCTTCATTTCATCCGTAATAACATCAACCAATTCGTCAGCTTAAAGTTAACCGAATTGGTTGATGTTTGTTTGCGGTTGAAATGAAGGTCAAATTCGGTTAAATCATGGGTTTCATTGTAGTTTATTACATGGCAATGTATCCTAGTATTCCAACTACTTTTTCTTATAGGAAAAATTACGCTCCCTTCGAAAATAACACTCGTTCCCGTCGCAAATGAATAGTTACAGAAATATATATACATCTATATCCGCCGATAATGGGG
This sequence comes from Palaemon carinicauda, assembly GCF_036898095.1. Lineage (NCBI taxonomy): Eukaryota > Metazoa > Arthropoda > Malacostraca > Decapoda > Palaemonidae > Palaemon > Palaemon carinicauda. The sequence goes on along the minus strand of NC_090727.1, from coordinate 139,789,803 downwards.
GATCCCCTTTGGGAACCCGGGGTTTTGGGTAGGGAAAACATACTGGGGAACCGATATATAACCGTAAATCAGTCCTTTTCTTCTCTATACATTTCTTTCTTGTATTTATTATAACCGTAGGAAAATACAAATCAGTATACCTGGATATATTTGGGAGGAACCATTTCAAAGGTTATTTCTTGTAGTAATACAGTAACCAGCACTGCCAACGCCTGATGTAGATTAAATGTTAGCATTCCATACCTGATGTAGATCAAATGTTAGCATTTCATGCTAACATTAGCACCCATTTGTTCGTGCGTTCGTTCGCACCAGCTTCCGTCCTGCGCATATATAACCCCCCTGCGCAGGAGTTTCTCTCCCTTATTACTCTTTTTTTACCGTATTATTTTCTCATTGTATATTCGCATTCACTGTTATTTATCATACATTCCATTTTCCTTTCTTATATTGGGTTTATTTGTTTGGTTATTTCCTTTCCCATTTGCACGTACGTTCGTTCGCACCAGTTTCCGTCCTGCGCATATATCACCCCCCTTCGCAGGAGTTTCCTCTCCCCTATTACTCTTTTTATTACCGTGTTTTTTTTCTCATTTTATATTCCCATTCAATATTATTTATCATTCATTCCATTTTTCCTTCCTATATTGGGTTTATTTGTTTGGTTATTTCTTTATCTCTTCCCGGTTGCACATAAATACTTACCCTGGACTAGTTTTTTTATCCAGTTAATTCTCGGTATGATCACCTCATTTTATATTCCCATTCACTATTATTTACCGTTCATTCCATTTTATCTTCCAATATTTTTTTTATTTATTTTTGTTGGTTAGTTCCTTTTCTCTCCTCTGTGTCTTATAAAACTTTTCTTTGGTCTAGTTTCCGTATTTAGTTCATTCATGTTTTCCCTCTTTTGTTTGTTGTTTTTCCCTTAACCAATCACCACTCTAGGCCTATTCAGATATCTCCCTAAGCCCCCCCCCTTCCTTTATCTCTTTAACCACTCTTTTCATACCCTTTGTTCCAATGCCTTTCCCGTTGTAACCTTTGACCTGGTTAGGCGTTCTTCATTACAAGTTCGGTTTCTTTTTTCGTATTTTGAGATGGAGCATATTATAGAAACTTGTACCGGCTGCAGTATTCCGTATCTAAAAGCAGTGGCTCAATTCCATGGTGATTTTTTTGATGCTTCAGGTAATGTTGAGCATTTTCTTAAATCTCACAACGTTATTCCTCAGCGTTTAAACTGCCCCAAGTGTCGTTCTCTTTTATCTTATAGGGCAGACATTCACGGGTTTTATTGTTCTACTGAAACCACCATCCGTAAAACTAAGAAGAAACGTCGTTGTGGGTATACCGTTACGGCCTATAAAGGTACTTTTTTGGACCAAAGTCGGCTACCCCCATGGAAGATAATATTATGTGCCAACCACTTTTTGCATAAACATTCGGACCATGAGACCCTCATGGATGGTATCGACATATCTTCAAAGACTAGTGTGGATTGGAGAAGTTTCTGTTCGGAGGTTACCGAATACTTCTTCGATAATCAAGAGGCGATTGGTGGTGATGGAGTTACTGTTGAAATAGACGAAACTCATTTTGGTAAAGCTAAATACAACCGTGGTAGACCGTTAAGTGCCATATGGGTCTTTGGGGGTATTGAGCGTGTGTCCAAGAAATTTTTCATTATCCCTTTAGTTCCCCCCCTTTCTACTAAACGAGATGCTGCTACTCTAATTCCCCTCATCCAGAAGTATATTAAACCTGGTAGTATTATTATCAGTGATAAGTGGGCTGCATACAACTCTCTATCGGAAATTGGTTACGTTCATAAGTCGATTAATCATTCGGAGCATTTCGTTGACCCCCTAGACCCAACCATCCATACTCAAAATATAGAACGTCTCTGGAGAGAAGTGAAGGAGTGGGTTCAGAGACCTGGAATCAAGACTGAATATTTCAAACAATATTTTTCCAGGTTCTTTTTCACCCACTACTATCCTCAACATACGTTACTCCACCACTTTTTCATTACTGCCAGTCGCCTCTACCCTCCTTTACAGCAACAGACAATCGACCCCCCCAACCCACAAGACCCCGATGACCCCCATCCATCCTCATCCCAGTCATAGAAGTTAATCCGTCAGTCTCTTCCTTCCGTGTCCAGCAAGTTTCGACGTTTTCTTCATAAAAGTAAGTCATTCCTCAATAGTCATTATTCGTGTTTTGTGACCGAGGTACTTCTAGGCAAGGTTAGGTGGGTTTGTTAGGTTCTGTGGCCTTTCTATACTTTTTATATATTTCGTAACAGTTATATGGAAAAATTATTTAATATATCTGTGGAAATATTTAGCAGTTCTACCACTAGTAATGCCATCGTGTCGTTGGTAGTTCTATGTACCATTCGTCATCGTTGGTAGTACTGTGTATCAAGGTAAGTCATTCCCCCATTCTTATTATATGTGTTTTGTGACCGGGGTACTTCTAGGCAAGGTTAGGTGGGTTTGTTAGGTTCTGTGGCCTTTTGGTACTCTTTATTTATTGTGTAATAGTTATATGGAATAATTATTTAGTTTACGTATGGAAAAATTTATTATTTCTACCTCTAGTAATGACATCGTGCCGTTGGTAACACTGAGTACCATTCGTCATCGTTGGTAGTTCTGTCAACCATTGGTAACGTTGCTAATGTTATCGTCCCCTACATCTGTTGTTTATATATTTTAACTCAGTATATATGTCAACAGTGTTAATATTTATATGGTTCATTTGTATTGTATTTCATTGTGTGATTTCGCACAGGAAATATATGATTTCCTATAGTAGATATCGTGATTTAACTGGTTTTCTCAACCGATTCGTCAACTTATAACTAACCGAATTGGTTGATCTGTTTGTTTGCGATTGAAATGATCATCAAAATCGGTTAAATCATGTTATTTGCTATAGGAAATCATATATTTCTTGTGCGAAATCACACCATGGAATAATATACAAAATTACCAAATCATGTTATTTACTATAGGAAAACATATATTTTCTGTTCGGAATCACATCCTGTAATACAATACAAATTTACCCAAATCCCAATTTACATCCTATTAGGCTAAACCCCTTAGTATGAAATAGACCTATACTAGCCTAACCTAACATAAAGTACCATTGATCCTCATGTTTTGATAGTTGTATAACCTAAGATTCTCATCAAATCCTTTTAACTTCATCTAGTAATATCATTGAAATTACAAACCATATTTTCAGTCAATGCTGTCTAAATATGAATTTCTCATACCTGCATTGATTCCTTCTCTCTCTGGGAATACTGCAGGAAGCTCCATTGCTATTCAAGGATCTATATGCTTCTTGCTAAAACTTGGATGAGTAGGCTTCCACAAAGGTGGCTGACCTCGTATTTTCATTAACACAGCTTCCATATGCAAAGTTCAATGTGTCACCAACATTTCTTTACTGTAGTGTAAACACTTAACAATAAATACTAGCTTACTTGCCCGACGACTGGCCGAAAGTAAACAATAACGTCCGATATTACCGATTAGAAGAGTCATCCTTTTTTACGTTTTCTATGTAAAAAAAAAAAAATCCCCCAACAAGGTACGTTTCGGACAACAGTGATTAGTGAATTCGATTTCGTGTTTGTTTAATGAAATTTACGTTCTGAATAACAATATCAGATGAAAACGCTGTTCAATTGTGAAATCTTCCGTGAAATAGGGCCAAAGAGATGTTGAGTATAACGAATTTCTTCTTAAATTAAGTTTCGTAAGTAGCTGTGTATTGCCATATTTCATCTTATGTCAGCACCAGCAGATGTGGCTTACTTCCTTATCTATATTTCCTACAGATTATTTGAATTTATCGTAGGATAGCTGTTTAAGATAGGCTGTATTGACAATTTAGTATTCCCTTCTAACATCTGACAATGGATAATAAAATACTAGGCCTACAGGCTGAAATGGTTGTACAAAATCTATGAGGAAAATGTAATGCTCACAGAAAATAATAATTTTGTACACCAAAGAGAATATATGAAAAGTCTTAAAAAAAGTGTGACAAATTACAAAATGTCATCCTGGTATTGCTTAAATTTAATTATAACAACAAGACAGCAACAAATGCGGTAACTCAGATAAAAAACAGTAACTTATGACAGAAATGTATATGAGAATTTGGACATTAGCTCTACAATCATTTATATTTGAGTTTTTTATCTTTCGAAAGAAAACGGTTACATAGGTTACGAATGAGATGCTTTCATCTAATCATTAAGAAAACAGCTCTTTACCAGTTATTCACCAGTGAGAGAGGGCCTGAAGTGATATCGTGGGACTTTCCAATTTCCATCTTTTTTTTTTTTGTACCATAACAACATTTCTAAGAGGCTGGTCTAAATATTATAAATCCACAAGGTAGTAAAGGTGAAGCTACAGTGTTTAATTAAAAGCAAACTTTCAAAATACACACGAATGTCACCTAATGTTTTTGCTTTCGCCCTTTCAATGAATAAGTCATTTATGAAGTGGGAAGATGCCTATCTTTGTAAACCCTTACTAGCTCCCAGTTTCAAACAACCTTCGGAATTTTAGCACCTGTGTATTCTTACAATTCACTTTAATAATGTTTTTATCTATTTATAGTAGGGGTTATCCAACATAGGCCTAATTATTATTATTATCATCTATTTACTGTGCCAAAATTCGTTTGGATCGAGAGGAAAAGGTCATTAAATGCAGAACAATCTTTTGTATAACATAGATGTAACTTCATCAAATATAAAGCTGTTCAAAATGAGATCATATAAATATTATTGGTTCATTTATAAAAGTCAAGACAAGTAAAGCAATCGCTGGTAAAAAATAATGAATTCAACACAATATAAAGCAAAGATATTCTTGTGCCATTACAGCCACGGATGAAAGAACATCCAGCCTTGTTAAAAAAAAAAAAAAAAAAAAAAAAAAGTTATGAAGTTTATAACATACAATTTTTGCTGTCTCGTGCGAGCTGCGCTGGATCCCGAGAGTTTGGAGAGGAAGAATATTATTCCATAATGTTTGTGGTTTCGTATTTACACAGCGTTTTTGGATTAAATTAGCTTTCTTATCTTGGAGTCGAGGATGATGGCTTCTCATACGAGTTAAAAGGCGAGTTTTTTTCTTATTTTCATTTTTGTGCTTGTTTTCATATGCAAGTTTCAAGGTCTAATTTGCGTATTAGCATTGCATTTTTTACCCATAACTTGCGCCAAGGAGGTTATGAAATTGAGTTGGTTTATCTATTTTTGTGTCTGTCTGTTGACAAGATTACATCAAAACTACACGACGGATTTTGACGAAATTTTCACCACGGATAGATTTTATGTTATGGACGACCCCATTAAATTTTGGAGATGATCCGTATCTGGTTTTTTATTTTTTTTTAATTTTATTTTTGCAAAACATATTGACGAATTTTGATAAAATTTTCGCTACAGATAGATCTTAGGCCATGGACAAGTCCATTAACCTTTGGCAGGGATCAGAGATCTCTGATGGCTCTTGTTATTACTATTATTGTTGTTATTATTAATATCATCATTAATACTATTATTATTATGATTGTTGTTGTCATTGAATTAACTCTATTACCATGTTTTTGCATACCATAAATTGAAATATTTTCCTGAAAATATTAACAAGAAATTATTTATTTTCTTGAGCATTTGGTCTATAACGCTAGCCAGAATAGGATTTTTTATTAGAAAAAAAAACCTATAATGGAAACTAATAAAAAAATACATTTCTTTGTAAACATGGGTCCAATTTCAATCTACTTTGTTTTGCCATTAAAACATTTTTAAGATGCTGGTCTAAAGATTAGAGAGTAAAGGTGAAGCTACGGTGTGTTTTTTAATCAAAAGCAAACTTTCAAAATTACGCACGAATGTCACCTAATTTTTTTTTGCTTTCGCCCTTTCAATGAATAAGTTATTCATAAAGTGGGAAAATGCTTATCTCTGTAAACTCTTACTGGGCCCCAAGTTTCAAACAACCTTCGGAATTTTAGCACCAGTTTATTCTTTCAATTCACTTTTATAATGCTTTCATCTATAAGTAGGGGGTAATCTAACATAGGCCTAATTATTATTATTATTATTATTATTATTATTATTATTCATCTCCTCCTATGTCCATTATTATTATTATTATTATTATTATTATTATTATTATTATTATTATTATTATTATTATTATTATTCATCTCCTCCTACGCCCATTATTATTATTATTATTATTATTATTATTATTATTATTATTACACTCTATTTAACGTGCCAAATTTCATTTGGAACTAGAGGAAAAGGTCATTAAATGCAGAGTAATCTTTTGTATAACACAGATGTAACTTCATCAAATAAAAAGCTGTTCAAAATGAGATTGCATAATTCTTATTGGTTTGTTTATAGGTCAAGGCAAGTAAAGCAATCGTTCAATATAAATAATAATGAATTCAACACAATATAAAGTTAAGATATTCTTGTGCCATCACAAGCACCGATGAAAAAAAACATCCAGCCTTGTTGAAGAAAGAGAAAAGGAAAGTTATGAAGTTTATAACATACAATTTTTGCTGTCTCGTGCGAGCTGCGCTGGATCCCGAGAGTTTGGAGAGGAAGAATATTATTCCATAATGTTTGTGGTTTCGTATTTACACAGCGTTTTTGGATTAAATGAGCTTTCTTATCTTAAAGTCGAGGTTGATGGCTTCTCATACGAGATAAAAGGCAAGTTTTTTCTTCTTTTCATTTTTGTGTTTGTTTTTATAGGCAACTTTCAAGGTCTAATTTGCGTATTAGCATTGTGATTTTTACCCATAATTTCCGCCAAGGTTATGAAATCGAGTCGGTTTATTTATTTGTCTGTGTGTCTGTCTGTGGACAGAATTACGTCCAAACTACACGACGGATTTTGACGAAATTTTCACCACGGATGATTCTTATGTTATGGACGACCCTATTAAATTTTGGAGGTGATCCGGATCCGGATTTGCATTTTTTTTTTCTTTTTTGGAAAACAAACTCACGAATTTTGGTGAAATTTTCAGTACAGTTAGATCTTAGGCCATGGACGACCCATTAACCTTTGGCAGAGGTCAGAGATCTCTGATGGCTCTTGTTATTACTATTATTGTTATTATTAATATTTTCATTATTACTATTATTATTATTATTATTATTATTATTATTATTATTATTATTATTATTATTATTATTATAATTGTTGTTGTCATTAAATTAACCCTATTACCATGTTTTTGCATACCATAAATCGAAATATTTTCCTGAAAATATTAATAAGAAATCATTTATTTTCTTGAGCATTTGGTCTATAACGCTAGCCAGAAATGGGATTTTTAATTAGAAAAACAAAGATCTATAATGGAAACATAAAAGAAATACATTTCTTTGTAAACATGGGTCCAATTCAAAATAAAGAAAAAACATTAGAAAAGGGGACCTAACCTGAGAAATAACTTGGAAAGCATGATTTTGAATCATGGACCTGATTTGAAAAAGAAAATCAGGAAGGAGGCCTTACCTGAAAACAAACGAGAAGTTTCTTGGGTTAAAAATAACTGCCTGATATGAAAATGGGACTTAATAAAGGTCTCGCCTTCAATATCTAAAAGGGAGATAAAGGTTTTTAAAGGTTTAAAGGCCACTCATGAATGTCAGAGGCAAGTGACGGTGACAATGCCATAGCTAGCAGGATAATGCCCTTGGGACTGATCATACATACATATGATTAACACTCAAGCTACCTTTCCACCCAAGCTAGGACCAGAGAGGGCTAAACAATGGCTGCTGGGGACTCTGCAGGTAGACCTATGGGCTACCCCAAAACCCCCATCCTTAGCTCACAAAGATGGTGAGGTTACAGACACTACAAGAAACTATCGAGCTTGAATGAGCTCAAACACTAGTCCTATAGATCACCAGACAGGGAAGTTTCCAATAGGCCACTACAACCAGGACCTAATATGAA
>NC_090727.1:139744258-139776758 GCF_036898095.1 Palaemon carinicauda | reverse complement strand
ATATATATATAATGTGTATATATATATATATATATATATATATATATATATATATATATATATATGCAAATATGTATAAGACAGTAAACAAAAAAGCTTTATAGCAATCCTTTATCACTAAATTCATGTGGCATCAATTAATGATGACAAAAAAAGGCTCGCAGTGCACCTAACCTGGTGCACTAACCTTGGTTACTGTCAGCTTTACTTGAAGGTTTTAGCATCTTCCCCTCAGCCCCCAGCTGCAGCGGCTTGTAACCCTTCTACCATACTTCGCATTCAGTTGTTTTCCCTCCATCTTGCTCTCCAACTTCACTTTACTTATGGGGATGAATGTAGTTCGTTGTGACAGGGTAAGCTAAGAATCCGGTAGTCTAAAGGTGAGGGGAAGGTGGTGTTCGCAGTGGGTCGTACACCCACCCCCCTGCCGGATAGGTAAGGATATGGGTCCTATGTTAGGTTAGGTGGAGAACCTTGGGTTAGTGTACCTTAGATTAGTTGGTGTTCTTGTGTCTGTTTCCCTTGTATGATGTGGTTTTCCACTCTAAGAAATTACAGAGGCTCTGACTTTTGCTTTAAAGTCCAATCGGGTGGTTTTCAACTAGCTGCGCCAAGCACTGTGTGGTCCCGGTGTACCGGTTTCAAATTACCCCCTCCAAATTATTATCCCCGGTTGTTTGAAACCGGTTTCAGGCTACGGGGGGGGGGTAACTTGAAACCGGTTTCAAGCTACCCCCGGGGGTAATTTGAAGCCGGTTTCAAGCTACCCCCTGGTTTCAAACTACTCCCTTATTTTTGCGAAGTATTTCGTCATTTTTTAATATTAATCAAATGCTTTTGATCAGTGCCTGCACAAAATTTTTAGGTTACATGTCTATAAATGTACAGTTTCCTCTATTTGTATAATTTATTGATGTAATGTATTCATCCATTTATTGTCTTAGTTCTTTGCGATTATTATACAGTACTCGTACATTGATAAAAGCACGGTCGATACGGCCATCCTTTATGTGTGTTTTTTTTTTTTTTTTTTTCAAAACGAACTTAACACACACAGTGAGTAAATTTGCATGATGCATAATACTAGTGCACATAAGCCTAGCGTTCCTTAATTCACCGGGAAGACCACAAAGAGGACGATCGTTACAATGATCATTTCTCGTTCTTGGGCCGCAAATCAAACCCCCTTTTTCTATCTGATTATCTTGTACGCGGTAGTAAGCCTTTGATCTCTGGTGTGTTGGGATGTATATAAACCCAGGATAACCCCATCACAGCATCACTTGTCCAAAAAGTCGTCAGTATGGCTGCTGAACGGAAATCGGACAACCTCGATATCATCTATGACTACTGTACGTAGTGAACACCAAGTACCCAAAAGGGGCTTCGGGAAACGAAAAAGCCAATCTTGGAAGACCATACTCTGTTGAATTTACGAAGGTCAAGGTGTATCTAAAGACAAAAACACACGGTGCCATATTTTCGACTTCGTAGTATACCATCTCACCTCACTAAATTTTTGTAGTAATCTCCTTTGGGAATCAACCACCTATCAAAAAGAAAAAGAAAATCTTCTCTGTAAGCCACAGCCGAAATGTTTCTTTGTTTTCTTTTGTCATATCGTCTCTTACAATAGTTATTCTATTATTTTAGTTGGCATATCAACATAATCACTATATTTTCTTGTTATCAGTTTGCTTTAAACATTTCCTTATTGATACAATACCCATTTGCCTTCTTGTTATTTTTGTATTCTAACTTTACATCTTTCCTTTATTTCTTTCTCATTATTTGTTTCCCTTCCCATTAGGGTATAATAATAATTATAGGTATCGTACCCCTACTGTTGCTCTGTATGGGGATGGATGACCTTACATTCTGGCTGACGAAAAGTTTATGGTGCTTTTTGTGTCTTCTTTGATTGGCTATAATCTTTGAAGCATCTCTGTTACAGCGTTTGTAATTATCTCTCTCTCTCTCTCTCTCTCTCTCTCTCTCTCTCTCTCTCTCTCTCTCTCTCTCTCTCTCTCTCTCTCTCTCCTACATCTGGGTGTGCAGCGCAAGCAGCAAGCTACTTTCGTCGCTGGTGGTTCCTGCCATTACCTGCCCGCAAGGCAAGGAGAGTTAATAAGGGATACTTTCTGTAAAAAGCCGATTAATGAATGTCCATCGCTGACCTGAGAAACTATATCGGAAAAGTGGCAATTTTGTGTCTCGTTTCTTTATAGTACGACTGAATAATGTTACAAAACAATAACAAGTTGAAGTTGAGTTTTTATAGAATTAAAGTTCAAGTAATGGCAGTAATTATAATTATATAATTGCATCTTTTTCTCTCTATTTTCGAAACACAATTTCGGAAATATGGCATGTGTGTTTTTGTCTTTAAGTACATCCCGAACTTCTTCGTAAAATTGAAAGAGTATAGCAACAAAGTACACATCTCGTGGATTTTTGTATCAATTTCTCCACGCATATTGCCGTGTAAAGCTCATGCACCTGAAGCACATGAACGGCATCTTTTTGAGACGATAAAAGAAAACAATTCTTTTTCTTAAATACGAAAATAAACTTTTTTCTACTGCTGCGAAGTTGGCAATAAATGCATGATGCTTATGTGCATTGCCATATAGATTATTTTCTATTTCGATGAGGGGGTAACTTGAAAACATGGGAGGTAGCTTGAAACCGGTTTCAAACTACCTCCCCGGTAATCTGAAACCAGTTTAAAGTTACCGGGGGTAGCTTGAAACTGGGGGTAGCTTGAAACTGGGGGTAGCTTGAATCCTTTACACTGGGCCACAGAACTGCGCCAAATGACCCAATCTCATGAATGCACTCCACTTTTCAGGCTTCTACCAATCTCCATTCGTTTCTTCCATCTATCCGTCCAAACATCTTTCAACTTTTGCTTCATAATTAACTGCGCTGTATTACCCCCTCCTGCTGAGAAGTTGAATAGCCTACCTGAGCCTCAGCAGCGGTCATATGGTGTAATTTCATAAATCCAATCCGGAATCCGTCTTTGAACGGCTCATCATATCCTGGTTATTATTTAAAACTTGAATTATAATTTTCTAGCCAAGTTAAATCTACTTTAAACACTGATTAATGTTTGTATTTAAAAAACAAAATGTCCACATCAAAGATCCATACATAATGAACTCGTTTGATCTGTGTAGGCAATGGATGCGTCCTGTATTTGAATATCAGACACGATAGCAATTACAAAAGTTTCTCATTTTGTGTGAAAAGGTCTAGGCCTTATTTTTGCTTATTCACTCAGGATGATCCAGTCTCTAAATAGGACCCGTTGCTTTTTACATGTTTTACTGTTATACGGTTTATTGAGATAAGTACTTTTACAACATCTTGCTCATTCTGTGTGGTTCAATGCTGTTTGTTACCTCTCGCTCTTTCAACTCTGTTGTTAAGTACTTCCTACGCATGTACTATTTTTGTTCTGAAACAGACGTAAGTGTAAACACACGGGCGCCAGCAGCTTTTATGAGTTGCTTTGATCTCGATACAGAGAAGTACATAATACAAACATGAGGATTTTTTTTAATATATTATATACTTTACTAGTGAGTCTTCAGTGAAATATTTTCTCTTATAATGTTTTAAAATATTTTCTCTTGAGATGCTTTAAGGTGTAGAACTGAAAAAAAAAAAATACCATAACTTTCCGTATAAACCGAGATTCTATTTTGTAACGAGCGTGAATAACATGAGAAAAATATGTAACTGTCTTCACTGTACAATTTATTTTCACTTTTCGTTACGGAAAACATGGTGTATACGGATCTTTATTCTGATGATGTAATCATCTTTCATCCTCATTTAACATGCTTGTCTGATTTATATGTACTGAAGAGAGAGAGAGAGAGAGAGAGAGAGAGAGAGAGAGAGAGAGAGAGAGAGAGAGAGAGAGAGAGAGAGAGAGAGAGCTCTTCTAGTAAGGAAATATTTACCGATATAAAAATATTGATTTCTAGTAAACTGCTATCAATACTAAAGTACTACTGAAAATCCTGTTTATCCAAATATTGCTTTTATTTTTGAACTAGAGAAATAGGATTTCCATAATATCGCTTTTAGATTTTGTATTGGATAATAGCTTTCTCATATTTGAAACTTATGTTAATGGGTTATTATTTCTTTAAAGATTGAGATGTGAACTAAAGGAAAATGAAAAACTCGGCTCATAAATATGAGTATTGGGATGGAGATTTTGTTTTATCTCTCTCTCTCTCTCTCTCTCTCTCTCTCTCTCTCTCTCTCTCTCTCTCTCTCTCTCTCTCTCTCTGGTGAATATTTCATGACATCATTTGTATAAACGTTCACTAAATCGAGATTTGAACACCTTTCCATTATAGTTTATAGTCAATATGTTATATAAAATCGTCTTAATAACTTTACGATGATAATGACAAACACCCCCTAAAAAAAGCCGAGAGTCGAGAGAAATATCTCCATCCGTAGCAATATAATCTGACGGCCGAACATTTATCAGAGAGTTTGCGTTCGGCCACAACCTCTGTCCGAGGCTCTAATATCCCCGATCGATCACCCAAGATGTTATTAATGAAAGCAGGTGTGTCGACTGAGTCCCTTCCAGTGATGGCAGGTAACCGATGTCCTATTTCTTACATTTCATTACAAGCAAATTGCCAATAAATTGCCCCCCCCCCGCCCCCAAACACACCTAAAAAGCCATTATCCCCTTTTGTGATATCCAAAAAAGACATGGAGCTGTACCTCATGAGGATGAGAGGTAATCTAAAATGACACAAAAGAAGATACACGCATACACACACACACAACTTCTCATGTCACGGAATCCAACTGGTTATATTTATCTATCTTGGTTTTGCTACTTTGTCTGGGCTTGCTTTTCATAGATCTAAGTCTGGCAGGACATATATTTCAAACTCTTGTGTTCCATTCGACAGATTTTTTTATTCAGGGAATACAGCTTATCTACGCAAAACCTGTTATGAATTACTGTCATACATACAATAGTTTAAATACTTCAGTTTATACGTCAATAATACACACGATAAAAGGAGTTACTGAGTGGGGTACTAAAATGATCTGATGTTAGAAAACAATATTCTGAAATTATTCAGCTGTAATATATCAAAATCGTCAACGTTCCTTGCGATACTACTGTATTTACATAAGGTACTTTTGATGAAATCGATGACGTTCGTTTGATATTCTGATATAAGAAAACACTATTTCTCCATAATTAAATACCTCAATAAGAGAAATTAGTACTCGTCCAACAGTCTTAGTTGTGAAGCAAGAAAATAATTTTAGACGATTCTTTCGACTTCAGAAACCAGCTTTCGTCTAACATTTCACATCTTTTTAGGAGCAAAAAAGGAAGAGATTGTATTTCACAATCTTTTGACTTGAAACAATATCAATTTAATGTTGCTTATTCTGATTTAATAGGACTATTAATCTAATAAATAAGCAATATTTGTTCCTATTTTGAACGTAAGAAAAGAGTATTACCCTAAATTTTCTTATCGTGATATTAGAAAAGAGTATCGTTATCCTCCTCCTTTGCTTCTCATGTCCTTTCGTGGAAGAAAAAAGCAATATCGACTTATAGTTAATCCATACTTTTTCTTCTTATTCCAGAAGCCAAAGATCCAGAGGATGGCCTCTGGGCAGGGCCTGAAAACATCGTGGAAAGGGATGCAATGAAAACAGGTGAATTTTCATGAATTTTTCCAGTCATGGATGCATTTCTAAAAAGGTTTTTCTTTTTCTTTTCTTTCGTCTGTGAGTGGAAATTCCATAAATTGGCCTTGAGGCAATTCCTTTAAGTGTCCCTGAAGAGTCTATTAATCAGGAACTTGTCCAAGTGCTTATTCTTGGTTTTCTTTGCCATGACTCCTCCTTGGCCAAGGTCTGGAGGCAGTTTGATAAGAGGTCTATCTATTCATGGCAGCTGTAAATTCTCCAAAGAAAGGACTTTGGGTAATTTGAAGATGCATTCTGGTAAGGCGAATGGGTTGCTTCTGAAAATATCTTTGTGAAAATTGCCTTGAATGCAATACACACACACACACACACACACACACACATATATATATATATATATATATATATATATATATATATATATATATATATATATATATGGTCACGCTGAGCTCTTTCCGTCCTTCGGGTAGGGGGGGAAGAGTAGTCATACCTTGGTGAGAGGGCGTGTGTGCATATCTAAGTATTCATCCGTCATCTTTGACGGGTAGCGTACACTAGTGTGTGTGTGATATATATATATATATATATATATATATATATATATATATAATATATATATATATATATATATATATATATACTATATATGTGTGTGTGTGTTGTGATAAGCTGTTCTGAGGAAACATTTCATTGATTTCTCTTGTCATAGTAGCCACTAAAATTAGTTTTTAAATACTAGATTTTATATAAAAAAGGGGGGGGGGGAAATGTACAGCAATTGAATTGTACACAGCGTGTGAAAGGGAAGTCATTTGAATTTAATTATATGCTCTTGGAAATTATCTTACTGTTTTCATATAGAATTTTATGATTCATTTTTATAACAGTTTCACTTTGGATACAGCGATACGTATATGTAAATGTCGACGATTGTATTTTGCAAGGTTTAGCAATTTCTCGTCTAACGATTTACTAGTAAACCAAGTGGTGAGTTAGAGTTTATTCAAAAAAAAAAAAAAATCAGTGTGAACTAAAGTTTGCGTTGCTACTATGCTATAGATATGCTACACGTACACACCAATAATTCTTACAGACTAGATAGTTTTCCGAAAACAGTTTTTCCCTAATTAGAGTTTTCCGCCATATCCATCCTTTTTCTCTTCTATCATATTTGCCTTATACACTTTTCCCTTCCTTTTCGTTGTAACGATTCCTCAGGACAATATCATAACTTCGAAGGCAGCAAGTAAACAGCATCCTTATTTTATCTCTAATGGCATTTATAATGGTTGAAGGAATATTTTTTGTATATTTCAAATTATGATAGTAAGGTACTATAGCTCCCAAAATACCATTAACAAAATGGGATGCATAATCTAGCACACCGGGCGATGTTATCGACTCGTGTTGGTTGAGGTGAGAAAAGTGGTTGACTGGATTGTTATGGAGGAGATACAGTTTTTATCCTAAGATAGTATCATTCTTTATTCTATGATGTAAAACTAAATACTTTGTCATATCACGTAGATATATTTGGGGTGGTTGTGGTAACACGGTAAGACTTGAGAGTTGTCAATAGGGTCACAGGCATAGTAAATAACTTGGGCTCACAACACAGCCATTTTCACACCACGCATTAATGTTACTTTGAGGATTTTTAATACCTCTTATCTCAGCTGATGCAATCAGTCCTTTTATGACTTTACGCTGTATGCTATACTGGTAGCAAAGGAAAAAGGTAAACTTTTTTTCTCGCCCGAAGTTGTTAATGATAAACACAAATCTATGGAGTAAAAATTAATTAAACGCTGTCCAAATACAAAAAGATATACACTGTAAACAGCCGAGTAAATAAAAACGTCATTGAAATCCAGAAGTTTATTCAGACTGGAAGCAAAAAAGCGAGCAAGAATTACTATACATATTCTTCTGCTAAATGAGGTCAACAAAAATAGACGTAAGAGGAAAAACTTTCAGTCAACGTTTGGTGCAGCTTGTCCAATCTGCTCCTATTTCATATCTTGCCAAGGAGAATATCGTGCACACCAGTCGCCCTTGCCGTGCACTCTCAAATTATTTTGATACTTTTTACTTAATAGAAAATGCAGAATTATGTTAACTGATCAGCCGTGTAACACACGACCAGATACCTCACGGAAGACATTATTATTTCCCCCCTAAAGAAAACGAGATGACAAGTCTCATGACAAAAATAGAAAGAAAATATATTGAGTGAAAAACACTCCAACGGTCATTTGGAAAGTTTAGTGACATTTCAATCAATATGTGCACTACATGTACAGCAATTTTGCCAGTTATTCGCATGGCTAGATACAATCATGTTAATACTGTCATTCATATATCATTATTATTATCATTACGAGCTAAGCTACAGCCCTAGTTGGAAAAGCAGGATGCTATAAGCCAAATGGTTCTAACAGGGAAAAAGAGCCATGTGAGGATAGAAAATAAGAAAATAAATAAACTATATGAGAAGTAATGAACAATTAAGATATTTCAAAAGCAGTAAAAACTTTAAAATATCGTTCATATATAAACTATAAAAGGAGACTTATGTCAGCCTGTTCAACATAAAAAATATTTGCTGCAAGTTTGAACTTTTGAAGTTCTACCGATTTAACTACCCGATTAGGAAGACCATTTCACAACTTGGTCACAGCTGGAATAAAACTTTTAGAACATTGTGTAGTATTGAGCGGCATGATGGAGACAGCGTGACTATTAGAATTAACTGCATGCCTACTAACATTTCCAGAGGCCGTGTAATAGTGTTTTTCCAAAATATCTAACAAACCGGCTTATGAATTTCCATGAAACTACAGCAATGAATGTTTCAAACATTGGCCTAATTTTTGGTGGTACAATGAATTGACAGATGTGCTTAATTAACCCGTTTACTCTTAGAAAAAAGAGGAACTTCTTCCCTTCCTTCAGAGCGTTTCGAAGAAGTGGTACTTGAACACGTAACTGTGAAGCAGAGGTTCCCCCAACCCTCCTTCGGTGTTTACACCTATGGCTATCCTAGTACTCCCCCCCCCCCCTCATTCTTGCCTTCTTTCCTTCATTCCCATTGTTATTAGGCTACCGTGTAAATCCCTGTTAGGAAAGACTGTGTACAGCACATATAAAATGAGCCGGAAGAGCAATAAAATGTTTTATGGTGGTAGATAATGATTAGATGGTTAACACAAATTATCATACATAATAGAAGAGGTTTAAAACAGGGGTGTGGAATCGCACTGAGAGATATTCTACTCGGACTCCTACAAATTTTAGATTTGCGACTAAAAAATAAAATAAAATAAAAAATAAAATAAAAACATTAGTAGAAATAGAAAACATTTTTTTTCCTTGAGAGAGTTGTATATTTGGAATGATGTTATTGGGGCAAGACTGGAGCAGGATTCAGAAATAATTTCACCGACTTCGACTCCTACTTCAGAGCGCTTTTAGTACATCCAAGCTAAACATCGGCAGCAGTTGTAGTTGTAGTAGTAGCTATGAACTATTTCATATAGATTCGACTTTAGTCATGGCAAGTATGTTGCTTTGTCCTAGCCATTGCAACACTACAATTGCGCTGAAACTCTTCACCATTTATAACACAGAGAAAGAAAGAAACCGCCTGAAAATTAGTATAAATCGGTAAGAAAAGTATGACTTTAATCAGTACATGATATATTGCAATATCCTGCTAGCCATATATATATATATATATATATATATATATATATATATATATATATATATATATATATATATATATATGATTTCAAAATTTATCAAATGGCCGATGTCAATGCCCTTATATGAAACATCTTTTAGAAGTCTACCTTCTAAGGAATTCAAGCTACTCTCTCTGGTGAAATTGATATGATGAATTATATCAAACAATGCTCTCTGTCATTTTCTTCCTGGCAATTGATGTATCGAGTAACCTGTGTTGTATGGAAGAATGAGTCCTACAGCTTAACCTTAAGAAAACTATATTTCTATTGCTTTACCAACACTCGCTTGAAGTGCAAAGTGTAGGATTAGCATGGCTTCTTTCGTCTCCTGTCATAAGTCTCATTCTTGATCTTCAATGTGAGTGGGTAAGATATAAAAGGTTGGTCTTGTATTTAGGTAAAGTCTAAAGTCACGAATCACATTACCAGGTATGCGGAACTTTTACTGACAAAGAATTTCGTATTGCTTGGGGTAGGTCATATGACAATTATCTATGGAGCTAAACAGGCGTTTAACAATTCGGGGGATGGGAGGTACAGGGGAAGAAACGTTATAACAACGTCACTGAGGGACATCATCACTTTTGCGAATGTGTGGGTGGCCAAGACTGGCTTTAGCCTCATTTTCTTAAGTAAAAAACTTAATGAAACGTAATTGGCAATGCACAGTATTTCCCAAAATTAGGCCATTGTATGAAGCGCTCCCTGCTTTGATATCATGGAAATCCATCAGTTATTTTAGGAGTTATTTAAAAAAAAACACTATTACACGGCCTCTGGAAACGATAGTAGTATTACGACAGGATGGTACTGTCCGGGAAGATTTGAATGTAAAGGATGGTCAGAATTATGAAAAATCTTATGCAACATGCATAAAGAGCTTATTGGACGATGATACCAGGGATTAATATCTTAATCACGAATAATAAATTTAATAGAAATTTATTTATATATATATATATATATATATATATATAATATATATATATATATATATATATATATATGTGTGTGTGTGTGTGTGTGTGTGTGTGTGTTTGTGTCCGTGTGTGTGTGTGTAATTCATCAGAAGCAACTTAAATAAGCCCGATTTTCATATAAAAAAACCTCAAATAAAGCTTTTGAAGATTTAAGAAGTATCAGCTATATGATTTATTGAAATCGAATTATAAATACAATATATATTTTCATGTTTCTTCATCATTCGAGGTAAAATATAAATTGTTAAGCTAAATGTGAATATAATACAAAAGAAAAAATCCATTAAATGTAATGTGATAATACTTGCCATCAATATAAACTATCAAAGTTATAATGGAAAATTCCTACCTGCTCCCTCCTACCTGGAATCCCTCCTCTTTTATCCGTATTACAAAAAAGTGCAAAATATAAAGGACTTCCCTCGGTGCATTTTTATAAAAACGATTAATGCATAAAAAAAATGATTGTTGCCATTTAAAACTGTTGATGCAGGATCAACTCATTGATTTTCTAACGGATTTACTTTTTCTACGAACAAGCTGCTTAACATCGCATCAATCTTGATTGCTGTGTCTGTTTTGTGGTACATAAACCTTAGTGTTTACCTTTATACGGTTTTCCGAATTGGTTCTTTAAAAGGAAATTAATCTATTAGATGAAATAGCTGTGGGACTCATGCTTTTAGGATCTATGTGTTTCATATCTAAATTAAATTATGTAATCATCAGAGAGAGAGAGAGAGAGAGAGAGAGAGAGAGAGAGAGAGAGAGAGAGAGAGAGAGAGAGAGAGAGAGAGAGAGAGAGAGAGAGAAAATGGGTTTTTAACTGGAAATTTTAAAAAATAAGTAGGCTAACAAACCCATAGAGAGGGTTGACATTACCATAATATTTAAATTCCTATGTTATTATTATTATTATTATTATTATTATCATTATTATTATTAATATTATTATTATTATTATTATTATTATTATTATCATTATTATTATTAATATTATTATTATTAGTATTATTATTATTATTATAGCTGAGACCAATTTGGATATAATTTTAACTTGTTAATCTAAAAAGTTAGCGGTTCAAATTTCCAATCCCCAAACGGTTATTTTTTCCTCCCGATATTTTTTATTTTTAAGAATATTTCTTAATAAAAGTGCCATCCTAAAAATATTTCTTGATAAAATATTTCTTAATAAAATATTTCTTAATAAAAGTGCCATCCTAAAAATCTAATAAGATCTTTTTATGAGAACTTAACCTGTATGGAAAGAAAATAAAAAATATATAAGGCTATTTTAAACTATAGCTTCTAGTAATGTTTTGGAAATCGGATAAAATCGGCATTTGAAATTGAATGTCTAATGGAATCTTCCTATCAGAAAATGACTATGCTCTTTTACAGGAGGATAAAAGAGGCTAAAAGGTAGTCCGTTGTGCATTTAAAGAAATCCCAAAGAGTCGTTCTTAAAGTTAGTTAACTCATTAAAGAGGTCCAAGTGCATTTCATGACGGCTTAAGCTCTTGCAGTATTTCGTAAACATTCCCAGTGGTATTACATCATAAAAACATTCACAAAACAAATGGTGCTGAGGAATACCTGAACAGAAAAACAATTAGGAAAAGAGTACAGTTTTGCAGAATACCTGGATTGTGGGATTTCGGAAAACGTATAATTAAATACAGAAGAATTTTACTACAGTTGTAATGATTGTTAGAAAGTTTAAAGGTGTTCGAAAAACGTATAGTAATGGCAGTTATTGATACATCACAACCAAAACGTATGTATATCGACTGAATATCTGGGTGCATTTGACAATTCCCCTCCTCACCAAATTTTCTATGATTTTTAACTTTCCATTTACTCATATTTTCTATTTAAGTCCTACATCTATTTGTCAATCTATCAACCATAGTCATATTAAAGTGTTCCCAGACCCTACCAATCTTGTCTGGTAATGGACTAACAAAAATAATTTCAGTAAAGTAAGGTCTCTCCTCTTAACCCTTTACTCATTGGAGGTACAGGGATGTTTGGTAGACTATTTCGGAAATACGAGAATATTTTTAGTCAGATAGATGAACTTATGAATTAATTCTCTGTTCAAAGTGCTGCTCTCAGTGCTCTGATGAAACAGAATTGTCAGGCGTACGATTTTCATGGCTGCTCTAAAGGGCCCCACTTTTTCCTTCCACCAACGAAGTTGGAAGGAGGTTATATTTTACCCCCAGTTTGTGTGTTTGTTTGCGTGCATGTTTGTTTGTGAACAGCTTCCTGGACACAATCTGAATCGCAATGAAACTTGCAGGGATTAACTATTATGTAAAAAACTGGAAATGATTAAATTTTTGAAGGTCAAGGTCAATGTCACAGTTAATCAAAATGCCCAATACATGTAATCAGTCATAAGTTTGGACATCATTGTCACAGAAACTTCAAACTTGGTTCATATCTGAGTGAAATAAGCTGCTGTGGCAGAGGTCTGCACTCTACTGAGTGCCCCTCTAGTACAATATCAAAACTCCTAGCAGCAAAATATTTTCCTTAATAATAATGTTAAAACAAGAATAATTATTACCAGTTAAGCAACATGTCAATTTGCCGATTAGTTAAACCATTGTGGATTCACCTCCCATTCCCGATGCCACTTTATCATCATTATCAGTATAAGCTAAGCTACAACCCTAGTTGGAAAAGCAGGATGCTATACGTCCTAGTGCTTCAACCGGGAAAAATAACACAGTGAGGAAAGGAAATAAATAAACAATAAGGAAGTAATGAACAATTAATATAAGATATTTTAGTTACAGTAACAGCATTAAAATATAGTTACTCGGGCCACGACGTTGGAAGGAGGTTATATTTTTTCAACTGTTTGTGTGTGTGCGTGTTTGTTTGTGAACAGCTTCCTGGACACAATCTGAATCGCAATGAAACTTGCAGGGATTAACTATTATGTAAAAAGCTGGAAATTTTGGAAGGTCAACGTCAAAGGCCAAATAAAACGTCCAATTCACGCAATCAACCATAAGTTCGGCCATTGTGGTCACAGAGACTTCAAACTTGGTTCACATTTGAGTGCATGAAAATCCACGCCAACTAATTCATGTTAAGGTAATAGGTCAAGGTCAAGGTCGAGCAAAAGGTCGAGAAATAAGATGCCGCGGCGGAGGTCTGCGCTCTACTGAGTGCCACTATTGTTCTGTATTACGTTCCATTAACAGCTGTGAACTAAATGGCCCATAAAGCCCAAATTCCATAAAATCCTTCTGATCTTTAAAAGCAACAAATGATAGCTTACAAACATCTGACTGTCACATTACTCATTTCCTTTGATTGTTTAAATAAAATCCTTAAATATTGATGTCTATTTGTTATTCAAAATTAAATCGTTCTTTGTAGAATTATGTTTGATACTTCTTGTTCTATATTAAAGATACTTTTACCAAAAGACTAATTTGAAACCAATTCTTCGATTAAATGTTAAAGATTAAGCAATATACGAATGTTTGCATTCAATTTATCCTGAAGTAGCAGTGATCTTCAGGCAAGAGTCAAGTATATCAAGAACTTCGGGTTACCAGACGCTATCTGGATGTATTTCTATATTGATAAAGATACTTTCCAAAAGGTAGCTTGTATTTGATTCGATATAAGTAATTGCACATGGATATTGACACCGCTTGTAAGCTCAAATCTGTTCTACGAGTATTAGTATTAAATTTAGACAAGTGCACCTGAGTGCCATATGAGAATGAGATCATGGTGAGGGGTAGATGGAGATGGTTTGGGCATGCTCTGCGCACCCCCAAGAGAGATAAGTTCACCAAACGTTTAACAGTGTTCCACAAGGCACTAGAAAAGTTGGAAGACCCAGGCCTACATGGGTAAGGACTATGAAACGTGAAGTAGGAGATGATGAATGTAAAATTATTGATTTGAATTAAAAAGTTCGAGATAAAGACGACTGGCGAAATCTAATCGAGGCCCTTTGCGCCAATAGCCGTAGGAGATGATGATAATGATGATGATGATGAGAGGATTAGTAATCGACGCTTGGATACATGATTATTATTATTATTACTATTATTATTATTACTAGTTGGAAAAGCAAGATGCTATAAGCCCAAGGGCTCCAACAAGGAAAATAGCCCAACGATTAACGTAAATGACTCCAATGAACAGTCAAACTAGCAGACATGATTGTTTAGCATTGTAAAGAATAAACACATTCAAGTTTTCGCTTTATTAACATTTACAACTCTCTTTGTTAGATTGGAGAAGATTATGAACTAAATATTCCAAATGTTTACTGAAGCAATATCATTAGTCAATATCCTCGTCATATGTTATTTACAATTAATCAAGAGATTCTGACGAGATTCATAATTTAGTCACAGATAAAAATAATAGTGATTTTTCTTTATTCGTTACCTTCCTTTGTTTGGCGAAACTCTTGCTTACATTATATGGCTAATTCATGGTCGCGGGGGAACTCGAAATAAAAAAAAAAACCTACTCTCTCTCTCTCTCTGCATTCATTTGATTTTGAATGGGAACTTCATGTTAATAGAATTAAACTACATAGAGGTAATATAAATATCTAATTCATACAATTCATATGTCTATATGTTGCCAAATTAATTCAAAAATAAATAAAAAGAATTACCGTTCTCTTGACACGTTGATTTGTTCACGTCCAAGACTCCAGAATTTGAGATTTTTTTCTTTAGCGCCTTCTGTTGATCTGACGTTATGTTGCTTGAACTTACTGATTATGAAGTCAATGGGGATGTAAATATCGAAGGTCACCTATTCAAAGAATGGATTAAATCCAATATTGCTTAGTTTTACTAAGCGTAGAACCATTTCTACAGTATAATGATTACATCGTATACTTTTTAATTTAGACAATACTCGAAGAAAAGATTAGTTTGGTGTTACGTGTATATATATATATATATATATATATATATATATATATATATATATATATATATATATATATATATATATATACTGTATATGAGTGTGTGTCTGTGTCTTGCTAAGCTATAACCCTAGTTGGAAAAGCAAGATGCTATAAACCCAAGGGCTCCAACAGGGAAAATAGCCCAGTGACGAAAGGAAATAAGGAAATAAATAAACTACAGCAATAATTAACAATTAAAATAAAATATTTTAAGAACAGTAACAACATTAAAACGAATCTTTCATATATAAGCTATTAAAACTTCAAAAAACAAAAGGAAGAGAAATGATAGAATATTGAGCCTAAGTGTACCCTCAAGTAAGAGAACTCTATCCCAAAACAGTGAAAGACCATGGTACAGAGGTTAAGGCACTACCGAAGACTACAGAAAAAAAGGTTTGATTTTGGAGTGTCCTTCTCCTAGAAAAGCTGCTTACCCTAACTAAGGAGTCTCTTTTACCCTTACCAAGAGAAAAGTAGCCACTGACAAATTACAGTGCAGTAGTTAATCCTTTGAGCGAAGAACTGTTTGGTAATCTAAGTGTTGTCAGGTGTATGAGTACAGACGGGAATATGTGAAGAATAGGCCAGACTATTCGGTGTATAGGTAGGCAAAAGGTAAATGAGCCGTAACCAGAGAGTTGTAAACCAAGAAACTCAAGTTGGCTTTGCCGACATATAATCTTTTAATGTATTGTTCGGCTTGTTTAAAAAGAAAAAAAAGTAATAGTGAACAAGAACAAATCTAGTTTGCAAGGAAAAACTTTATTCTGACTTACGTCTTCCTTTATTTTACAAGGAATGAACCAAATTTGCTTACTGGAACAATTGAACTTCAGTTAATGAGGAATTCGTTTTCAATATAATGTATATCAAAATAAAAAGAAGAGTATCGATAGTTATAACAATAACAAGCCAAATTGCCCTGCTGATATATATGCTTAGAATACATTACTTTGATGTTCCAAAAACAATAATAACAATGGCAAGTCAACTTTACCAAGCATAAAGTCTGTAAGGGTTTGCATTTTTATATACTTCCATAAGAAGGAGAAAGTTTTTCTGAGAGCAAAGCATAACAAATAAAACTTTTAACTTTGGAAACCATTTATCACGTGTGGCACCCAAAGCAGATGCTGATATCACCACCAAGTTGGTCGAGTTTCCAGAGCATTGCAAAGCGAATTCAGCGCTTGAAACTGCAGCAATAAATCACAGTACTAGACTCTTGGCTAGTACAGTAGTAACGTGTCTGCCTACCATTCCTATGGTGGCAGATCGATCCCCTCAGGGCCCGTGAGTTTAAGCTAATTACTGGGGAGGTCACTGGTGTGACTGGGCACCACAGTGGGGGTGGGTGTTGGGCTTGACCAGCTGACGTTCTGGTGAGCATCTATTCTGATGAAATTGAACTGAAACCAGACACCTTTTACCTTTATGTGTCTAGATATTTATCTATCGATTACAGATGCACTCGTCAATATTCATTCGTTTATAGCTACTACGTCGATCAGCGAAATTGGATGGGTTAACTTTTGTTAGTTTTTGTAAGCATGAATACATAAACAACCATAGCTATACTCAAATTTTTACGATAACTTTACGACTATTATATTCTAGTAGAGATGGAAATGTGCCCGGCCACTGATAGTGAAAGTGCCCCACAAAAGGGGCCCCTGATACTTCTCGGGTTGGGTGCTAAGTCCCGTCTCTGGTTGGATCATTTGCTTATGAACGGAAAAGAACGTCTATTGTATGTCCACAAATATTAAAAGACTATATTTTCCAAGGTAGATCTATTATTGAGGGAGAGAGAGAGAGAGAGAGAGAGAGAGAGAGAGAGAGAGAGAGAGAGAGAGAGAGAGAGAGAGATGCCCTTCCAAATATCCGTCGATATCAGTATGAGACCGCAGCTACGGAAGTCTGAAAACTTGCAGTGATAGTTCTCTTAATCTAACCGGACGTTGTCAAAGAACCGTAAGCAGTTATCTTGCCAAGAACAGTCATTGTATTTCAAGGGTTCTCGTTATGTCCCATCCATCTTGGAATAAGCAATCAAAATTCTTTACAAAATTTCGTAAGTGGATTCAGCCTCTTGAAAATGATATTTGAGGACTGCTGACCGTCTTGGTTAGAAAAGAAGGAAAACATGTAAGTTAGAAAACAAGGAAAAACTAAGATGGAAGAAACTTAAGATAAACTGGGAAAAATAAGAAAAATTCAAGTTAAGATAAACTATGAAAACTAAGATAGAATTAAGTTAAGATAAACAGTTGAGAAAATGAAGGCGCAATTTCCAGATGCAATATATGGTTCTTCCCCCGGTAATGGACTTAGGTAACACGGAAGGTTTTAGAAGCCTGTTTAAAATGTCAAGTTTCTGACCTTATAGTCCTCTTGTGACTGTATCGAGAGAGAGAGAGAGAGAGAGAGAGAGAGAGAGAGAGAGAGAGAGAGAGAGAGAGAGAGAGAGAGAGAGAGAGAGAGAGAGAATGCAAAACCCACCAACTTATGGTTTACTGCAGAAACTTGCCTCTCTTTGAAGTATGTAATAGATAACCCCGTTAAAGAGTCCTGTTTCTACCTCCTGTCTCAATGTTAAAATTCCGCTTATGAATGACAGAGGCAACGGACAGTGACATTGCCTTATCAAGCTGAACAATGCCCTAAAGACTGACCATCTATACATATGATCAGCCCCCGAGCCCCACTCTCCACACAAGCTAGGACCAAGAATGGGCAAGGCAATCACTGCTGATGACTCAGCAGATAGAAATATAGGCTCACCCGAAACACCCCATCCTCAGCTGACAAGGATTATGAGGTTGCAGCGACAAAAGGAACTAACGAGTTTGAGCGAGGACTCAAACCCCAGTCTGGCGATCACCAGGCAAGGACGTTACCAACAGGCCACACAATTCCTCTCCACACCTTTCTTCAAGAGACCCAGCTCTTTCAAAAGGTTATTCATCGATATGCCAAAATATTTCTGCTAAAAGTTGTCTGACGTTTTCTTAACAATTAATGCTAATTTTTCTCTATCCTGAAAAAAATGGAAAATCCTTTCACACAAAAGAAGATCTTGAATAAAAATCTTAACACAGATATCAAAAGGGAGATTTATAAGCATTGCGTGTTTTTCTTTTTTTTTGGGTCTCATTGCTGCTTTTAATATACCACTAATACCTGCTGGAAGTTACATTAATATATAATGACTATAGATGAAAATAATGGTAACCATGCCTCTAACCCTCCTTGTCTAACCATATCAGAATAAGACAACGAATAAGAGTGGAAAATAAGAAATGCAATTTAGGAGGGATAATTGTATCGTGCAACTCTCTCTCTCTCTCTCTCTCTCTCTCTCTCTCTCTCTCTCTCTCTCTCTCCCTCTCTCCCCTCTCTCTCTCTCTCTCTCTCTCTCTCTATATATATATATACATATATATGAAATATATATATATGAAATATATATATATAAATATATATATATATATATATATATATATATATATATATATATATATATATATATATGTGTGTGTGTGTGTGTGTGTGTGTGTGTGTGTGTGTGTGTGTGTGTTCTATCAAGTTGTCTAAAGAAACGTGATGTTTCTAATGAGATTTCATAAGTCACTAATAGATATATATAATGCAAGCAGAGGCGAGGTATTACTTTTTTAGGGTGGGATTCTAATTTCTCGTTACAGTTTTACTTATTTCTAAACATTTGAAAGAAAAGTCTAAAGACACAGATTGTTTCACTTTCTCTGGTACCATATATTCTTACGTATACATGCATGCATTATTTATATAGATTTTTTTCTTGTAGTTCTCATTTAAATGATTCATAGTTTAATTCATTTAACAAAACAATTTTGAAGATGAAATATTGGAAATAGTGCCTTATTTCTTCCGCATATTTATCTTCAACTGTCTGATTTTATATATATATATATATATATATATATATATATATATATATATATATATATATATATATATATATATATATTTCCTAGCACGCTGACGGACAACCACTGGGAAAACAACAATCTTCCACAAATTGCCCAAATTAGCGTGTTGTGGTTTGGAAAGGGGGAGGGGGTGGGAAGGGTTGAATCAGTGTGTGTATGCGTGTGCGAATATTAATCTAAATATTAAGCCATCATTTTTCACGGGTCGCGTATACTAATCTAAATATAAAGATCGAATAATTTGACTCGAGTCTTGTATTTACAATAAGATACACGGGAACTCTGATACATAAAACATCGCCTGCAGTCTTCTTCGGAGAAAGTTATGAATCAGCAACGTCAAATTCATATCGGATAGTGGAATTTATTCATACACGGGAGGTATATACCATCAGTAATCCTTTTCAAAATTTATTCATGACGGAGAATAAATTCTCGGAGCAATATTCCCAATAACATTAATTATGGAGCGACCGCTAAAGAAACTCTGATACCTTTGTGTTCTCGTTGGCCGACTCAAAGACGCGGTGCCCATACAATCAGAAGATTTCTTTAGATTCTCTTCTTAATATTCAATTAACAATAAACGAATTTTAGTTTAAATCATGGCATATATATATATATATATATATATATATAAATATATATATATATATATATATATATATATATATGTATGTATGTATGTATATATATATATATATATATATATATATATATATTTATATGTATATATATACTGTATATACTGTATTTGTGTATATATACATATATATATATATATATATATATATATATATATATATATATATATATATGAATATATCCTCAAGCATATTTACCTTTGCCAAAAATTAGCACATTCATTCAGCGATCTCATTATGGAAAATAATTCCGACATCTTTTATAATGACAAATAACTAGAGAGAAATTTCCAATTAAGCATAATCGCCTTTGTCCTTCTTAAGTCCCGATTATTCATTATACACGAGGGCGATGTTTCTGTTGTCTCTTAGTATAAAGAAGGCCAAAAATTAGGTCAGATGGCCCAGTTCCTAAAGATTGCTGAACAACTCCATCGGCTAAAATACATAATTAGTAAATGAATAGATGTGTAAATGAAAATTGAATGAAGATATGAATGTGTATTTTAAAAACTCCACACTAGAGGGCTATCCGGCATATCGAGATACGAGGATTTTATGCAAAAACAAGTTGAAAATAAACGTTTTCTTGGATAAAACAGTTTTATATATATTTCACTCCATTTCATCCAACCTGATGAAAAAGGGAAAAAAAGCATTCAGAATATTAAAGAATCCTGGTTCAATCTGAAGTGGAAATAAGATTCGAAACCATTTCCCTTTAAAACAAAATCTGCTGACTCGGTTCTTTTTCAGGATATATCTTCACTTGCCGAGTCCTGTTTCCACCTTCCTGACTTCGAAAAGACAACGTTACGATGACGATTTTCCTTTCTTTTCCTTCTCAGAAAACGTGTAATTTATAAAAGCCAATATTACAATAGCGCCTCTCCGCGTTTCGATGTCTAGATTTCCAGCAAGTAGCCAAGACAAGCAGAGATGATAGTCTAAAATTGTCCGGCTTCTGTGACGTCATCTTAACAACCCTGCGCGAAAATATTACCCTACTTTCATCACCGTTATTATTATTATTATTATTATTATTATTATTATTACTATTACTGTAGATCAGCTACAACCCTAGTTGCAAAAGCAGGATGCTATAAGTCCAAGGGCTCCACCGGGCAAAAATAGCTCAGTGAGGAAAGGAAATAAAGTTCCTTAATTGTAGATTGCCTTATGTAATAATACGCAAAACAGAGCTCTTGCGATGGCCGCCCGTAAGTGGGATAATACTATTAAAATTAAAAACATGAAATAAGGATATAAAAACTATAACAGAATTAAAGAACAATCAAAATAAAAGATTTCAAGAACATTTACAACATTAAAATAAATTTTTCATATATAAACTATAAAACCTTAAAAAAAACAGCGGATGAGAAATAAGAAAAAATAGTATGCTCGAGTGTACCTTCAAGCAAGAGACACTGTAATATTAATTTCAATAAGAACTTTGGTAATCAGTACCTCTATGATTTATCTAATCGGTAGAATGATTGAAATAATTTTAAAGCAAATAAAATATTGATAACCTTACAATTGTTTACGTGTGAGGTCATTCCACCAGATTTATAAACTCATAGATCATATTCTCTCTCTCTCTCTCTCTCTCTCTCTCTCTCTCTCTCTCTCTCTCTCTCTCTCTCTCTCTCTATCAGCTGCCTCTATGATAGCACGCGACGGCCGCAAGTGATCGGCAGTAAGCCGTATTTACGGCAATAACCCTGAGGTTTTGTCTTAGTGAGTGAACATGCGCAACCGAAGACGTTCATTTTAGCTTCTTATGAAGTGTTAGCGAAGACATGTTGCCCACTTTCCTCGGGGAAGGGAGTTTCCCACGAAGAAATGTAGAGTTTGTTGCCCCAAAACACAAACACTAGGCAGGTTTGTTCAGGCTTGCCAACGAAAGCTGGTAAATGACAGCTAATGCTAGCGAGCGCTGGCGTATTATCGGCGAGCACTGGTGAGTTTTGCCGAGTGTTAGTGAACACTATTGGGCTATAGCGAACACTAGTGAATGCTGGCGAGGAGAGAATTGAATCTTACCTGTAAGGACAGATATAAGTATGTGTCTAGTAGTGCACTTTTTTGGTAACAGTAAGCTGAAACTCTGTGCGCTACCAAAGTAGCGTGCACTACTGTATAGGCAACAGTATACTGAAGATCTGTGCACTACCGAAGTAGCCTACACTTACGCGCTGGCAAGTAGGGTCTTGCAACCTCGCAATGGGTACTGAGGCGAGCAATCTAGGTTGCTCACAGACCTTCGTCAAGCAGAAGAGCTCACACACCAACTTCGCTAGACCTCAATAGATAGGAACACAACACTGCGCATGACTTCTCTGCAAAACTAAGGTCTCTGCAAAATAATCATGCTCACGCTACCCCCAAAGGAGGTTGGTGAGTAGCCTTACGTCATCCCCTCAGAAGGGAACAAAAAAGGCTGTGCTGGACTTGAACACCAGAGATTTCTCCCTATTAATACTTTGAAACCATGCCGCACAGGTCTCGAAGGTCATGGCCTCACAAAGCTCCATGAGCTTTGTTGTGCCCCAAGAAGCACGATGTAGGAAATAACTTTGAAGAGTTATAGCCTAAAAGTATTCTCCTTAGTAACAGATGGAAACCATGAGGCACAGCCTCACGAAGTTCTAAGAGTTCTTGTGCCTAAAGGCACAATGTCAGCAGTAACCCCAAAGAGTTAAAAGCCTACGAGACTCGTAGATGGAAGAGCCGGCGGCTGCAAGCGGGAAAGACCCCAAAGGGAAGTTGCAAACAATTCTCATTTTGTACCCTGAGGGTGCGGTGGCGATAAGCAGGAACTGCAAGCAGTCACCAAAATTCTTTGTCACCAAGCTACGAAAGGCTTTGCTCCAAAGAGCAAGGGTGGGCTTTGGACGAATCCAATTCCCTTCAGAAGAATCCCATGAGGGGGAAACAACCCAGGTGTAAGCAGAATCTCCCAAGGGCGGGAAAGGTGACCAACCCCTATTGCCGCAGTTGGCAATTCTCCCCGCAAGCAGAAGATTTCTGGGCAGTAGCTGGTGGAGGATAACTCTCCCTCGGAAGGGAAAGTTACGGAAAGTTGTCCAACACAGCTTACTTTGTCTCCCTTCCAGCTGGGCGAACACAGCCAAAAGATCGGTGCCATGAACCGCCTTTGGGACATAGCCAAAGCTAGTCCCTGGGTTTCCTCTGAAGGGGTCAGCCGAGAAGTCACTCTGAGGAGTGCTTATCACCAACTGCTCGACGAAGCAGAGCGAATGTTGGGGGGAGCAGAAGTTGAAGCCAAATCAGTTGAACAGGCATAATACTCTTTGGATCGAAGACCTTCAGAGCCTGGGGGGAAAAATTAACCCCTGGGGAGGATGTCTGCTCCCATGGCTTTCCCAACCGCAAGACCTCTTGCTACCTTGCCTTGCAAGGGGAACCCGTGAGCCTCAAGGAAGGGAGGAGTTACCATAAGTGGCAATGGAAAAGGCTTCGCTAAGGGAAGCAACAGAGTTCCTACAAAAAAGGAAGTGGGGTCATCATCTGAAAGAAAAGGACTTTTTAAACCTTTAGGCCAGTTGCTTTTAATCATAAACTGGTTAAAAGGTTCTAACGGCGGGAGGGAAAGACTAAGTCTTTACTGAGCCGAAATAATACTCCTGTGTAAAGAGCATTAGGTTTGTATCTAGTGTCGGAACAAAGGGGATTTTTTCCTCATTGTTCCTCCTTGCCTGACGTGGGGTTCAGCACAGTTTGGTTGGTACTGTTAGGGTGCCACAATTTTCACCCTTCCCTGTCATGGAAGAGCCTATAGCTGCGTGGAGGATATGTTGTCTAAATATACAGTCATTTATGAGAGATGGTTTGCATACATTTTCCCATTCTCAATCTCGTCTGGGAGGATGAGTAAGATACTACTAAACAAAACTTGTCTTGTTCAGATGTTCGATCATGCAAATTAACTGCAACTAGCATCCGATCGATTAAATAAAGAGCCAATCAATTTTGGCTCTTGAGGATTCTAGATCCAGGTCACGACCTTTATCTTAGCCGAGATGTTTCTTTTCATGTCAAGGAGCTACACAATCCGCTGAGCCAAGGGCCAAGAATAGATATCCAGGGACCTGTGTGTGTATACTTCCAGAAGTAGGGGTTAGAGAATTGTCTATCGTTATGATAGTTCTGTCTCCCAGAACTGAGCCACAGACAGGTTCTTCCTGACAGTTAAAGTACTGTAAATGGAATCTGTCTAAAATTATGTGCTCAAATCTGGGATGATGCATAAATCTCCTTGCTAGCGCTAAAAGTACATCCTATTGTATTACACAGGTGTGCACCCCATCCTTCATCCAATACGTCTCAACTGCATATTTTCTGCGAGTGACTAGTCACAACAGCTAGTTCAGCTGCAAGGGTAGAACATCCTGAATTCCTATACCACTGAAACCAGCGACACTTCAGAAACCCCTGGAGCAATTGCTGGGGGAGCTGCCCGATCAAATGAGCTCTAAAGAATTTGTCATTGTCGATCATTAGGATTGTTATGGTAGGCACAGTTGCATTGCCTCTGTAGCCAAGACCTTCTGAAGAGAAGATTCTCGCTGCTCTCATGTTATCATAATTCCCAGATGCTCCATCCTCAGTAGATCGTGGCAAAACATATTTAGTCCGACTCAATGTTTGACCAATTCTTCTGTGAGAGTGTAGAAGATGGCAATTATAAAAATCCCTCAGTAGACAAACTTCGCTGAGTGCTCAAAAGGACGCTAGTTTTTGCCATATTAAATAAAAAAAAAAATCACTTGAGGCATTCCACATCTTCATAAATACACATATTCACTCATTTTCAAAAGAACCAGTGAAGAAAATGGTGCTCAAGCAAAAGGGTTGGGAGAGACTGAGATGGATGATTGTCAGGATCTTGGATATGAAGGAAGAGATAAGAGTGTACAAAGAAAGAAAGCAACAAAGGTAGGAAGAGCTAAACTTTGAAATTAGACAAGCATGGGATGCAGCAAAGAAAAAAGAAGTGGTGGGAAGGAAGAGAACGGAAAGAGGAACTGTGATTTAAAATAAAAGGGGAGGGAGTAATTATGATGGAGACTGAAGATGTCTTGAAACATTGGGAGGACCTTTTTGAAGACAACAGGGGTGAGAAACCAAGACTTCACATAATGGCCTATACTTACTAGATGAGGAAATAATTGGTATTATTAGAGATTTCAAAAAGGGAAAAAGGCCAGGAAATGACATGATAATTGAAATGATATTAGCAAGTGGAGATTTTGGAATGACAAAAATTGTAGAGTTAGCTACGCGTAGGACCAAGGGTACATTCCAAAAGAGATGTTTAAATCGATTTCATAACAATACCTCAGAAACTTGGTGCAGTAGAATGTAATTCATTTAGGGCAATAAGCTCAATGAATCAAATCACAAAAACTCTACTGCAAGTAATTGTAAACAGAATAAAACAAAAGTTAAATCCACAAATTGCTGAAGAACAGTACAGTTTTGTTAAGGGGAAAGATACTAACGGAAAGATCTATTGCCATGCAAAAAGAGACTGAATAGAAATCCTGCAAGGAATAAGCTATGATGGCATCAGGCTTATAACCAGCTTATATTGGCATCAACTAGCAACACACAACATTGATACCAATCTGACATCATGGAGAGAAATAGAGAATCATCACGAGAGATTTGCACATGCGGTATGCTATTCCCTACTATCGGAAATTAGAAAAACCTTATGGATACCCTGCTATTTTTCAACTGTCAAAAAAGGTTTGAATGTTTATGTAACCTGTAGATGTTTCAATGATAGAACTATTAAGGTAAACCAAAATTCATACCGTGACTATAGGTTATATCCCCTAGAAATCCCTTATAGAGCCATATTTGTTGATTATATGGGTCCATTCTTTGTACGTTCAAATCACCAAAAGATCAAAGTTTGGCTGTTGTGTACCACATGTACATTGAGTAAGGCCATAAATTTGAAACTTTGTAATAATATGACAGTTAATGATCATCAAAGAGCTTTTCAGCGTCCTTGTTTTAAATATGGGATACCAGAATTGTGCATTTCGGATATGGGTACCCAGCAAGTTGCTAGCGCTAATGTTATCATGGATTTTTTGAAGGATCCCAAGATTAATTCATATTTTGAAGAGAATGGAATAAAACCTATTCAGTTTCAGCAGTTTTTAAGGGAAATATGCCTTGGGGAATATTGTGGAAAGTTGTGTAAAATTGACAATGAAACTAATATATGTTGCAATTCGAAATGTGTTGAAGATTAGAGACTTTGAATTTCTGATAGGTCAAACAATACCCATAGTCAACATAAGACCATCGCATTTAAGGAAGCCTTGCGGGAGACACACTATATATACAGTATACAGTATATATATATATATATATATATATATATATATATATATAAATGTATATGTATGTATGTGTGTATATGTATATATGTATATATGTGTATATATACACACACACACACATATATATATATATATATATATATATATATATATATATATGTAAGTATATATGGGATTATGTATTTGCATGTATATATGGATAATATATGTATGCATATATATGTGTGTATATATATGTATATGTATGTATGTGTATACATATGTATATGTGAATATATGTATATATGTATATGTATAATATATATACATATATATATATATATATATATATATACATACATTTATATATATTATACATATACATATATACATATATTCACACACACACACACACACACATATATATATATATATATATATATATATATATATATATATATACTGTAAATAGTGCAGACTTGTGGTTGCTGATTCTCTTATCAGAGGTCTAGATAAAATCATTACAAGATGCAAATTATGCGGATGACTTTGAACCCTAACAAAACTCAAAGTATGATTGAAAGTAAGTTAAGAAAGTGACTCCTCAACATCCAGATCCTTGCATTGATAATGTTACTTCTTCAGACTGGAGAAGTGAAACAAAACTAGTTAGGACTTAAACGTAAAATTTCTATTACACGTTCCCTGTGGTTCTTTTGCTTCTGGTCATCAAGTTTCCCTGGAATGTTCGCGCATACATATACATCTGTGAATTATTATCCTTATTACTTGCTAAGCTAAACCCTAATTGGAAAAGCAGGATGCCCTAAGCTCAGGGGTCCTAACAGGGAAAATAGCCCAGTAAGGTAAGGAAACAAGGAAAAATGAAATATTTTCAGAAGAGTAACATTAAAATAGATATTTCCTATATAAACTAGAAAAAATTTAACAAAACAAGAAAAAGAGATATAAGATAGAATAGTGTGCCCGGAATTTTCCTCAAGCAAGAGAACTCTAACCTAAGACAGTGGAAAACCATGGTACAGAGCCTATGGCACTACCCAAGACTAGAGAACAATGGTTTGATTTTGGAGTGTCCTTGTAGAAGAGCTACTTATCATAGCTTAGTCTCTCTTCTACCCTTACCAAGAGGAAAGCGACCACTGAAAAATTACAGTGCCGTAGTTAACCCCTTGGGTGAAGAAAAATTGTTTGGTAATCTCAGTGTTGTTAGGTGTAAGAGGACAGAGGAGAATCTGTAAGAAATTGGCCCTACTATTCGGTGTATGTATAGGCAAAGGGAAAATAAACCGTAACCAGAAAGAAGGATCCGATGAAGTACTGTCTAGCCAGTCAAAGGACCCCTAACTCTATAGTGGTAGTATTTCAACGGTGGCTGGTGCCCTGACCAACCACACACACACACACACACACACACACACACACATATATATATATATATATATATATATATATATATATATATATGTGTGTGTGTGTATATATATATATATATATACACATATATATATATATATATTTGTATATATATATATATATATATATATATATATATATATATATATATACTTACATATGTATATGTATATATATATATACTTACATATGTATATGTATATATATATATATATATATATATATATACTTACATATGTATATGTGTATATATATATAAATATATATATATATATATATATATATATATATATATATGTGTGTGTGTGTGTGTGTGTGTGTGTGTTTGTGTGTATATATATAATCACGAAACAAATTAACATAAACTGGAAACTATCGATAGTTTCGAATTTCAGTTCTTAACCTGATCTCTGTATAAGAAACTAGATTAACAAAGCCGAACTTTTTTCTACATATTATTCATACCGAGGATACTGTTTATTGAATCTGAAAAATATAAAATACTATTGTAAAATATATTATTTTTTTTTCTTGATACATATCGTAAACCAAGTCCAATAACAGAATAAGGGCTGGAAAGCGGAAGAATGAAGACATTGTAAACTAGCCCAAATAATTTTTTTATTATTATTTTGAAAAGAAACACCTGTTCAAAATAAGTGATCAGACCTGTTTCT
The DNA here is from genome assembly GCF_036898095.1 of Palaemon carinicauda. Lineage (NCBI taxonomy): Eukaryota > Metazoa > Arthropoda > Malacostraca > Decapoda > Palaemonidae > Palaemon > Palaemon carinicauda. The sequence continues at coordinate 139,748,230 of NC_090727.1, read as the reverse complement.
AAAGCTCATGAGGAAGGATATTCCTTGTCCCCATAATCCTCTTATGTGTTTACTCTCTCTCTCTCTCTCTCTCTCTCTCTCTCTCTCTCTCTCTTACTCTCTCTCTCTCTCTCTCTCTCTCTCTCTCTCTCTCTCTCTCTCTCTCTCTCTCTCTCTCTCTCTCGAGCCCCAAGATATGAGGCCTTTCAACCCAAACCTGCACATTTAGAGCCCAACTACAAAGAATGCATCTATAATGCCAGGGGTTGGTGCAGATATGGGGACAGTTGCAGGTATACACACACAAATAAATATGAAGGCGAAAGAGCAAATATAATAGAAAAGTTGGATTTTTTAATGGCAGAATTCCGGGAAATGAAGAAAAGAACATCATATCAGAACAGGAAGGAAGCATGGGAGAATCCATATTATTACCAATATTAAATAATGGGGATGAAACACAAACCATAATAGTAATGAATGCACAGGGTTTAGTCACGAGTAACTCTAAAAGGAAAATAGAGTTCTTAGAAGAACTAACCCAAATTGAAAAAATAGATATATTAAATATAAGTGAAACATGGTATTCCCAAGAGACTGGCAGTGATGACCAGATAAAAGGTTTCCAAACTTATAGATCAGACAGAAAAAATAGGAATCAAGGGGGAACCGCAATATATGGAAGAGACATAAATCAAGGAAAAGTATGTGAAAAATACAGCAACACAGAATGTGAATTGATTGCGGTAGAATTTGAATTTGAAAAACTAATGAATATTGTAGTTTACAGACCCCCAAACACTAAGGAGTTTGACATAATAATAGAAAAAATAGATGATATATGTAGAAACCATAAAGACTGGAATACACTCTTATCCGGGGATTTTAACTTTCCTTTCGTGGATTGGAAAGAACGGATAGAAGAAAGTGGTTGTATGTATACATATAAAAAAGATAGTAATAGTAGCGCAGAAGATAAGAGGCAATTTGAAAAGCTTCAAGATATGCTATTAGAACATAATATGCAACAAATAAACCACATTCCAACAAGAAAGGAAAATGTCCTAGATCTAGTATTTGTGAATGAGGTGAATTATGTTAAAGAAATAATAGTGTATAACACGGGAATTTCAGACCACAATGTCATAGAATTGATAGTTCATTCCAAAGCAAGTGATCACAGAATTAATAAAAGCACAAAACTTTGGGAAGGATATGGAAAATATAACTTTTACAGTAAGATTATAAAATGGTCAGAAATAAATGAAGAACTGAATAAAGAATGGAAAAATGTATTTATAAGTGATAATATACAGGTAAATACGGATATACTGTACAAAATACTGGAGAAAATTGTTGAAAAATATGTACCGAAAAAAAACAATAAACAAAAGACGTGCATACCAAGAGACAGAAGGATCTTATTTCAGAAAATTAAAAAGTGGAAGAAAAATCTTGCAAAAGAAAAAAATGTGTGGAAAATGAGGGAAATAAAATGTAAGATAGAAAATGCAGAACAAAAGATTATACAGTCGAAAGAAAATGAAAAAAGGGACTTAGAAGAAAGGACACTTCAAAATATAAAAAGAAACCCCAAAGTACTTTACTCCTATGCAAAAAAGATGAATAAAAGGAGAATAGAAATAGGCCCTCTAAGAATTGAAGGACGGCTAACGAATGAAAAAAAGGAAATATGCAACATATTAGCAGAAAAATATAAGAGTGAGTTCACGCCAAGAATTGCGAATGAGAATAATGAAACAGAAATGAGAGAAGAAAATGTTGAATATCTAACGGATATAGATATTAATGAAGCAGATATTGTCACGGCTATAAACGAAATTAAAAATGGATCGGCACCCGGACCAGATGGAGTTCCAGCGATTTTGTTAAAAAAAACTGCAAACACTATCGCGAAGCCACTTGCAATACTGCTAAGACAGAGTATAGATATGAGCGAGATATATGTTAAACATAAATTAGCTTATATAACCCCTATCTTCAAAAGTGGATCAAGACTAGAGGCAAGCAATTATAGACCTGTTAGTCTAACATCACATATTATGAAAGTGTATGAAAGGGTAATAAAAAAGAAAATAATGAACCATTTGGTCAAAAATGATTTGTTTAATATGGGTCAACACGGTTTCGTACCTGGAAAAAGTACACAGACCCAACTGATAGCTCACTATGAAAACATATACAATAATATGATAAATGAAAAAGACACAGATGTGATCTATCTAGATTTTGCAAAAGCCTTTGACAAGGTAGACCATAACATATTGGAGAAAAAAATGAGAAAGCATAATATTGTGGGAAAGATAGGAAAATGGGTAAAAGAATTCCTGCAAAACAGAAAACAGATAGTGGTTGCAAATGACGAGAAATCAGATGAAGCCCAGGTAATATCTGGTGTGCCCCAAGGTACGGTATTAGCTGCACTGCTATTTGTTATTATGATCTCAGACATAGACTGTGATGTTGAAAACTCCGTAGTGAGAAGTTTCGCCGATGACACAAGAATAAGTAGAGAAATTACTTGTGATGAAGATAGGAACTCACTACAAAGAGATCTAAACAAAATATATGAATGGGCGGAGATAAATAGGATGGTATTTAACTCCGATAAATTCGAATCAATAAATTATGGAAACAGAGAAGGAATGGTGTATGCATACAAGGGACCTAATAATGAGACAATCACAAACAAGGAAGCAATTAAAGACCTTGGTGTAATTTTAAATAGGAATATGTTATGCAACGACCAAATAGCAACACTGTTGGCTAAATGTAAAGCAAAAATGGGAATGTTATTCAGACACTTTAAAACAAGAAAAGCTGAACACATGATTATGCTTTACAAAACTTATGTGCGTAGTACACTCGAGTACTGCAATGTGATATGGTACCCACACTACCAAAAGGATATTGCGCAAATAGAGAGTGTACAAAGGTCCTATACTGCTAGAATAGAAGAAGTTAAGGACCTTGATTACTGGGAAAGACTGCAATTTTTAAAACTATACAGTCTAGAAAGGAGAAGAGAACGCTACATGATAATACAAGCATGGAAGCAAATAGAAGGAATTGCTGAAAACATCATGGAGCTTAAAGTATCAGAAAGAGCAAGCCGAGGTAGATTAATAGTACCAAAAAGCATTCCAGGTAAACTGAGAAAGGCGCACAGGACATTAAACCACTACGCACCAGCATCGATAATGCAGCGACTATTTAATGTGCTGCCAGCTCATCTAAGAAACATATCAGGAGTGAGCGTAGATGCGTTTAAAAATCAGCTCGATAAATACCGAAGATGCATCCCAGACCATCCAAGACTGGAAGATGCAAAATACACCGGAAGATGTATTAGCAACTCTCTGGTGGATATACGAGGTGCCTCACACTGAGGGACCTGGGGGAACCCAAACAAAAAATAAGGCAATAAGGCAAGGTAAGGCTCTCTCTCACGGAGAATGGAACGTTTGAACTTATTTGATCGACAAACTTGACGACTAAGGTAACAGCTAACAGAGACATTAAAAATTCTAAAGAGGAATAACTAATGTAGAATACAATAACGTCTTCGCGCTTAGAACAAATCAGTCGAGAGGTAACGGATACAAAGTGGAATTGAAAAGATACAACACCATTTAATGTGGTAATTTCTTTACATACAAAATAGGAAATACATGGAACAGACTTCCAGGGATATAGTGAACAGTAACACTGTAAACAAGTTCAAGATTATGTTAGACTAATTCGCTCCACCAAAGTGCAAATAGATTCTCCGCGGATGGACTAAAACGTCTTTGAGACAACCAAAATCCTTGTAACTCCTTGTAACTCGCAAAGGCATGCTGCATGCAGTAAGACCGTTGTAGTTTTTTGTTTGGCTATAGATTCAACAGGAATTTATATAAACAACGGCTCTTCCCGTTGAGCAGCCCACAAGAGAGGTAAAATATGTTCAAAGTTTTGAGGCAATCGGCG
>NC_090727.1:139719258-139739258 GCF_036898095.1 Palaemon carinicauda | reverse complement strand
TATTGTCTCACAAACCGAATGGGAGTTTAAATGGCTAATTATTGTGCCATGCACTCAGTAGAAATAGCTTCACTACAGCCAAGTTTGAAACAATCTGAAATTTGGGGCTAAATTAACCTGATTTAGCAAGATTTAAATCTGACCTTCGAAACAGCCATGCCGGAGTATCCGAGGCTAAAACGAAGCCAGATTCGTAATTGGTCCGACTTAAAAGGACGTAAAAGGGGAAATCCAAAATTAGTTCCGCTGAGAGAACACTAAATTAGCAAGCTGATTTAAACGCCATGATTTTACTTGATAATTATACAAAGGAATACTAGAATAAGCGGGGTTTCAGTCGGTTAGATTTACGGTCTTGAAAGGGAGAGGTTTTCCGATGATGTGTGCCTTTGAATTAGTTTTATTTATATCGTACGACGGAAAAAAGATTGTTCTTCATGAATAAATCAATATCAAGGAAAGCAGTAGCATACACAATAATAAAATCTCCAAAAATTATCGATTAAAAATTAATCTACTATTGATAACTGTCTATAATTGGTGTCCATATATTGTTGGGCAGACCTATGGAATCTCTCAGGAGAAGACCAACAATATTTGGCTTCTATTCTTTTATCATAGATCCCTTTGGTCTCTGGTTTGTACAAACAATGATTGTCTAATTTAGTATGTTTTTCTTTTGTAGTTTCTTTTCTATACTCTCTGAATTTCTCATCCATTCTTATAACACTTTAACTAAATCCCTATTTTTTCTTCTAACATCTCCTTCATCGATTTTTTCTTTCTCTCCTTTTGTATGATATGATAAAATTGTGCTATAGTTTATCATTTATTCTTGTTCATCAACATTCTTAAAAACCCTGTGAATATGTTATTGAAGTACATTATATAGAACACTAACACACTGTATATAGTCTGGGTTGTGGTAGCCTATTGGTAACATCCCTGCCTGATGATCGCCAGACAGGGGTTCGAGTTCCGCTCAAACTCGTTAGTTATTTTAGTGGCTGTAACCTCACCATCCTTGTGAGCTAAGGATGTTTTTTTTTTTTTTTGGGGGGGGCCTATAGCTCTACCTGATGAGTCATCAGCAGCCATTGCCTGGCCCCCCTGGTCCTACCTTGAGTGGAGAGGGGGTTTAGGCGCTGATCATAAGTATGTTCAGTCTCAAGGGCATTGTCCTGTTTGCTAGGGCAATGTCACTGTCCCTTTCCTCTGTCATTCATGAGGGGCCCTTAAACCAGTAATCTGTATTGAAAATTGGCTGATTATTTACTTTATATTAATATCATATACAGTAGACCAGAAGTTAAATTCAGAAATCTGGTTCTGTGTCCTTTTAGAATGAATTTACTTGAAAATATACAAGGTTATGGAGAGTGTAATTAACAGCAGAATCATGCAAATGATAATACAATAATCCAATTTGGCATACTTGTTCTCCATGTCATACTGATCAGATTTAGCCGATGGAAAATCAAAAGGCCAGTTTTCAAGATGACTACCAAATTAGATGCCTGGAGTTGACGTTTTGAATAGAAGTAGTTGTAGTTGTCCGAATTGCACGATCTAGATATGAATTTCTATGTTTTCGAGGCTACTGAAGTAGATTTTAATGTTCATAGGGTAAACTGACACATATCCCTCAAAAAATTTACTGTTCTTAAAGTAAATTAATACATATGTTTCAAGATTTTACTGTTTATAGAGCACATGGACATACTTTTATTAATAATTTTCTCATTGCAGAAACGTGGTAAACCGCGTTGGATCCCAGGCTAACCTAGATGAGGGTAATACACAGGTCTCTTTTCAAGTGAAGGAAATTGATGAAGTTCTTAAAGGAGTGATTGTCAGACGCTACCAAGGCACATTGGTGACATCACTACTGTGAAATTCAGCATGGGGTTCATTGTCAGCTAAGTATGAAGTGTATGTTGACATTATGCTGCAACAAACTATTTGTATCCCAAATGCTGCCTAACTTACCCGAAATCAGTTAAGCAGTCATACCTGAATGGACAAGATGTGCCAGTGCGGGAGAGCCGAGCCACGGATAATGGAATTCTGGTTTTTTGGATAGTGTAATGATTGCATGGGACTTATGTCACTGGATGAACGATTGGACTAGGTGTAGGACACGGTGCAATAACCTATGTGTATCCCATACAGAAAACTGACTATTATAAATGTACAGTGTGTTCAAATGATAAGCCCTCGGCCAAGAAAGTCATGGATGCTAGTTTTACTGGAAATGTGTGGAACACTGATTGGACAAAGTATTGTTTATCTCAGGAGATTAAAAGGCTCCTAAGTCCCCACAAGCCAATCCTGCCAAAAGAGGGATTGATAGCAATATATGAAGTTGCCAAAGAATATTCCTCTGTTTCACTCACTCAATGCACTGCCAATGAAGTTAAACTCTGCAAAATTTGATGAAGGTGGTGGAATAGAAGAAACTCTGTGAGAAAAGAGGGCACTATATCAAGAGGGTTGCAGGCTTCTATTTAACAACACAAAGTTAAACAAAGCTGGAAAAGATCAATCTCTGCTGGTAACAGTGATGAGGATCGTAGAAGTAAGATCCCACAAAAGGTTCAAGAAGCTAAACCCAATGATGTTTCTTTTAAGAGATTAAGGAGAGAAGCTTAAAGAAGTAATGGCAATACAAATGAATAAAAGAATAAGCAAATGTGCAGAAACATTCAGGGATAAGAAACTAACTCCCAAGTTAAGTGTTCAAATGATAGCTACACATCATTTTTGGGCCAAAGAACAGTTAAAATCATTAGTAGAAGGATTAGAGGATGAAGGTAAGTCTTTTCTATCATCTAATCAAGAAAACCCCAATTTCTTTCTTCACAAAATAACAGGCTTAGAGGATTACTAAGACGAAAGTCCCCAAAGACTACTGTCAGTTATTCTCACAACTTTATCTGCCAGAGCAGGCAGTGTAATTTGCAAGAATTCTCCAAGCACGAGAATCAGTCACACACTCTCAGTGACAATGGCAAGCTTCATACATGTCAGAAACCACAACTGTTTGAAATCATTGAAGTGCAAATGAACATCCCAGACCAAGACCCAAATACAGATACAATCATCGTTGATGAATCAGCACTAATCAATGCCTTACCTCCACGCTTATCAATACGTTACCTTCGAATACTACAAAGACATCTTATGACTATACTAAAGAGGACATTACCCCAAAGGTGAAATACAATGGCACAAGGTACAAGCTGTTGCACATATTCTTTGATGTATACAAGATTCGAATCCGAGATGAGGTAAAAAAAAGGGTTAAGGAAGCAAAAGAAAAGTGGCAGGAGCAAATAAGACACCAGCTAATTTGCATAGCTTCCTTCATGACACAAGCAACAAGATTGAGCTGTTTCACTTCCTTGCAGAAATATGTGAAGCACAGACAAGCGCAGTCATCGTCACAAAAGAAGATGTCATTAGTAACACATTGAAGTTGTCATGAGAACGCTCTTGAATATTTGTACATGCCAGGGATGCAACGACTGATGGCTGAAAGTCTATTATCATTAAGGCCAATGACACAGACGTGCTAGCCATAGAAATATTTGTGATGCCATCCATACAAGAAACATATCTTGAGAAAATGGGGATTGCCTTTGGCTAAGGAGCCAAGATTTCATGGATACTAGTCCATGAGGTAGTTTTTGCCATAGGGTTTTAGAAAGCTAGAGGGATCCCAAAACAAACCTGGAATATACTTAATGATGTTTCTGAAACATTCACTAGTCTCAGCTAACGTCCAACATTGAATCGTGATCTTAGCCTGCAAAGACTGGAGAGAATCGTTGTCATCATGTACGACAGATCAAGCGCAGCTGCTAGTATGGATGAAGATAGGCTTGATATGCCCACGAGCAGAGGCCAAACTACTCTGCTGTACCAATGTCGGTAGCCGTCAGAGAACACTAAAAGTGAGCGGCCTGTCAGGCTGGGATCATTTGGGGCCAGATAACCATCTCCAATCAAAATCTGAGCATTCCTGCAGAATGGGGGTGGACACAGAATGGACAACACTAACCCCTATTGTAACAAACTCTTGGAAATTGACAAAGTATTCGTGTTAGAAATATTGCCAAGGAAGATGAAATTGCTTGCAGTCAGTTCTCCTGTCACTGGTGGATCAGCGGCATCGTTTGAACCTTGTGGTGCGAAGCTTTCGAATGAAAACTGGACAATCTGGTGGCCCTCTTGAAAAGCTAATCGAATTTTGAAAAATAAAAAATGTAAGTCACCTTGAGGTAACATTTTCAAGATCTTTTATCATCATCAGAAATAACTTCTTGCAGAATTTATACTCAAATCTCATCTTCATGTGCTATGATATTCTAGAAAAAAGACCATCGAATTGCTAATATTTCTACTGCAGATTACCGAACACCAAATCAAATTATATTTTTTTTCTGTAAAGGTTGGATAATAATGAAATATTTATTCGAATTTTCAACAATTTTGATAGTTCTCTTCTTGTTAAATGATGCCCCCAATGATTATAACAATGATATAAATATCAATAGTAGTGATAAAAATAATAATTATAAAATAACAATGAAAAAAAAAGGATACTGTGCTTACTAAATCAGTAAAATGAACTTTGAAGAATCATACAAGGAAGGAACATAAGCTTCCAGGAAATTGGTTTACTTCAAGAGAACCAGATGAGACTTCACCAGGTAGAAAGAAAGAAGATAAAGAAAGAATTATGGGAAATTTCACACATGGTGCATATCTATTTAGCGACACAAAAGAGATAACCAGGGAATATTTATGAGTATCTTATCATGCTTACTATTCCCAAAAACATTAATCACCACAGACCGTTACCTTTTAAAATAAAATACACCGACCCAGATGAGGTTAATTGAGAAAATATTTGACGAAAATGTGAATATTTATTCATTTATTTCTAGACTGCTATGATCTTTGGAGGCTACATCCGGAAAAAATAAAGACGCGTTCACATGTCATCTTCATAAACTGATTTCATCCATCCGCCGTCAGCATCCTGTTCTTAGTCAAAAAACAAAACGAAGAAAACTTAATGGGATATTTCCATAGCACTAAATTTCTAAGAATGATAAAATCAAGCTTTTTGTTTCTTATTTTAACAATTCTTTTCCATTCTATTTCCCGGAACCCATTTGATGCTAGACTTGGCTCAGTCCACCCGATGCCTTTGCGAATGCATCATAAATATATTTCCATATTTCTTTTCAAAGATTTTTCTTCGTTTCGAAACCGAAGATGAAATCATGGGGATCGAGAGATAGAGAAGAGAAATCGTGAAGGGAAAGGGGAAAGTTATGACGGGGAACTTTCTCTTTTGGAAAGGGGGAAAGATGGGTTGGAAATTGACAGAACAAGATGGTGATGGTGATGACATTCTCTGTCATCCGTCACTCTCGTCTTCACTTCATTTAGGTTTCAGCTTGTGAATCAGATCGCAAGACCAAACTAGTGGGCTCTAGCCTATGATATGAATAGTTTCTAATAGATTAATTTTAATATTTTGCATGCTATACATTGACCAAGTCTTTTTTCTTCTTTCCGTTTACATTTCAGCTTATGAACGGGTAGGTAAGATATGGTTAGCACCAAGGTATATAGGGAAGTCTGAAAGCGTTTGTCCATGGGACGAAATTAGAAACAAGGATACCATGTTTACCAAATCAGTCAAATGAACTTTGAAGAATCATACAAGGAAAGAACATCATATTTCCAGGAAATTGATTTGCTTCAGGAGAACCAGGCGAGACTTTGTCAGGTAGAAGGTAAGAAGATAAAGAAAGAATTATGGGAAATTTTACACATGGTGCATATTTATTCAGCGACACAAAGGAGATAACTGGGAAATATTTATGAGTATCTTACCACGCTTACTATTCCCAAAAACATTCATCACCACAGACCGTTACTTTTCAAAATAAAATACACCAACCCAGATGAAGTTGATTGCGAAGGTATTTGACGAAAATGTGAAGATTTGTTTATTCCTACGCTGCTATTACCTTTAGAGGGTACATCCGGAAAAAAATAAGATTGCGTTCGCATGTCATCTTCATAAACTTATTTCATCCATCCGCCGTCACCATCCGGTTCTTAGTAAAAAAAATAAAACGAAGAAAACTTAATGGGATATTTCCATAGCACTAAATTTCCAAGAATGATAAAATTAAGCTTTTTTTCTTATTTTAACAATTCTTTTCCTTTCTGTTTCCCGGAACCCATTTGATGCTAGACTTGGCTCAGTCCACCCGATGCCTTTGCGAATGCATCATAAATATATTTCCATATTTCTTTTCAAAGATTTTTCTTCGTTTCGAAACCGAAGATGAAATCATGGGGATCGAGAGATAGAGAAGAGAAATCGTGAAGGAAAAGGGGAAAGTAGGACAGGGAACTTTTTCTTTTGGAAAGGGGGAAAGATGGGTTGGAAATTAACAGAGCAAGATGGTGATGGTGATGACATCCTCAGCCATCTTGTGTTTACTTCATTTAGATTTCAGTTTGTTAATCAGATAGCAAGACGGAGCTAGTGGGCTCTTGCCTATGAAATGAAAGTTTCTAATAGAATTATTTTAATATTTTGCATGCGACACATTAACCATGTCTTTTTTTCTTCTTTCTGTTTATATTTGACCTTATAAACCGAAAGGCAAAATATGGTTAGCACCAAGGTCTATATAACTTCGTTAACCTCCTTGGTTAGCACTAGGTCTTGGTGTTATTCCCGGATGCATATAGCGAAGTCTGAAAGGGTTTGTCCAGGGGAAGAAATTAGAGCCAATCACAGCACGAGCTCAGCGGATGGAAGTATTACCAATCCGTAACATCATCACCCACAATCGAATAGAAACACAATTGTATCATTCTTAGGAAAACTTCATCAAAAGAAAAAAAGACTGGATATTCATTATAAATATAACAATGTTAATGATCACTAGTGTATGTTGCACAACGCAGAAATATAAAAAACCACACTACTGACTACTGCAGATCGGTATCTGATAACATTTGTGTCCTGCATTCGGGTTCTTTATTTACTCTGGGCCAATACCTAAGTGCTGTATATGCAATAAAAAATCGATATTCATTACAATACTACACAATGATCAAGTAACAGAGATATTGGGCAACTCTCGTTGCCCATGATCTGCTACCAACAAAGAATAGCCGAACACTGCCACTACATTCATAGATATCTACATTGCTGTATGACAAGTTAAACCGCACGCCGTCGCCAAATGTTGAAACCTTCGTAGTCTTCAGACGAGTGGAAGCCTAAATCATTGAACATATTATGTCAATTTTGTATTGAAATCATTCATTTGCTTATGTCTATTAAATTTATCGTAAAGTTAACTGAATTACATTTTTATTCGTAAAACTTATTTGAAAAAAAAATAATAAAAAATAAAGGCTTGAGAGAATTACTGCATAGAAATTAAATGTGGCAGATATGAGGCTATATACATGGCATTGCACGGGAAACTACTAAATTTGGATAATAGCTGTTTTATGTGAATACGGGTAGATTAAGTTACAAAGAGCTGATATATATATATATATATATATATATATATATATATATATATATATATATATATATATATATAATTATATATACATTATATATATATATATATATATATATATATATATATATACATATACATACATATATATATATATATATCTATATATTAATGGTTAAGATAAACTAAACAGAATAAAACAAAAGTTAAAACCAGAGTTGGCAGAAAAACTGTACGGTTTTCTTAAAGAAAAGGGTACTACAAACACTATTTTTATCATAAGAATAATTACAGAAAGATCAAATGAAATGCAAAAGATGTGTACATGTGCTTTATTGATTATGATAAAGCATTCGATCAAGTAAGGCACGCAAACCTAATAGAAATCCTGCAAAGAGTATACCTAGATAACAAGGATATCAGACTCATTACCAATTTGTACTGGAGTCAACTGGCAGCAATCAACATCGATACCAGTCTTACATCAAGGATAGAAATAGAGGGACTCCTGGAGTGTGTCAGGGAAATGATTTGTCCCAAGATCTATTTCCAATATATGAGGAAATTCTCTTGAGAAACATATGTACGGAATGGATTAGAAGAGGAATCAATATAAATAGCATTTGCAGATTTCAGCAAGTTGATATTTAGTGCTGTGCTGCAGTGTTTACTAATCTCACTTCCCAGAGGAAGATTTCTTCTAGTCGATATCTAGTGCTGCGCAGCAGTGTTTACTAATCTTACTTACTAGTGGCAACATTCGGCTATTCAACAATTGGTGCTGATTTGCAGTGTTTACTCATTTCACTTCTTAGAGCCAGCTTTCAGCTACTTAATATTTAGCACTGCGCTGCATTGTTTAATAATCTCACTTCGTAAAGGCAGCTTTTGGCTAGTTGATACTTAGCCCTGCACTGCAGTGCTTACTAATTTTAATTTGAAGAGGCAGCTTTTGGCTATTCAACATTTAGCACTGCGCTGCAGCATTTACTAAGCTCGCTTCACAGATGCCACTTTTGGCTGGTCAATAATTATCCCTCCTCTGCAGTGTTTACTAATTTCACTTCATAGAGGCAGCTCACAGCTATTCAACATTTAGTACTGCCCTGCAGTGTTTACTTATTTCACTTCGAAGAGGCAGCTTTTGGCTAGTCGATATTCAGCGCTACGATACAGTAATTACTAATCTCACTTTGTAGAGGCTGCTATCGGCTATTCAACAATTAGTGCTGTGCTGCAGTATTTACTAATTTCCCTTCCTAGAGGCAGCTTTCGGCTAGTCAATATTTAGCGTTGCACTGCAGTGTTTACTAATCTCACTTAGTAGAGGCAGCTTTTAGCTAGTTGAAATTAAACCCTGCACTGCAGTGTTTACTAATTTCACTTCCTAGAGGCAGCTTTTAGCTAGTTAATATTCAGTGCTGCGCTGCTGTGTTTACTAATCTCACTTCACACAGGCAGCTTTCGGCTAGTCTATATTTAGCACTGTACTGCAGAGTTTTCTAACCTCACGTTGTAGAGGCAGCTTTTAGCTAGTTAATATTTAGCCATGTGCTGCCATGTTTACTAATCCCTCTTCACAGAGGCAGCTTTCAGCTAGTAAATATTTAGCGCTGCGCTGCAGTGTTTACTAATCTCACTTTGTAGAGACAGCTTTCAACTATTCGACATTTAGCGTTGCAGTTCTTACTAATTTCACTTCATAGAGGCAGCTTATGGCTATTCAATATTTAGCACTAGAATGCCATGTTTACTAATGCCACTTCACAGAGGCAGCTTTCACCTAGTTGATATTTAGCACCACACTGCTGAGTTTACTAATCTCACTTTATAGAGGCAGAGCTTTCGGCTATTTGACATGTAGCGATGCTGAGCTTACTAATTTCACTTCGTAAAGGCAGCTTTCAGATAGTCGATATTTAGCACTGTGCTGCAGGGTTTACAGATCTCCCTTCATAAAGGCAGGTTCCAGCTCGGCGTGTAAACAGCTTTCGGGTCATTGCCGCTGGCAGAAAATAATAAGCGGCGAACATAGCACATTATCTGTTACTTGATAATTGTGTTGTGTAGTAGGGAATATCACTGTTTTATTGTACATACTTAAATTCTTTAGAGATTAGCAGGAGTAATATAGGTATATGTATGTATATGTAAATGTATATGTGTGTGCATGTATATATACAGTATATATATATATATATATATATATATATATATATATGTATATATATATATATATATATATATATATATATATATATATATATATATATAATGTACCTGGGCCGTTAAAAATTACGTCTAAATATCTATATAGATATGCATATGCACAAACACACTACACACACAGATTCAACGCTTCCCACCCACTCTTTCTTTGGTAACTACAACCCGGTGGTTCGGTAATTTGTGTAAGAGGTGGTTTCCAAGTGTACATCTAGGGGTACCCACTCTCACCAGGGTATGACTAAAGTCTCTCCCCCCTCAGCCTGATAGAAAACAAACATATATACACATCATAATCTCCTCCTACGCCTATTGACGCAAAGGGCCTCGGTTAGATTTGGCCAGTTGTCTCTATCTTGAGCTTTTAATTGAATACTTCTCCATTCATCATCTCCTACATCGCGCTTCATAGTGTTCAGCCATGTACGCCTGGGTCTTCCAATTCTTCTAGGGCCTTGTGGAGCCCAACTAAACTTTTGGTAAACTAATCTCTCTTGGGGAGTGCCAAGAGCATGCCCAAACCATCTCCACATACCCCTCATCATGATCTCATCAACATATGGTACTCGAGTAATCTCTCTTATAGTTTCATTGCTGATCCTGTCCTGCCATTCAACTCCCAATATCCTTCTGAGGTATTTGTTCTCAAATCCACTAAATTTATTGGAGATTGTTTCATTGTTATACCTGACTTATGTCCATAGAGTAACACCGATCTCACTAAACTCATATATAGTCTGATTTTTATATGTAATTTCAGGGTTTTGATTTCCAAATTTTACTTAACCTAGCCATTGTCTGATTTGCTTTTTTCAATAATTCACTAAACTCTAATTCTAAAGACTGTGTTGGAGATACTAGTTCCTAAATACATAAATGATTCTACCTCAATGATCCTTTCTCCCTCCAATGATATTTCATCTTTCATTGCATATTCCGTTCTCATCATCTCTGTCTTTCTTCTATATATATATATATATATATATATATATATATATATATATATATATATATATATATATATATATATACATATATATATATATATATATATATATATATATATATATATATATATATATATATATATATATATTAAAACATTATCAACAGGTTTGCTGGAATTCGGACACTTCTTTGGAAGAAATTTATATAAAGTTTAAACTAAAACAAAATATATTGAAAAAAATATTCCTATAACAGAAAATGAGACAACGTCACCTAACTCTTTTTGGGAGATCAAATAGATTTTTTTTTTCTTTCAAACAAACCAAATGGAAAAGGCGAAAGGAAACTGCAAAGCTACAAGTATTCCTCGATGTAAAATATTCTTTCACTATTTCTATTTTGTTGGTGGCACCTCGCTTCCATTCATTTGCTCGCCCGTGTAGAAAGTAAAATAAAATTGGTCGGAAAATAAAACCAATACTAAAAGCGAAAACATAGACAGAATGTTTTGGAGATGACCCCACAACAACAACAATATCAAGGATATTAAAGCTGGTTCAGGTAACAAATTTATTATATAAAATATTCTTAATTCTTCGGTGTTTTTTAAATTCATTATTCGATGAAATTGATTCTGTTAATTCTAATCAAGGATCAATTTAGAGGAGATAAAAATTCTGTTGGTTCTGAGAATTAAAAAAATGTGGAAACGACACTGTCAGATTTTAAAACCATGATTTAGTGAAAGTTAGTTTTCTTTCAGGTGATATTGATTAATTTATAGTGATGTTTGAAACGATTAAGGGAGCAGCAACTTTTCCCTAAGATTTCCTTTGGACATTTTGACATTTCAAAGATTTAAAGGTCACTCATGAGTGGCAGAGACTAGGGACATCGCTCTAGAGACTGACCATATATACATATGAACCGAATCGAAGCCCCTTTCCACCAAAGCTAGGACCAGACCGAGCCAGGAAATGGATGATGGTAACTAAGCAGGTAGGCCCAAAGGCTCCTCCAAACACCTGCATCTTAGCTCACAAGGAGGGTGAGGGTACAAGCACTGCAGGAAACTATCGAGCTTGAGCAGGTTCCGAACCTTGGTAGAGCAGAACGCCAGGTAGTGACGTGTGACGGTGCCGAGTGAGGGTTGTGAACTCAAAGGCAGGATGCAATCAACTGAGTTGTTTATTAAGGAACACTCTTCTTTATATACAAAACCTCAAGGCAACAGGACATAACATGTTCGAGAGACAGACAATGTTCAAAGCAAAACCGGAGACATGATCATTCAGGTTCTTTTTAGTGCGAGGGAAGAGCGCAGATACAAGCATAATATATACAAAATAATTATGTACAATTGTGTGACACACGGTTGGTACATGGCTCCCCCCCTAAAAATGACATACTGTACATGTTAAATAGGGCGCCCTGATCTAGAGAGGCGAACTGTAGGCGGGTCATCTGGCAGAAGATAAGCAGGTTTTAGACGATCAATGGAGACCCAGTCTTCTTTGCCCCGAATGTTTAGTAGGAATGCTTTCGGACAGCGTCGGATCACAAGGAAAGGGCCCGTGTAAGGGGACGTTAGTGGTGGCTTGCTAGTGTCGTTGCACAGGAAGACGTGCGTTGCAGAGTGCAAGTCCGTTGGTATGTGATGCTTCGCTGGGGGCTTGTAAGTCTGGCGGCACGGAGTAAATTTTCCCACGACGTGACGTATGCGCTGGAGATCGTCGGAGGAGGTTGTAGAAGGAAAAAATTCGGCAGGGACGACCAACGGGTCGCCATACACCATTTCAGCTGCCGAGACGTCGAGGGCGTCTTTAGGAGTGGTCCTTAGTCCAAGGAGGACCCAGGGAAGCTGAGTAAACCAGTTGCAATCCTTGCAGCGGCACATCAAAGCTGCTTTGAGGGTGCGATGAAAACGTTCAACCATTCCATTGGCAGCGGGGTTGTAGGCCGTTGTCTGATGTAGGGTGATGCCAAGGAGATTCGCTAATGACGTCCACAATTGAGAGGTAAAAGTGGTTCCCCTGTCAGAAGTAATATGCTCAGGGATACCGAATCTTGAAATCCATCCAGAGAGTAAGGCAGATGTACATGAGGCGGACGTTATGGGAATGGCTTCAGGCCAACGAGTGGAGCGGTCGATGACGGTAAACAGGTAACGATGTCCTTGTGATGTGGGTAGGGGGCCTACAACGTCGACGTGAATGTGTGCGAAACGACGCTGAGGTTGAGGAAAGGTGCCCACTCCTGAATCCGTGTGTCGATGTACTTTGGAAGTTTGGCAAGAAGTACAGGCGCGGACCCAATCCTTAGCATCCTTAGAAATGCCGTGCCAAATGAACTTTGCCTTCAGCAGCTGTGCAGTAGAACGGCACGAGGGATGTGAAAGGCTGTGAATGAAATCAAACACCTGTCGGCGCATGGGAGCAGGAATCCAAGGTCGCGGTCTACCAGTACTGATGTCACAGAGGAGGGTGGTGTTGGAGTCTTCGAGGGAAAATCTTCCCAACGGAGGGACGTACAGGATGTCCTACAAGCTTGATACTCTGGATCCTGTCGTTGGGCTTCAGCCAGGGCATTGTAATCCAATCCCAGTTGAATGGCAGCCAACGTTGTTTCTTGACAGGGCATCGGCAACGGGATTCATTTTCCCAGGGACGTATTGGAGGGTGCAATTGTATTCAGCCACGGCGGAGAGATGTCAGCGTTGACGGGCGGACCAGGCGTCAGACTGTCGAGTGAAGGCGTGCACCAGAGGCATGTGGTCTGTGCGAATGACGAAGGGCGTACCTTCTAAGAAATGGCGAAAGTGACGGACAGCCAAGTGCACCGCCAGCAATTCTTGATCGAAGGTAGAATAACCCGATTCTGCCTTGGACAGTTTTCTGCTGAAGAAGGCCAATGGGCGGGGCGAGCCTTTGACCACCTGCTCGAGTACTGCACCAATAGCGACGTCGCTGGCATCGGTGGAGAGAAGGAGAGGGGCGTGTGGGATAGGAAAAGTGAGAGCCGCAGCAGTTGATAGGGCCTTCTTTGCATTGCAGAAGGCTGCTTCTTGAAGGGGACCCCACTTCAGGTCCTTTGGCTTGCCCTTGAGGGAGGCGTAGAGGGGAGCAAGAGTGGCGGCAATGGCTGGCAGAAAACGGTGATAATAGTTGATCATGCCCAAGAATTCCTGCAGAGCTTTGACGGTCGAGGGCGCGGGGAAGTTCTGAACGGCTGCTACCTTCTCAGGAAGGGGATGGACTCCTTCAGGAGTGATACGGTGCCCTAAGAACGACACTTCGTTGGCACCAAAGGTACACTTGTCGTACCGGACTACAAGGCCGTTTTGTTGCAGGCGGTCGAGCACGATGCGCAGGTGACGGAGGTGTTCCTCTTTTGAGGAGGAGAACACAAGTATGTCGTCCACATAACATACACAG
This sequence comes from Palaemon carinicauda, assembly GCF_036898095.1. Classification (NCBI taxonomy): domain Eukaryota; kingdom Metazoa; phylum Arthropoda; class Malacostraca; order Decapoda; family Palaemonidae; genus Palaemon; species Palaemon carinicauda. The sequence continues at coordinate 139,725,073 of NC_090727.1, read as the reverse complement.
AAAGGGAGGTCCCCTAAGATGCCATCCATGAGACGTTGAAACGTTGCCCCAGCATTACGAAGGCCAAAACAGGAGTAATTGAAGGTGTATGTACCAAACGGAGTGGTGATGGCGGTCTTAAGAGTCTTCTGGGTTCATAGGCACCTGATAATACTCCTTCAGGAGGTCGAGCGTAGAGAAAACCTTCGCTTTGTGCAGTAGGAGGTCACGTCGGCAATGTTTGGGAGGGGGTAGTGATCCGGTTCTGTTTGCATGTTCAGGCGCCTGTAATCCCCGCACGGACGGAGGGAGCCGTCTTTCTTCAGAACGACGTGTAAGGGTGACAACCATGGGCTGGAGGCCTTTTGGCAAAGGCCCATTTCCTCCATTTCGGCGAACGTCTGTTTGGCGGCTGCCAATCGTTCCGGTGCCATACGTCTGAATTTTGCCAAGACTGGGGGTCCCGTCGTGTTGATATGGTGATAAATACCGTGCTTGGCAGGAACCGTGGGCGTTTGGCGAAGTTCTGGACGGAAAACTTCCGGGTACGACGTGAGGAGGTGGGCGTAGGCATCCGTGGGTGCGCTGATGTGGAGAGTGAGGTTAGAGGGGGCGGGTTGAAGAGGTGTCGACAAGTACGAGTCTGCGTTGACCAATCGTCGGTGGGCGACATCGACCAGAAGGTGGAAATGAGAGAGGAAATCTGCACCGAGGATTGGCATTGTGACGTCAGCAACGAGAAACTTCCAATTGAATTTACCGTTTCCGAACGATAATGTGAGGTTCTCGTAACCGTAGGTGGGTATCGCAGATCCGTTGGCACCTACCAAGCGGACGTCGGCAGATGTAGACAGACTATGTCGTGCCTTGAAGAGTTTCCTTGGCAAAAGAGAACGACAAGCACCCGTGTCTACCAAAAATCGCACGCCCGTTCCTGCATCCTGTAAAAAGAAAAGATTAGAAACATGGGAGGCCACCGCCACAAGCGATGGCCTACTTACACGTTTTTTGGCCACTGACAATCCTTGGCACATTTCTTCGCGGTTGCCCCGAATCTGAAGTGGTAGTAGCAAAACTGCGGCAGATGGGAGGTAGTAAGTGGCTGTAGAAGTTGTTCGTTGGGGCGCGAGCGATCGGTGGGTGGTGGGCGGCTTTGTCGCCGCTTCGGCACGTCACGGGGTAGGCGTGTATGTCCTACGGCATTCATGTCAGCTTTGGTTGACGTTGAATAGGCATCCTCGTCGTCAGGGGTGGAGGCGTTGATGGAGGTCTGGAAGTGGCTGTCCATAAGGGCGTCGGCTTTGGTCATCAAGTCCTTTATGGGTAAACTATCGACATCGGGTATGGCAGTGCGTACAGGTTCGGGTAAACGGCGTATCCAAAGGGCACGAAGTAGGTTCACCTCACGAGGAGAGCCGTCTGCGGCAGGTTGAAGGCGAGCGATACTGGTCATTTCCCTGAGGGCAAGCGAAGCCCTTTGGTCCCCCAATGGTTGTTGCGAGAGCTGAAAAAGCTTTGCTATACGGGCGGCTGGCGACGGCGAGTACTGCTGCAGAAGGTATGTTTTGAGGGCGTCATACGCTATTGGGGTGTCTCCTTGTTCACAAAGCCAGTCGGATATTTCTGGGAAGGTGTCCTCGGGTATCGCCGCGAGAACATAATCCGCTTTGGTGGTTGAGCGAGTCACGCCCCTGATACGAAACTGGACTTCTGCGCGCTGAAACCAAGCAAACGCCTCTCCGCTGGCGAACGGTGAAAGTTTCAATGGGGCAGCCGCAGCGCCAACTGCTGTAGTAGGGTCCGTCATAGTACCAACAATGGAGGGGCGAGGGAGGTGGGGGTGGAAGGCAGTGGGAGCGAGTCAACTTCCGGGGTCACCAATGTGACGGTGCTGAGTGCGGGTTGTGAACTCAAAGGCAGGATGCAATCAACTGAGTTGTTTATTAAGGAACACTCTTCTTTATATACAAAACCTCAAGGCAACAGGACATAACATGTTCGAGAGACAGACAATGTTCAAAGCAAAACCGGAGACATGATCATTCAGGTTCTTTTTAGTGCGAGGGAAGAGCGCAGATACAAGCATAATATATACAAAATAATTGTGTACAATTGTGTGACACACGGTTGGTACAGACGTTTCTAATAGGCTACAGGCGTCCTCCTAGCGTAAACGTATTAGAAGTAAAGAAAGCATAGCAAGGCATGAAAAGAAGCAATGCAGCAGGTCGAGGAATTTGAGTCCCTTCGAAATAGGAAATTTCATAGAATAACTTAATCTACTATGATAGCACAAGATTCAAGTATTGAAAGGAGATTTATTCCATGTAGATTATTTTGCAAAGAGAGTGACATAATTTAAAAATATTAGTGTCTATTATGTAAAATACTATCAAGCAATGAAAAATATATTCTTGGTCTATTTAATTTAATTACTGCAAATAATAGTTACCATTTAAGATACATCTGTAAACAACCGACAGTAATGTGGCATGGGATAAACTAAATAAAGGAAATATATTAACAATTTCTTCAACGATTTATTCCCAATTGTAAGTCAGTACATTATGCAAAACACTACTTTGAACCCACTACTCTTCATCGATGAATAATCTCATCAGGATTTAAGATTGATCGATTGATTCTAAATTTTCTAGCATCCTGACATCGAAGGTCATTGATGCCGATATCTTTTATTATAAATAAAAAATAAATTAATTCCATTTAAAACATAAAAGCGATGTCTTTTGTGAAAGTTAAATAGCTTAAAAGTGTGCTAACCAATACAGTCTTGCTAAATTATTTATAATTTCAGAATTGATCCAAGAGAATGGAGGGGATATTTACTTTTCATTGGGCAGCAATAGAATCCTCTATTCATCAAACAGTGAACTCTACATGGATATAACTTGAAAAGCCAACCAATGTGGTCTTTCTCACTGACTAATAACTTCAACACTCAACGAAGCGATGGAAGGGGAGCATCAACCCCTAATTCTTTCTATTTTCCTCTTTTTCTTCAAGCTTTCCCTTCTTCTTTGGGAGTCCCTCTCTTCTTTCTATTTCCTACATTACCCCTTTCCTGAAAGGAAAAATTTCCCTTTTTCTTCAAGCTTTCCCTTCTTCTTGGAGTCCTCTTCTTTGGATTTTCTGGGTTTATTTTCCTTCAAGCTTTCCCTTCTCCTTCGGGAGTCCCACTCTTTTTTTTTTTCCGACATCGAAAAGAAACATTTAAAAAATATGGAAATATATTTCTGATCGTATTCGCTTGAGGCGCCGAGAGGACTGAGTCAGGTAATAAATCAAATGTATGAACTGGAACTACAGAAGAAAAAGAGTAACACGGAAAAGGAAACTTGATATATTAAATACAAATCTAAGAATAAATCTGCTTTCTTCATTCATTAATTTTTACAGCGATCAAAATTGATATTTCTGATTTTGGGAAATAAGTGTATAGCATTTTTAAGCGTATATCTATAGGTTTTCATCTGCGACCGATAGGATTAGAAGACCGCATATAGCAACATATCCACTTGCTACTCAGAGGAACGATAAATAAAAAGAATTCTTGTTTTATTATATTGTATCGCAGTGTACCCAGCCCGTCAAAAATGACGGCTAAAAAATTAGATAGATATGCGCACACAGAGTTTCAACCCTTCCACCCTCTCCCCGTTTCCTCTTAGGGTACATCCTCTCACCAGAGTATGACTACTCCCCTCTTCCCATCCAAAGAGACATGAAGAGACCGAGTAGTTACACGTCTGGTAATGCTGCTGCGCGTAACGGGAAGAGAATATATATATATATATATATATATATATATATATATATATATACATATATATATGTACTGTATATATATATACATATACATATGTATATATATATATATATATATATATATGTATATATATAAATATATATATATATATATATATATATATATATATATATATATGTGTGTATGTATATATATAAATATATATATGTATATATATATATATATATATATATATATATATAATATATATAAATATATATATATATATATATATATATATATATATATATATATATAATATATAAATATATATATATATATATATATATATATATATATATATATCCTCCTACGCCTATTGACGCAAAGGGCCTCGGTTAGATTTCTCCAGTCGTCTCTATCTTGAGCTTTCAATTCAATACTTTTCCATTCATCATTTGTTACTTCGTGCTTCATAGTCATCAGCCAATTAGGCCTGGGTCTTCCAATTCTTCTTCTGCCTTGTGGAGCCCAGATGAACGTTTGGTGAACTAATCTCTTGGGGAGTGCGAAGACCATGCCCAAACCATCTCCATCTACCCTTCATCATGATCTCATCCACATACGGCACTCGAGTATTTCTCTTATAGTTTCATTTCTAATCCTGTCCTGCCATTCAACTGTTGGAGATTGTTACCTGCTCTTTATCATGAAGGGGCGATCATAAGAGAGAAGAAATCGCTTGTCAAATATTTATTAAGCTTTTAACTCGGTTTCATATTTCCATAGGTGATAACTATACTCTGGTGACTACTCTACAGTATGATAAATGTTCCTTTAAAACCAGTTACTTCTACCTTCAGTAATCATAATTCACAAAACAAAGCGGCTTTGCTATAATCGCTTCTCTCAGTACTGTGGCAGGCTAGTAACGGTCTTGCCGGAAAGACGAGCTGTACGTGACTAGTTTAATCAAACAACATAACAAGCTTATATACAATCAGTTGAGGATAACAATGGTGTAAAAACTTTACCAATATGAAACGTGCAATGGCAAGCTTAAACAGGATTACCTATTATCAGTGCAGAAGAGAGCGAGAGAGAGAAAAACAAGAGCAATAGCATTACAGTGAATGAGCGCATATGAAATAAACGTGCGAATCATTAATTCATGGCTCCCCCCTCTTAAAAAAGACATCCATGTGAAATAGGGTGCCCTGCCTGAAAGAGGTAAACTGCAGGCAGGTCTTCTTGTAGGAGATATGCAGGTTTTACGAAATCAATGGAGACCCAGTCTTCTTTGCCACGTGCCAATTAAAAAACCTTCAGTTTGCTAGGACAACAGGGAAAGGGCACGTGTAAGGGGTGTCAGCGGTGGTTTGCAAGATTGATTGATTGATTATCAGTTATCTGGCATCAAGTGTTGGTGCGCATGAAGACATGTTTTGTGGTTCGATCTTTTGGAGATTGTTAGCAGAGAAGATGCACGGAAAAATTCAGTATGAACAACCAATTTAAGCTGCTGAGACATCCTATTTGTCCTTAGGAGGAGGCAAGGTAGCCGAGTAAATCATTTGAAGTCATTGCAGCAGGACAAAATTGCTTTGAGGGTACGATGAAAGCATTCAAACATTCCATTGACTTCAGGGTTGTAAAAGGTTGAGGTATATAGGGTGATGCCCAGGAGATTCGCTAATGATGTCCACAATTTAGAGGTAAAAGTGGTACCCCTGCCAGAAGTAATATGCTCAGGGATACCAAATCTCGCTACCCACTCTAAGAGTAAGGCGGATGTACACGAGGCAGATGTTGCAGTTTGCATGGGAATGGATTCATGCCAATGAGTGGAGGGGTCAATGACGATAAAAAGGTAAAGGTGTCCTAGTGATGTGGATAGTGAGCCTACTATGTCGACATGGATATGGAAAAAACAACGCTGAGGTTGAAGAAAGATGCCCACTCTTGAATCCGTGTGTCAATGTACTAATGAAGTTTGGCATGAAGTACAGGCGCAGACCCAATCCTTAGCATCCGTATTAATGCCGTATCATATGAATTTTTTATGAATTT
>NC_090727.1:139684258-139714258 GCF_036898095.1 Palaemon carinicauda | reverse complement strand
TTGCGATACCATGACGTATTGCAGCATTAACCAATACAATAAACTTGAGCAAACCAAGATTAACGCATGTATGTATGTTATGCTATTGTGCAATACGCCGCTGATTAGGCCAGAACCACACTTTTTGGTAGCGACATGATAGTAGCGCAAGACGGTAAACGCATAACGACATGCGTTATGACGCCGGGTACCTGCATGCCATCATACAAATAGCAGGCTGACCTACACTGATCCCTCTCGTTCCAGTTGCAGACAGAAAAATAACAGACTCATACCAGACTACCAACAAGACCCAGAATTGGTAAATTCCATTTTAGATTATCACGATGCCATGTTGCAGATAAAAATTATGTATGAACTTGAACGTTAAAAGAAATGGAGAACTCCAAGACGTTGCTTGGCACGGCATTACTTACATCGCAGAAAGGAAAAGGATACTATGACAATTAGATGACAGAATTGGCAACTGAAAATCCAGGACGGGAATTTTACCAGGATTACAGAGAACCTTTTCAATAAAATTGTGGAACATGTGAAACCCTACATAACGAAAAACCTGATATTCTGGAGGGGATCCGTTGAGCCAGGCATGTATGTTGCAGTTACCTTGCAACTGGATAATCCTACTAGACCCTATCCTTCCAATATCATGTGGCTCCCAAAACAATCAGCAGAATCGTGCCCGAGTCTTGTAGGACTATTGAACAAGCCTTCGGAGATAAGAACATGCAGTTCCCAGTACTCCAGAGGAATAGGAGATTGCCTGTGGATTGGACCAACATTGGAATTTCCCACACACCCTTGGAGTAATAGATGGGAAACAGATTCACATCCAGAACGCAGCCTTTGGAGGAGCTCATTACTTCTTATAAGATTTTCTACTCGGTGATTCTTCTTGTAGCTGTCGACACTGATTAAAAGTTCCAGTATTTGGATGCAGGTGCCATAGGATCTGAGTTTGATGGTGGTGTGTTCGCCAAGACAAAGTTATGAGAAATGATGGATAAACATGAAGCTAACTTGTCTGCTCCAGAAAGATTGAAACACAAAATAGAAGATAAACTCCCAGTCAAATATTTCTTCATTGGCGATGTTGTCTTCGTTCTATAGAATAATCTAACAAAACCATATTCTGCACGATGACTGACAAATGCTGAAAGAATCTACAAATACAGATTGAGCACGGCAAGACGTACAGTGGAGAACACTTTTGGGATTTTAGCGAGCAGGTAGATAGTGTTCTAAATTATTAATTTCTTCACTCTTTATTCTTTATTTGGCTTACAGTGAAACATTTTATCTATGCTTCTGGAAAAATATCTGTAATGTCAAATACAATGTGTCTACCATTTAATAACTAAATCTATAATTTCCATTTATCTTCTAAAAGTACAGCTTACTTTAGACTCCCATAAATCTTCGTTATGAAGTCTGTGGCGTTGGCAGCTTGTGTGCTGCACAACTAAATTTTGACTAGAACACAACATGCTATGATTGAGGGAGACCAAGAGGACTAGGAGACGCATGAAGCCCTATCTGGCAGCTGGAGGTTTGACCAAAAATTACCTAGCCTGACTTCAAGACTGAGACATACATCAAACCTGAAAGGTTTAAAGGTCACTCTTGAATGACAAAGGACAGGGACAATGGCAATGCCTGGCAAGACAATACCCTAAACCTAAAGACTGACCATATAAACAGTACATATGATCAGCGCCCAAGCACTCTCCACCCAAGTTAGGACCAGGGAGGGCCAGGCAATGGCTGCTGATGGCTCAACAGGTAGACCTACAGGCTCTCCCAAACCTACTTAGCTCACATGAATGGTGAGCTTGAAGACACTATAGGAAACTATCGAGCTTCAGCGTGATTCGAACCCACAGTCCAAAAGATCGCCAAGCAGAGACGTTTCCAATAGACTACCATCTGCCTAGTACGTCATGACATTATATTATATTAACATTTATTAATATAATGTCACATAATTATGGTCGCGCAAAACTACAATAATTTTTCCACCAATGCGGTCATTTCATACAAAATTGTATATTTCAATCTTTTAGTCAAGTTTTTATGGATTGTACAACAACACTCAGGATAAGTAATAATTGTAAACTATCCATCTTTATTATACAACATATAAAGTTTGATGTCATGGTGTACTGATTCACAATACAACCTTACATAAATTGCCTAGATTTTATACTCGCTGAAAAAAGTTATTTCGTAACTAAGCAAATAAAACGCAATAAAAAGAGTGATACGATATCAGTTATAATCCACTGAAAATCACAGAAAGATAAAAACCACGAAAAATACGAACTTTCAAAACAATCATATGAAAAACTGCAAAGATTCAGTATTTCGTACCAAAGAAAATCAGAAAACCTGCACAGAAATACAATTACGGAACGACAGAGTAAAATCTAGTGCAGTCAATATTACATTTATACCTTGGAAAAGACTGCGAAAAATCAGCATGTTATTTCAACAAAGAATGAGCAAACTTACACCAACATCAATTCTACTCCACAGACGACAATCAAAGAAAAGACCAAAAAATAACAAAAAATTGGTCGCATCTCGGGCGGCGCTGAAACAAAAGATGATGTTTGGGCAGCGCCAGAATAAATTTCGCGTCCCATTTTGGAAATCTTTCCATGACCCGAGCTGAAAAGCTTTCGAGATTTTCTTCCTCGTGTTTTGAACGTGACCATTGAAGCATAGATATCCTGTCGAAATGCTCAACCAAAGTTTGCCTTCCACGATGCTCCCTCCCTACCCCTCTCCCTCTCCCTTGGCACCTCCTTCCAGTGCCCCCTTCCCCTCTCCATCAAACCCCCATCTCTCTCTCTCTCTCTCTCTCTCTCTCTCTACTTTTATAATACATTAGAAGGAATCTCGTTGATTGCCAGATGCCCAGTTACTTAAAAGCCTCACCAGGACAAACAGAATAAGCTTCGAAACAGACGGAATTCTGTTGACGTAGAAATAAAAGAATTCTGTTGATTTTGTCCATCGAAAACTTCAATATTATTCTTTAGTAAAAACGCAAAATGTGTTATCATGATCTGAGATGTGTGGTATTAAGATTTTCTTTTTTTCGGAAACTTTGCTTTTCATAATTTTAATAAATATTCCTTTGAATTAAATTTTCCAAAATATCGATGTTACTGAAATCGATTAGTAAGAGATGGATCTTAAACGTTGAAATTATTAATCTATCTCTCTCTCTCTCTCTCTCTCTCTCTCTCTCTCTCTCTCTCTCTCTCTGTGTGTGTGTGTGTGTGTGAGTGTGTGTGTACTAAACATCAGATTTTTATCTTTTATGCTTGTGCTCACGTATATTGAACAGGAAGTTTGGCAATAAAAATTATGATAAGATTTCGTGTAATTTATTTTCTACTGCTTCCTCCACAAACAAATTCATAATTCACCTCTCTCTCTCTCTCTCTCTCTCTCTCTCTCTCTCTCTCTCTCTCTCTCTCTCTCTCTCTCTCTGGTGAATATTTCATGACATTATACACGTTCATTAAATCGAGATTTGAACACCTTTCCATTATAGTTTATGGACAAAATGTTATATAAACCCTCAGATGTATGCCACTGGTCTCAATAACATTACAATGATAATGACAAACACGCAGTAAAAAAAGCCGAGAAAAATATCTCGATCCGTAACAATATAATCTGACGGCCGAATATTTATCAGAGTTTGTGTTCGGCCACAATCTCTGTCCGAGGCTCTAATATCCCCGATCGATCACCCAAGATGTTATTAATGAAAGCAGGTGAGTCGACTAAGTCCCTTCCAGTGATGGCTGGTAACCGATGTCCTATTTCTTACATTTCATTACAGGTTCCGACTTACAAGCAAATTGCCGATAAATTGCCCTACAAAAAGAAAAAAAAATAGAAGCCATTATGCCCTTTTGTGATATCCGAAAGAGACATGGAGCTGTAACTCTTGGGGATCCGGTAATCTAAAATGACACAAATGCAGACACACACACACACAATAACTTCTCATACCAGTCAGTAGCAGGCTATCATTCACCACTCTCATGGAATCCACCTGGTTATACTTATATATCCTGGTTTTGCTATTTTGCCAGCGCTTGCTTCTCATAGATCTACTGTAAGTCTTGGAGGACATAAATTTAAAACCTTGTGTTCCATTCTACAGATTATTTTTTATTCAGGGAAATACAGCTCGTCTGCACAAAGCCTGTTATAAATTGCTGTCATATGTACAATAGTTTAAATACTTTAGCTTTTACGTCAATAATGCATAAAATATAAGGAGAGACTGATTGGGGGACTACAGATGATCTGATGTTAGAAAACAATATTCCGCAATTATTCAGCTGTAATATATCAAATTCGGCCTCCGTTCCTTGCGATAGTACTGTATTTACTTATTATACTTCACTTTGATAAAATTGATGGCATTCGTCTAATATTCTGATACAAGAAAAAAGTATTTATCCCTACCTTAATAAGAAAAATTAGTACTTTTTTACTTCAGAAACGAACGTTCGTGCAATATTTCATATCTTTTTAAGAGTAAGGAAAAGATTGTATTCTACAATCTTTTGACTTAAAACCATATCAATTTAACGTTACTTATTCTGATTTAATAAGAATGTTACTCTAACAAACAAACCGTATTTTTTCCATATATTGAACGTAAGAAAACAGTATTATTTTAAATTTTCTTGTGATATTAGAAAAGAGTATCGTTATCCTCCTCCTTTGCTTTCCATGTCCTTTCGGGGAAGAACAAAGCAATATCGACTTATAGTTAATCCATACTTTTTCTTCTTATTCCAGAAGCCAAAGATCCAGAGGATGGCCTCTGGGCAGGGCCTGAAAACATCCTGGAAAGGGATCCAATGAAAAGAGGTGACTTTTCATGAAGTTTTCTACTCATGGATGCATTTCTGAAAAGGTTTTTCTTTTCTCTTCTTTCGTCTGTGAGTGGAAAATCCATAAATTGGCCTTGAAGCAATTCCTTTAAGTGTCCCAGAAGAGTCTATTAATCAGGAACTTGTCCAAGTGCTTATTCTTGGGTTTCTCTGCCATGACTCCTCCTTGGTCAAGGTCTGGAGGCATTTTGCTAAGAGGTCTATCTATTATTCATGGCAGCTGTAAATTCTCCAAAGAATGGACTTTGGGTAATTTAAAGATGCATTCTGGTAAGGAGAATAGGTTGCTTCTGAAAATGTCTTTCCGAAAGTTGCCATGAATGCAATATATATATATATATATATATATAGAGAGAGAGAGAGAGAGAGAGAGAGAGAGAGAGAGAGAGAGAGAGAGAGAGAGATGGATAGATATATATACATATATACATGTAATATATATATATATATATATATATATATATATATATATATATATATATATATATATATATATATTTGGTCAAGCTGAGAACATTAAAAATATAAATAATACAGATTGCTTTGGATGAAATATAGCGTCTACATTTAAGAAAGTTACCAGTTTTCCACTGCTAATATATCCTCTTAGCATGTGAATAAAAAAGGTTATTCATATTTTAAACCAAATGACCATTAGTGGAAAGGAAATGTACTGGGCATGTGAGATTTTTTATCACTTGTTTATTGCAGACTACAAATGACTATGTCTTGATATCCACAATGTGTTGTACTATACTAGAGGTATTTTTAGATTTATTTCAGAAGCAGGTCTTCTGAAAGCTATTCAACTTATGAAGAACATCACTTTTATGGTTTTAAATTGATATTCCTTTTATTTTTCTTATTTATAGCAAATGATATCAGCCTCAATGACCTTCGATGTCAGGATCTCATAAAACTCAAAATCAACCAATCAATCAATTATCAAATGAAATCACAGTATAAGAACTTGTCTTGAAGATGAGACTTTTTAATCTTGTCACTGGAGTTGTGCACCAAATAGCCAGAATTCGTTCCTTAATATAATGTCACACAATTGTGGTCGTGCGAAACTACATTTCTTCCACCAATGCCGTCATTTAGTACAAAATCTAACATATATAGTTCAATCTTTATAGTTAAGTTTTATGGATAGTACGACAACGCTCAGAATAATTTACAATTGTAAACTATTCACCTTCATTATTCACCAGATAAAGTTTGATGTCAATGTGTACTGATTCACAATACAATCTTACATAAATTGCCTAGATTTTACACTCGCTGAAAAAAGTTATTTCGTACCTAAGCAAATAAAACGCAATAAAAAGAATGATACAATATCAGTTCTAATCCACTGGCAATCACAGAAAGATAAAAATAACGAAAAATACGAACTTTCCAAACGATCATATGAAAAACTGCAAAGATTCAGTATTTCGTACCAAAGAAAATCAGAAAACCTGCACAGAAATACAACAGAGTAAAATCTACTTCAGTCAATATTACATTTATACCTTGGAAAAGACTGCGAAAAATCAGCATGTTATTTCAACAAAGAATGAGCAAACTTACACCAACATCAATTCTACTCCACAGACGACAATCAAAGAAAAGACCAAAAAATAACAAAAATTTGGTCGTATCTCGGGCGGCGCTGAAACAAAAGATGATGTTTGGGCAGCGCCAGAATAAATTTCGCGTCCCATTTTGGAAATCTTTCCATGACCCGAGCTGAAAAGCTTTCGAGATTTTCTTCCTCGTGTTTTGAACGTGACCATTGAAGCATAGATATCCTGTCGAAATGCTCAACCAAAGTTTGCCTTCCACGATGCTACCTCCCTACCCCTCTCCCTCTCCCTTGGCACCTCCCTCCATTGCTTTCTCTCTCTCTCTCTCTCTCTCTCTCTCTCTCTCTCTCTCTCTCTCGTGAATATTTCATGACATCATTATACACGTTCATTAAATCGAGATTTGAACACCTTTCCATTATAGTTTATGGACATAATGTTATATAAACGGCCAGATGTATGCCACAGGTCTCAATAACTTTACAATGATAATGACAAACACGCAGTAAAAAAAGCCGAGAAAAATATCTCCATCCGTAACAATATAATCTGACGTCCGCACATTTATCAGAGTTCGCCTTCGCCCACAACCTCTGTCCGAGGCTCTAATATCCCCGATCGATCACCCAAGATGTTATTAATGAAAGCAGGTGTGTCGACATGAGTATGATCACCTACGGGCCAACCAAGGGAAAGGCCCGCGCCAACAACAAGTGTTGGCTTTAATACCCCAACAACAACAACATCGACATGAGTACCTCTCAGTGTTGGCAGGTAACCGATGTCCCTTTTTTTACATTTCATTGCAGGTTCCGACTTACAAGCAAATTGCCCATAAATTGCCCAAAGAAAAAAAAAAAAACCATTAGGCCATTTTGTGATATCCGAAAGAGACAGGGAGCTGTAACTCATGAGGATCAGAGGTAATCTAAAATGACACAAATGCAGACAGACACACACACACGCGCAAACACGCACACATCTTCTCATACCAATTGGTATCATTCACCAGTGTCACGGAATCCACCTGGTTATGTTTTTTCTATCCTGGTTTTGCTATTTTGTCAGCGCTTGCTTCTCATAGATCTAATTCTGGCAGGACATATATTTAAAACCCTTGTGTTCCATTCTACAGATTTTTTTTTTTTTATTCTGGGAATACAGCTTATCTGTCGTGAATTGCTGTCATGCGTACAGTACTTTAAAACAATAATACACAATGGAGCAATTGAGTGGGGGATTAAAGAGATCTGTTGTGAGAAAACAATATATGGTAATTATTCTGCTGTAATATATCAAATTCGTCCGACATTCCTTGCGATAGTACTGTATTTACTTAATGTCCTTCATTTTCATAAAATTGATGGCGTTCGTCTAATATTCTGATACAAGAAAACAGTTTTTATCCATGATTAAATAAATACCTTAATAAGAGAAATTTGTACTCGTCCAACATCTTAGTTTTGATGCAAGAAAATAATTTTAGACGACTCTTTCGACTTCAGAAACCAGCTTTCGTCTAACATTTCACATCTTTTTAGGAGCAAAAAAGGAAGAGATTGTATTTCACAATCTTTTGACTTAAAACAATATCAACTTAACGTGACTTATTCTGATTGAATAAGAATATTACTCTAACAAATAAGCAGTATTTTTTCATATATTGAACCTAAGAACACAGTATAACTCTCAATTTTCTTATCGGGATATTAGAGAGGAGTACGGTTATCCTCCTCCTTTGCTTCTCATGTCCTTTCGGGGAAGAAAAAAGCAATATCGACTTATAGTTAATCCATATTTTTTCTTCTTATTCCAGAAGCCAAAGATCCAGAGGATGGCCTCTGGGCAGGGACTGAAAACATCCTGGAAAGGGATGCAATGAAAAGAGGTGACTTTTCATGAATTTTTCTACTCATGGATGCATTTCTGAAAAGGTTTTTCTTTTCTTTTCTTTCGTCTGTGAGTGGAAAATCCATAAATTGGCCTTGAAGCAATTCCTTTAAGTGTCCCTGAAGAGTCTATTAATCAGGAACTTGTCCAAGTGCTTATTCTTGGTTTTCTCTGCCATGACTCCTCCTTGGCCAAGGTCTGGAGGCATTTTGCTAAGAAGTCTATCTATTATTCATGGCAGCTGTAAATTCTCCAAAGAATGGACTTTGGGTAATCTAAAGATGCATTCTCGTAAGGCGAACGGGTTGCTCCTGAAAATGTCTTTCCGAAAGTTGCCATGAATGCAATATATATATATATATATATATATATATATATATATATATATATATATATGTGTGTATATATATATATATATATATATATATATGTGTGTGTGTGTATATGTATATATATATATATATATATATATATATATATATATATGTGTGAGTGTGTGTATATGTGTATATATATATATATATATATATATATATATATATATATATATATATATAGAGAGAGAGAGAGAGAGAGAGAGAGAGAGAGAGAGAGAGAGAGAGAGAGAGAGAGAGAGAGAGTTTGTCTCTCTCTCTCTCTCTCTCTCTCTCTCTCTCTCTCTCTCTCTCTCTCTCTCTCTATATATATATATATATATATATATATATTGGTCAGGTAAGAGAGAGACAGAGTAGTCAGACCTTGGTGAGAGGGCATGTATGCATATCAAATTATTTATCTGTCATCTTTGATGGGTAATGTACACTAGTGGTGTGTATGTGTGTTTATGTATATATATACATATATATATATATATATATATATATATATATATATATATATATATATATATATATATATACATGTGTGTGTGAGTGTTTTGTAAAGCTGTTCTGAGGAAACAATTAATTGATTTCTCTTGTGTTAGTAGCCACTGAAAAAAAAAAAGTCTATAAATACTAGAACAAAAAAAAAATGAAATCTACAGCAATTGAATTATACATAGCGTGTGAAAGGAAAATAATTCGAATATAATTAAATGCCCTTGGTAGTCCTTTTACTTTTTCATATAAAATTTTATGATTCATTTTTATAACAGATAATATCAACTGTGGATAGAGCGATACGTATATCTTTATTTTGACGATTATGTTTTGCAAGATATAACAATTTCTCGTCTAACGATTTACTAGTAAACCAAGTGGTGCTAAAAAGATGTAAATTTAAGTTTGCTTTGCTAATATGCTATGGATGCGCTGCACGTAAACACCAATAATTCTTACTGACGACTATCACTAGACAGTTTTCCGAAAACAATTTCTCTCAAGTTAGAGTTTTCCCACATATCCATTTTCTCTTACTTCTATCATATTTACTTAATACTCATTTTCCTTCCTTTTCGTTGTAACGATTCCTCAATATCATAACTTCGAAGACGACCAGTAAACAGTAATGATTGAACGCATATTTTCTTTAAATTATGATAGTAAGGTACTTTAGCCCCCAAAAATAACTAACAAAATGGGATGCATAATCCAAGACACGGGACGGTGTTATTTGACTCGTGTTGGGTGAGATAAGACTAAAAGTGGTAGACTGGATTGTGAAGGTGTAGATACTGTCTATAACCTAAGACAGTATTACAATTTATTTTATGAGGTAATTGTAAATACTTTGTCATATTATGTAGATATATTTGGTGAGGTTCAGGTCACACTGGGTATGACTTGAGAGTTCCAAATAGGGTCATAAGCATGGAAATAACTTGATCTTACAACCCAGCCATTTTTCGTACCACACAATAACGTTACTTTCGGGAGCTTTAGTACCTCTTATCTCAGCTGAAGTAATGCCTGGAGACATAAAAAAGATAACACAATGAAATCAGTCCCTCGATGAATTTACAGTGTATGTTGGTAGCAAGGGAAAAGGATAGACTCTTTTCTCGGCCGAGGTAGGTTTTTAATGATAAACACAAACCTATGGAGTATTATTATTATTATTATTATTATTATTATTATTATTATTATTATCATTACTTGCTAAGCTACAACCCTAGTTGGAAAAGCAGGATGCTATAAGCCCAGGGACACCAACAGCGAAAATAGCCCAGTGAGGAAAAGAAATAAGGAAAAATAAAATGATTTAAGAACAGAAGCATTACAATAAATATTTCTTATATAAACTATAAAAAACTTTAACAAAACAAGAGGAAGATAACTAGATAGAAAAGGGGGCCTGAATGTACCTCAAAACAAGAGAACTCTAACCCAAGACAGTGGAAGACCATGGTACAGAGGCTATGACACTACACAAGACTAGAGAACAATGGTTTAATTTTGGAGTGTCCTTCTCCTAGATGAGCTGCTTACCATAGACAAAGTCTCTTCTACCCTTACCAAGAGGAAAGTAGTCACTGATCAGTGAAGTAGTTAAAATCTTGGGTGAAGAAGAATTGTTTGGTAATTTCAGTGTTGTCGGGTGTCTGAGGACTGAGAGGAATCTGCAAAGAATAGGCCAGACTATTCAATGAATGTGTAGGCAAAGGGAAAGTGAACCGTAACCAGAGAGAAGGATCCCACGTAGTACTGTCTGGCCAGTCAACGGACCCCATAACTCTCTAGCAGTAGTATCTCATCGGATGGCTGGTGCCCTGGCCAACCTACTACCAATGAATTAAACGCTGCCCGAATGGAAAAAGATATACACTGTATACAGCCGAGTAAATAACAACGCAATTGAAATCGAAATGTTTGTTCAGGCTAGAAGCACCAAATAGAACAAGAATTGCTGTATATATTCCACTGCGAAATGAGGTCAATACAAATAAACGTTAAGGGAAAAAAACTCTCAGGCAACGTTTAGTGCAGCTTGTCCATTCTGCTCTTGTTTCACACCTTACCAAGGATAATTTTTTGAACTTAAGTCGTTTTTTCCGTGCACTTTCAAATGATTTTGATACTTTTTACTTTAAAAAAAATGCAGAATATTGTTAATTGATCAGTCATGTAACACAAGACCAGATACCTCACGGACGACATTATTTCCGCCCTAAAGAATACGAGATGAAAACTGTCAAAAATAGAAAGAAAATATATTGAGTGACAAGCACTAGTACGATGATGTGGACAGTTTGGTTAAATAGTTCAATCATTATGTACACTACATGTACAGCTATTCGGCATTGAAGGAGAAAATAAAGGTTAAGTATTTTTAGGGTAGTCAAATACCCCCTTGCACCAGTTTGTTGCCAGGTCTGCTTTTGTGAGGGTCTTTTAATTTTCCGCTTCGGCTGCTCTGCATGCAGCTGGCCTAGAATACAGAGGAGCAAATGCTACTTTTCTAGGTCAATGTTTACCTTTACTACTTCTACTTGTTTTCTATCTCTTACAGGGATGAATATTGGTATAGTGCTTGTTGGCATTAATAGCTGCATTGTATAATTTGTAATCCACTGGTTTAAAATACTGTAACTTTTATACAGCCAATCATGAACCATAAAAGGTCTCTCTCTCTCTCTCTCTCTCTCTCTCTCTCTCTCTCTCTCTCTCTCTCTCTCTCTCTCTCAATTTCATTATATTGCTTACAAGTCTTCAAAGGACTAAATATCTTTGTATTTCTTATTCGGTCTTTCTGTATGATATAAGGATGGATAAACGAGAATTTAAATCAATCAATTCCCTGGTATGAAATAACATCTTAGCATAACAAAATAGAAAGTGTACATCTCTATTTAAGCGTGATTTGTAAGTACCTCATTCTGTGTTAACTCCAAACTCTTTATAGGATTTTTATTGGATTGAAATATAAACATATCTAATTTAAGAAAACTATAGATTTGGAACATTTAATGCTGTAAAAATGCCACAGTCCTTCCGGTTCATCTTAATTTTTACAGTAGATTAATAGGGGAGGTCTGCGGGTTTGTTCATTCTTCTAGGGGAATTTTCATTCAGGAGAGTAGAACAGGCAAAAGAAAAATGAGTAATTATGAAAGAAAAACATCCTTCAGTTTTGACTCATTGAAAAGTAATATATTAGAACTTCGAATCAAATGCCAGTTTTGATCCTAACACTCAGTATTTTTGCCATCTAATTTTTCTGATTAAATGATCTATTGGACTTTAAAAGAAGAATTTCATCAAGATTTGAAGCACTGCACGAATCGGTCATAGTGTCCACTTGTCTGTGTGCACTTTCTCTACATCAACGCTCCTTCATGGATGTTGAATAAGAATGAGAGAAAATTTAATTGGTGAGATAGATTGTCTTCTATATGTGGCGTGAGAAGAACTGAGAACGTGAATAATGTGTTAGTGTAAGCGAAAAGATGGCTCAACGTGTTGGGGAGTTTGATCATGTAGAAGGAATGGAAGGTGATAATATCATGAAAAGTGTAAACTTTAAAACAATTAGAAGCGATACCGAGAGAAATGTCCACAAAGTGTCAGCATATAAGAGAGATATGAAGGGTGCAGCAACAACATGTTAAACCTTTTGAATAGTCACTTCTGTTGTTGAACCTTCTGTGTACATGCTTCTGTTGTTGAACCTTCTGGGTAGGCACTTTTGTTGTTGAACCTTCAGGGTAAGCGCTTGTGTTGTTAAACCTTTTGGGCGGGTACTTCTGTTGTTGAACATTTGGTGTAAGCACTTCTGTTGTTGAACCTTCTGTGTATGCTCTTCTGTTGTTGAACCTTGAGGGTAGGTGCTTCTGTTGTTGAACCATCCGAATAAGCGTCTCTGTTGAGAAACCTTCTGTGTAGGCTCTTCTGCCTGGGTACTTCTGTTGTTGACCTGAGGTGGGGTCAGGGATTGGGTCATTCATATTAAGAGAATAAGAATAAGTTTTGGAAATAAGTGAAGAGAGTAAGGAAAGCTGGTTCAAGAATTGAAGAGACAGTGAAAAATGGAAATGGAAGTTTATTAAAAGGAGAGGAGGCAAGGAAAAGGTTGGCGGAATATTTTGAAAGTTTACTGAATGTTGAGGATAATAGGGAGGCAGATATAATTGCTGTTGCAGGTGTTGAGGTGCCGGTGATGGGAGATGAGAATGAGAGAGAGATTACAAGAGAGGAAGTGAGGAGAGCACTGGATGAAACGAGAGTAGGAAAACCATCTGGTATGGATGGTGTGAGAGCTGAGATGTTGAAGGAAGAGGGTGTGACTCTACTTGAATGGTTGGAGAGTGTTTAATGTGTTTTGTGTTGTCAATGGTACCAGTAGATTGGATTTGTACATGTATTGTACCACTATATAAGGGTAAGGGAGATGTGCATGAGCGTTTTAATTCAAGGGGTATTATTTTGTTGAGTGTGGTGGGAAAAGTGTATGGTAGAGTACTGATTAATAGGATTAAGGATAAAACAGAGAATGCAATCTTAGAAGTACAGGGTGATTTTAGAAGAGGTAGGGGTTGTATGAATCAGATATTTACAGTTAGGCAGATATGTGAGAAATATTTAGCAAAAGGTAAGGAGGTGTATGTTGCGTTTATGGATCTGGAGAAAGCGTATGATAGAGTTGATATGGAAGCAATGTGGAATGTGATGAGGTTATATGGAGTTGATGGAAGGTTGTTACAAGCAGTGAAAAGTTTCTACAAAGGTAGTAAAGCATGTGTTAAGATAGCAAATGAAGTAAGCGATTGCTTTCCGGTGAGAGTGGGGCTGAGACAGGGATGTGTGATGTCGCCATGGTTGTTTAACTTGTATGTTGATGGAATGGTGAGAGAGGTGAATGCTCGAGTGCTTGGACGAGGTTTGAAACTGGTAGACGAGAATGACCATGAATGGGGGGTAAATCAGTTGTTGTTTGCGGATGATACTGTACTGGTTGCAGACGCGGAAGTGAAGCTTGGTCGATTAGTGACAGAATTTGGAAGGGTGTGTGAGAGAAGGAAGTTGAGAGTTAATGTGGGTAAGAGTAAGGTTATGAGATGGGCAGGTGGTGCGAGGTTGAATGTCATGTTGAATTGAGTTACTTGAGGAGGTGGATCAGTTTATGTACTTGGGGTCTGTTGTTGTAGCAAATGGTGGAGTGGAAGCAGATGTACGTCAGAGAGTGAATGAAGGATGCAAAGTGTTGGGGGCAGTTAAGGGAGTAGTAAAAAAAATAGATGGTTGGGTATGAATGTAAAGAGAGCTCTGTATGAGAAAGTGATTGTACCAACTGTGATGTATGAATCGGAGTTGTGGGGAATGAAAGTGACGGAGAGACAGATATTGAATGTGTTTGAGATGAAATGTCTAAGGAGTATGGCTGGTGTATCTCGAGTAGATAGGGTTAGGAACGAAGTAGTGAGGGTGAGAACAGGTGTAAGAAATGAGTTAGCTGCTAGAGTGGATATGAATGTGTTGAGTTGGTTTGGCCATGTTGAGAGAATGGAAAATGGCTGTCTGCTACAGAAGGTGATGAATGCAAGAGTTGATGGGAGAAGAAGAGGAAGGCCAAGGCTTGGGTGGATGGATAGAGTGAAGGAAGCTCTGGGTGATAGGAGGATAGATGTGAGAGAGGCAAGAGAGCGTGCTAGAAATAGGAATGAATGACGAGCGATTGTGATGCAGTTCCGGTAGGCCCTGCTGCTTCCTCCGGTGTCTTGGATGACCGCGGAGGGAGCAGCAGTAGGGGATTCAGCGTTATGAAGCTTCATCTGTGGTGGATAACGGGGGAGGGTGGGCTGTGGCACCCCTAGCAGTACCAGCCGAACTCGGTTGAGTCCTTTGTCAGGCTGGGAGGAACGTAGAGAGGAGAGGTCCCCTTTTCTGTTTCATTTGTTTGATGTCGGCTACCCCCAAAAATTGGGGAAAGGGCCTTGGTATATTTATGTATGTACTTCTGTTTTTGAACATTCTGTATAGGCATTTCTGTTGTTGAACCTTTTGTGTAAGCGTTTCTGTTGTTGAGCCTTCTATTTAGGCACTTCTGTTGTTGAACCATCTGTGTAGGCACTTCTGTAGTTGAACCTTTTGTGTAAGCACTTCTGTTGTTAAACCTTGATGGTAAGCACTTCTGCTGTTGATCTCTCCGAATAGACGCTTCTGTTTTTATACCTT
Organism: Palaemon carinicauda; assembly: GCF_036898095.1. Taxonomy (NCBI): domain Eukaryota; kingdom Metazoa; phylum Arthropoda; class Malacostraca; order Decapoda; family Palaemonidae; genus Palaemon; species Palaemon carinicauda. The sequence goes on along the minus strand of NC_090727.1, from coordinate 139,698,775 downwards.
CCGTGTAGGCTCTTCTGCCTGAGTACTTCTGTTGTTGAACCTACTGTGTAGGTTCTTCTGCTGTTGAATCTTTTGTATAGGCATTTCTGCTTTTCAAACCTTCTGTGTAGGCACATCTGTTATTAAATCTTCTGTTGTTAAACCTTCTGTGTGGGTGTTTCTGTTTTTGAACCTTCAGGGTAGGCACTTCTGTTGTTGAACCTTCTGGGTAGACGAATCTGTTGTTGAACATTCTGTGTGCGCGCTTAGGTTATTGAAATTTTTGTGTAGGCACTTCTGTTGTTGAACCTTCTGTGTGTGCACTTCTGTTGTTGTACCTTCTGTGTGGGCCTTTCTGCTGCTGAACCTTCTGTGTAGGCATTTCTGTCGTTGAACCTTCTATGTAAGAACTTCTGCTGTTAAACCTTCTATATAGGAGCTTCTGTTGTTGAACTTTCTGTTCGGGTACTTTTGTTGTTGAAACTTTTGGGCAGGCACTTCTGTTTTGAACCTCTGCAACACTACCCATTGCATTGTCAAGAAACGAGCCTATTAAGACAGGTTTTGAACACCAACATTCCTGCAACTGCGACAACTATTGTAAAACTCATTATTGCTAAGGTTGATACATTCTCAGCCTTTCTCCCCAGCTACCCTTCCCTGCAGATAATGTAGTTCCAGCACTAGTTTGAAATCTAAGTAACCCTGTTTAACCTCTTTTCAGCCCTCCGCCAACTTGCAATTTTTCTTCTCTCTTTATTAAAGTTCAAGAATCCTTTCCAACTAAGCATATAATAAGAAAGCACATAGACGTCTTAATGGCTGCAACAAATAACCAAAATTCTATCTTTATTTTTGTTTGAGTATTTTCAAGTACAGGAAATTTTATTCTACTCTTTCTCTAATACTCACATCGGCTAATTTCTCTTTTTCAGCTCTCTCCTACTCAAGCTGAAACTTTATACTAGTACTCATTCTAAAAACTTAAGCTCAAGTTATTAAGGAAGTTTTTTTACTTCTATACCAATATCTCTAACTAAACCTTTCCCAACTCCTCCCCGAACTCTTCTACTCATCGGGACTTACTGCTGTACCTCTTTCTCTTCAACTAAACGATGGTAGCCAGTGGGCTCTCTAGGGGACAATGCCTCCTCCCTGCCGTCACCTTCCTTCCTTTTCCATTGACCAAAAAGAGGCAGGGGTGCCTCTAAATAAGCAAAGCAATGTTGCGGACTATCCTTAACCCACATCCTATCCCAAACCACCTAAAAATAAGAGTTGCTGTTTATCCTTAACCCACATCCTACCCCAAACCACCTTACAAATAAAAGTTGCAAATCCTCCCCCAACCTAAATCAACTACAGCCTAAAAACCCAACCAAACACCTATGGGCTGTAAGTGTGCAAGAGCCTGTGCCTGGCCACAAGGGACAGCCAATAAAAAAAAAAAGTTACATTTCTGTGGTTCAATGTCTCACATGTCGTCATGGCGGATTGTGACCAACATCATGGACAGTAGTGTACCTTGCAACCCAAAACAAAGAATCTTGTTACTCGATTGCAACACCACGACGTATTGCAGAATTAACCATAACAATAAACTTGAGCAGGCCAATATTAACTCACATATGTATGTAATCCTTTGGTGCAATATGCCGCTGATTAAGCCACAACCAAATTTTTTGGTAGCAATATGATAGTGCAAGTACATAACGCAAAATGACTTGCGTTATGACGTCGTGTACCTGGATGACACCATACAAATAGCTGGTTGACCTTCACTAACCCTTCTCGTTCCAGTTGCAGACAGAAAAATAACTAAATCTCTCATCGAAATTTTGGAAGAACATGTCCAATCTAGATTTATTATACCTCATACCAGACTACCAACATGGCCCAGAATTAGTAAATTTCATTTTGGATTATCACGATACCATGATGCAGATACGACATATGTATGAACTTCAATGTAAAATGAAATGGAGAACTCCAAGACATTGCTCGGTCCAGTATTACTTACAACGCAGAAATGAAAAGGATACTATGATAATCTGATGCCAGAATTGGCAACTGAAAATCCAGGACTATACAGGAATTTTACCAGGATTACAGAGAACCTTTTCAATAAAATTGTGAAACATGTGAAACCCTATATAATGAAGACCCTGACATTCTGGAGGAGATCCGTTGAGCCAGGCAAGTATGTTGCAGTTGTACTGAAATTCCAAATGGAATTTGTATTTTGTTTTATATTATATTGTATTTTGTTTTAAGTAGCATGGTCACTGGAAGACAGTTAGCTTAGTTTCAAGTATTTAACTACCCCCTTGGTTGTTAACAGCTCACTGCCTTCCGGCGGCCGTTTTGTGGTTTTAACCTAACCAGCCACTAATGCTTTGCTTTATTCCTGATGTTGACGGAAACTTAAGCCAGTTACGAAGGAACATTCCATTGCTAAGGGTCTAGTAACTCGAGCTCCTGTTCTTGATATAAGAATACACATTGCACAGCTACCTATTTAACGTGACAAAGAACACTTTCTACATGTCCTTTGAAGTGACGAAGAGTACTATCGCCATGTAAACTCGGTTTAACCCCAACCAGGAAGAAACTTTCCTTCATCGCAGTCCATGTCTACACGTACTTTGCCTTCGTCCCAGGATGATATAGGTGGGTCTGTAAAACTCAGGGGGAGTTTTTTATGTCAATTCGAAATCATTTAGAGGGATAATGCCATCCCATATAAAATTGACTTCCAATTATCATCGCTTACTTTCTTTATTACGTTTTATTTTTTCATACCTTTCAAATTTCTAGCGAGTTCGTACCCTTTCAGGGATATCATAAATTGTACTACGTGGACTCCAGTTTGGACTATGGGTATATATTTATTTACATAAGTTTTCCAAGGTATGCAACATGCCAAGGGTTATACGTGCTTCACAAAATGATTGGATTCAAATATGTATTTATACGATCATTGTGTAGTATATAATTAGGCATTTTGTAATATTTAAGGTATTTGGAAGAGGCTGAATTACTGCGGTTCGCCCTTGCTTCATGATGGTCAACTTTGTGTTTTAGCTGCCGTATCAGTACCTGGATGAATTAGGATATTTAGCAAATACAATAAATTACTCAATTTTTTTTACATTTTAGATATCCTTATAAAATTCCCAGTGTTTGTAAAATAAATTTCATCACAGCAGTTACCTTACAACTGGAGAATCCTAAAAGACCCTGTCCTTCCAATTTCATGTGGCTCCCAACAGGATTAGCAGAATTATGCCCGACACTTGTAAGACTATTGAACAAGCCTTCGGAGATAAGTACATGCAGTTCCCAGTACTCCAGAGGAATAAATTGCCTGCGTATTTGAGAAACTGTGGAATTTCCCAAACACCCTTAGAACATTAGATGGGAGACACGTTCACATCCAGATCCCAGCCTTTGATGGAGCTCATTACTTCTTATAAGAAATTCTACTCGGGGATTCTTCTTGTAGCTTTCGACACTTGAGTACAAGTTCCAGTATGTGGATGTAGGTGCCATAGGATCTAAGTTTGATGGTGGTATATTCAACAAGACAAAGTTATGAGAAATGTTGGATAAACATGAAGCCAACTTGTCTTCCCCTGAAAGATTGAAACAATAAATAGAAGATTAAACTCCCAGTCAAATATTTCTTCATTAGAGATGTTGCCTTTGTTCTAAAGAATTACTAACGAAACCATATCCTCCACGATGACTGCCAAATGCTGACCGAAGCTACAAATACAGTTTGAGCAGGGCAAGACATACAGTAGAGAACACTTCTGTGATTTTAGTGACCAGGTAGATATTGTTCTGGTTAAATTCTTTACTCTTTATTCATTATTTAGTTTAAAGTTTGATGTTTTATCTAAGCTTCTGGAAACACGTCTGTAATGTCAAATACATTGTGTATAAAATGTAATAATTCATTCTATAATTTCCATTTATCGCCCACAGGTTCAGATTACTTAAGACTTCCATCAACCTTTGTTAAGATTGTACTGTACAGAGTCCATGGTGTTGGCAACTCATGTGTTGTACAACTTAATTTTGATTGATTGATTGATTTTGAAGTTATCTGGCATCCTGACATCGAAGGTCATTGATGCCAAACTTAATTTTGATTAGATCTCAACATGCTAGGAGTAAGGGAGATCAATATGACTAAGAGACGCACGAGGCCCTACCAGACAGCTGGAGATTTGACCAAAATTTACATAGCCTGACTTCAAGACTGAGAGACACATCAAGCGTTGAAGGTTTAAAGGTCGCTCATGAATGGCAAATGTCAGAGACAATGCCAATGCCTAGCAGGACAATTCCATAGAGACTGACCATATATGCATTGCCTATGGTCAGTGCCCAAACCCATCCACATCCAAGCTATGACCAAGGAGAGTTGGGTAATGGTTGCTGATGACTCAACAGGTAGACCTATAGGCTCTCCCAAACCCACCAACCTTAGCTCACAAGAATGGTGAGGTTGCTGACACTACGAGAAACTGTCAAGCTTAAGCGTGATTCGAACCCCAGTCCGACAGATCACAAGGCAGGGACGTTTCCAGTAGTCTACCATCTGCGTAGTACGTCATGACACGACGACAGATGATAGTTGGCGAGATCTGATTGCCTATGCTTTTGCATACAAAAACATTTGATCGTTAATAATGCGAGATGAAGTTATAATTAGCAAAAATGACATGGGAGGACTTCAATCGCCGATGTGTGACCCCGACTAAAAAGTCTTACCTTTTCCATAATGAGGTTCAGTCCTAAACAGTATTCTAGTAGTTTCATTCCAGTTGTGACCAGATTTTGGAATGATCTTCCTAATCTGTAAGTTTAATCAGCCGAACTTCAGAATTTCAAACTTGTTGCCAATGATTTTCCGTTGAACAAGTTCACTTAAGTCTCCTTTCGTGGATTGTATATGACTGGTCAATCGTTATGTTGTCACTGATCTCAAAAAATTTCATATATTTTATTCATTAATTCTCATAATTAATTTATTTATTTCAATTCTTTTCCCAACTTGGTTATTTTTCCTGTTGGAACTCTAGGGCTCGTGTCATCTTGTTTTTGTGGAAGGTTGTAGCTTAGCTGCTGCTGCTAATAATAATAATAATAATAATAATAATAATAATAATAATAATAATAATCCGTAGCTCTCCCTCTTTACAAGCGTCTCATGCACGTTATGACAATAAGACATTAGACCCACAGTAATTAGCGGGTGATTACTGAGTGAATCAGCATAAAACGGCCTAATTAATTAAAAGGAACATTAAGAATATAGAGAATAAAGATTGCTTTAGATAAAATATAATGTCTACATTTAAGAAAGTAACCAGTTTTCCTCTGCTAATATATTCTCTCTTCGCATGTGAATAAAAATGCTATTTACATTTTAAACCAAATGAGCATTAGTTTAAAAGAAATTTACTGGGCATGTAACATTTTTTTTCACTTGTTTCTTGCAGACTTCAAACGACTATGTCTTGACATTCAGGATGTGTTGTATTATGCTTGCAGTATTTTTTGGTTTATCTCAGAATCACGTCTTCTGGAAGCTATTTAACTTTTGAAGGACATCACCTTTAGGGTTTTAAATGGCTATTCCTTTTAGCAAAAGATATCGGCCTCAATGACCTTCGATGTCAGGATTTCAGAAAACTCCAAATCAACCAATCAATCAATTATCAAATGAAATCACAGTAAAAAAACTTTTCTTGAAGATGAGACTTTTTAATCTTGTCACTGGAGTTGTGCACCAAATAGTTAGAATTCGTTCTTTAATCTAACTTTCGTTAATATAATGTCACACAATTGCGGTTCTATGAAACTACAATTTTTCCATCAATGCAGTTATTTAGTATAAAATCTAGCTTATTTAGTTCAACATTTATAGTTAAGTTTTATGGATAGTACGACAACGCTCAGAATAATTTACAATTGTAAACTATCCACTTTCATTATACACCAGATAATGTTTGATGTCACTGTGTACTGATTCACAATACAATCTCACAAAAATTGCCTAGATTTTACACTCGCTGAAAAAAGTTATTTCGTAACTAATCAAATAAAACGCAATAAAAAGAATGACACAATATCAGTTCTAATCAACTGAAAATCACAGAAAGATGAAAATAACGAAAAATACGAACTTTCCAAACGATCATGTGAAAAACTGTAAAGATTCAGTATTTCGTACCAAAGAAAATCAGAAAACCTGCACAGAAATACAATTACGGAACGACAGAGTAAAATCTACTGCAGTCAATATTACATTTATACCTTGGAAAAGACTGCGAAAAATCAGCATGTTATTTCAACAAAGAATGAGCAAACTTACACCAACATCAATTCTACTCCACAGACGACAATCAAAGAAAAGACCAAAAAATTACAAAAAATTGGTCGTATCTCGGGCGGCGCTGAAACAAAAGATGATGTTTGGGCAGCGCCAGAATAAATTTCGCGTCCCATTTTGGAAATCTTTCCATGACCCGAGCTGAAAAGCTTTCGAGATTTTCTTCCTCGTGTTTTGAACGTGACCATTGAAGCATAGATATCCTGTCGAAATGCTCAACCAAAGTTTGCCTTCCACGATGCTCGCTCCCTACCCCTACCCCTCTCCCTCTTCCTCGGCACCTCCCTCCATTGCCCCCCTCCCCCCACCTCTCTCTCTCTCTCTCTCTCTCTCTCTCTCTCTCTCTCTCTCTCTCTCTCTCTCTCTACTTTTATAATACATTAGAAGGAATCTCGTTGATTGCCAGATGCCCAGTTACTTAAATGCCTCAGCAGGACAAACAGAATAAGCTTCGAAACAGACGGGATTCTGTTGACGTAGAAATATAAGAATTCTGTTGATTTTGTCCATCGAAAACCTCAATATTATTCTTTAGTAAAAACACAAAATGTTTTATCATAATTTGAAATTCTGGTATTTAGATTTTCTTTTTTTCCTGAAACTTCTTTTAAATTCAATTTTCCAAAATATTGATGTTACTGAAATCAATTAATAAGAGATGGATCTTAAAACGTTGAAATTATTGATATCTCTCTCTCTCTCTCTCTCTCTCTCTCTCTCTCTCTCTCTCTCTCTCTCTCTCTCTCTCTCTCTCTCTCTCTCTCTCTGTACTAAACATCAGATTTTTATCTTTTATGCATGTGCTCACGTATATTGAACAGGAAGTTTGGCAATAAAAAATATGATAAGATTTCGTGTAATTTATTTCCTACTGCTTCCTCCACAAACAAATTCATAATTCACCTCTCCCTCTCTCTCTCTCTCTCTCTCTCTCTCTCTCTCTCTCTCTCTCTCTCTCTCTCTCTCTCTCTCTCTCTCTCTCTCGTGAGTATTTCATAACATCATTATACACGTTCATTAAATCGAGATTTGAACACCTTTCCATTATAGTTTATGGACAAAATGTTATATAAACCCCCAGATGTATGCCACTGGTCTCAATAACTTTACAATGATAATGACAAACACCGTAAAAAGCCGAGAGAAATATCTCCATCCGTAACAATATAATCTGACGGCCGAACATTTATCAGAGTTTGTGTTCGGCCACAACCTCTGTCCGAGGCTCTAATATCCCCGATCGATCACCCAGGATGTTATTAATGAAAGCAGGCGAGTCCCTCCCAGTGTTGACAGGTAACCAATGTCCTATTTCTTATTTTTCACTACAGTGTCCGACTTACAAGCAAATTACCAATAAATTGTTCCACAAAAAAAAGTCATTATGCCCTTTTGTGATATCCGAAAGAGACATGGAGCTGTAACTCATGGGGATCCGGTAATCTAAAATGACACAAATGCAGACAGACACACACACACACACACACACACACAAACTTCTCATAGCAGTTCGTAGTGGGCTCTTAATCACTGCTGTCACGGAATCCACCTAATTATATTTATCTATCCTGGTTTTGCTATTTTGTCAGCGCTTGCTTCTCATAGATCTAAGTCTGGCAGGACATATATTTAAAACTCTTGTGTTCCTTTTTTTTTATTCTGGGAATACAGCTTATCTGCAAAAAACCCTCTATTTATTACTGTCGTGCTTACAATAGTTTAAATACTTCGGATTTTACGTCAATAATACATAAGATACAAGGAGCAATTGAGTGGGGGACTAAAGATGATCTGATGCAAGAAAAAATATTAGGCAATTATTCTGCTCTGATATGTCAAATTCGTTCTACGTTCCTTGCCATATTACCGTATTTACTTAAGGTACTTCATTTTGATAAAATTGTTTTGATAAAACAGCATTTATCTATGATTGAATACCTTAATAAGAGAAATTAGTATTCATCTTAGTTTTACTGCAATAAAATAATTTTAGAAGACTCTTTCGACTTCATAAACCAGCGTTCGTCTGACATTTCCTATCTTTTAAGGGGCAAAAAAGGAACAGATTGTATTTCACAATCTTTCGACTTGAAACAATATCAATTTAACGTTCTTTTTCTTATTTAATAAGACTATTACTCTAACCAACAAGCAATATTTTCTCCATATTTTGAACGTGAGAAAAAAGTATTACCCTAAATTTTCTTAATCGTGATATTAGAAGAGTATCATTATCCTCCTCCTTTGCTTCTCATGTCCTTTCGGGGAAGAAAAAAGCAATATCGACTTATAGTTAATCCATATTTTTTCTTCTTATTCCAGAAGCCAAAGATCCAGAGGATGGCCTCTGGGCAGGGACTGAAAACATCCTGGAAAGGGATGCAATGAAAAGAGGTGACTTTTCATGAATTTTTCTAGTCATGGATGCATTTCTGAAAATGTTTTTCTTTTCTTTCCTTTCGTCTGTGAGTGGAAAATCCATAAATTGGCCTTGAGGCAATTCCTTTAAGTATCCCTGAAGAGTCTATTAATCAGGAACTTGTCCAAGTGCTTATTCTTGGTTTTCTTTGCCATGACTCCTCCTTGGCCAAGGTCTGCAGGCATTTTAGTAAGAGGTCTATCTATTATTCATGGCAGCAGTAAATTCTCTAAAGAATGGACTTTGGGTAATTTAAAGATGCATTCTGGTAAGGCGAATGGGTTGCTTCTGAAAATGTTTTTGCCTTGAATAAAATATATATATATATATATATATATATATATATATATATATATATATATATATATATATATATATATATGTGTGTGTGTGTGTGTGTGTGTTTGTGTGTGTATGTGTAGGTGTGTGTTTGAGATGCTTATAAGAGGAAACAACTAATTGATTTTTCTTGCCACTAAAATTAGTTTATAAATACTAGAAAAAAGGCAGAAATCAACAGCAATTGAATTGTACACAACGTCTGAAAGGAAAATAATAAAAATTTAATTAAATGCTTTTGGAAATCATTTTACTGTTGTCATATAGAATTTTATGACTAATTTTCATAACAGATAATCTTACTTTGGATACAAGGATGCGAATATCTTTATTTTGACGCTTATATTTTGCAAGGCTTAGCAATTTCTCGTCTAACGATTTACAAGTAAACTAAGTAATGCGTTATTTTTTTTTATTATTAAAAAGGTGTAAACTAGTTTGCTTTGCTAATATGCTATGGATATGCTACACGGAAACACCAATAATCTTTACAGACTAAACGGTTTTCCGAAAACAATTTCTCTTAACTTAGAGTTTTCGACATATCCTTTTTCTCTTACTTCTATCACTTTTGCTTAATACCCTTTTCCTTCCTTTTCGTTATAACGATTCCTTAAGACAATATCACAACTTAAAAGGTCGCCAGTTAATAGTAGCCTTAGTTTTTATCTAATGGCATTTGTAGAGATTGAATGCATATTTTTTTTTCCTAATTATGACAGTAAGGTACTATAGTTCCCAAAAATACTATTAATCAAATATACATAATCCAAGACACCGGGCAATGTTATCTGACTCGTGTTCAGTGAGGTAAGAAACAAAGTGGAAGACTGGATTGTTAAGTAGATACCGACGATAACCTAAGATAGTATTATAGTTTAATTTATGGTGTAATACTAAATATTTTGTCATATTATGTAGATAGATTTGGTGAGTCATAAACATGGTAAATAACTTGGCCTTACAACCCAGCCATTTTTCGTACCACACATTAACGTTACTTTCGGGAGCTTTAGTACCTCTTATCTCAGCTGAAATAATGCCTGGAGACATAAAAAAGATAACATTATGTAATCAGTCCCTCAATGAATTTACAGTGTATGTTGGTAGCACGGGAAAAGGGTAGACTTTTTTCTCGGCCGAGGTAGGTTTTTAATGATAAACACAAATCTATGGAGTAACAATGAATAAAACGCTGTCGGAATCAATATATATATATATATATATATATATATATATATATATATTTATATATATATATATATATATTGTATACAGCCGAGTAAATAAAAGTGTCATTGAAATCCAAAAGTTTGTTCAGACTGGAAGCAAAAAAGAAAAAACGAACAAGAATTGCTGTATATATTACACTGCGAAATGAGTTCATTAGAAATAGAGGTCAGGGGAAAAAACTCGCAGGCAACGTTTGGTGCAGCTTGTCAAGCCTGCCCTTGTTTCACACCTTACCAATATTGTGCATATTACAGTACTTTTCCTTTCCTAGCACTCCAATGGAAAACTTATTTTATACCTTTTCTTACTTAACGAGAGCGCAGAAATTTGTTAATTGATCAATCATGTAACGCACGACCAGATACTTAAGGGAAAACATTATTTTTTCCGCCCTTAAGAATACGAGATGAAAACTCTCATGTCAAAAATAGTAAGAAAATATATTGAGTGACAAGCACACCCAAGGAGATTTAAATAGTTCAATGTAATGGTTCAAGCACTATGGACTCTACATATACAGCAATTGGAGCCATTCGGCATTGCAGCAGAAAAGAAAGGTCAAGTTTTTTTTTCGTGTAGTCAGATACTGCCTTGCACCAGTTTGTTGCCAGGTCTGCTTTTGCGCACGTCCTTTAATTTTCCGCTTCGAATGCTCTGCATGCAGCTGGCCTAGAATACAGCCGAGCTAAAGCTACTTTTCTGGGTCAATGTTTACCTTTACTACTTCTACTTGTTTTCCATCTCTTCTTACAATGGATAGTTGCACAGTACTTTGTGGTATTGATAGCTGCATTTTCTTCAAAAACCTCAAGTATCTAGATTTATTTATTTGCATATTTTGTAATTTTTACATTGTCGTTTAACTCATGGTTTCCATTTATCTAAATAGGGACTCATTTTCTAGTAATTTATGGGCAAATACTAACATCTACTTTCGCAAAACGTCGGTCTCATTCCCGACATACGACTTAGATTACCGGAACTCCAGCTTGTATTCCCATTAACACTTTCCTCAATGTTACATTAATCAACAAGAGATATTCGACTGGTTTAGAATATTGTAGTTTTTATAGAGCCAATCATGAACCTTGAAAAGATTCTCCCTCTCTCTCTCTCTCTCTCTCTCTCTCTCTCTCTCTCTCTCTCTCTCTCTCTCTCTCTCTCTGAATTTCATTATATGCATCACTCAAGAATTTAACTGCTCTAATACAAATATATGCATTCTTTCTCAGTTTCTTTGACGATTAAATCTTCTGCTGGATGTTATGGTAATATAGAAATTTCATGACAGCTTCGTACAGTTGGCTTCATTAATTCCGATACACTTCTCTGGAAGGTAAGTGTACCGGAGTGCTGTTAAGCAAATAGCAATGTTTTTCTATATTGTACAGAACTTATGTCAAATTAACAAAATGCTTTTCATCACGTGTTTACAAGCTCAGAGACTTGGTTTTAACAGGCATTGTTGCCAACAGTTTCTCTTTTGCTAAACAGAGAGTTACCTGTTACAATGTACTACATGTGTCAGAAGTCTCCTTAGCTTCCCGTAAAGTGTACCGGAATTAATGATGCCAACTGTACAACTAATGTGCTTTTATACAGCGCATAATTTCCAAGTACTGTATGATAGAAATTTAATTGAAATCGATATGAAGATAGTCATATCTTGGTTTTCAACACCTTTTTTATATTCTTGCCACAAAAAATATAAGTATCTCATTCTGTGTTATCTCGAAACTCTTTATAGGATTTTTATTGGATTTAAATGTAAACATATCGAATTTAATAAAAGTATAGACGTGGAAAGTTTAATAGTGCAAAGTCATTCCATATCATCTTAATTTCTACAGCAGGTTAGTAGGAGAGACCTGTGGGTCTGTTCACTCTTCTAAGAGAATTTTTATTCAGGTGAGTAGAACAGGCAGAAGAAAAATGATTCATCGTGGAAAAGATAAACATCCAAACGTTTTGACCCATTGAAAAGTAATATATTAGAGCTTTGATTCAAATGCCTGTTTTAATCCTAACGCTCAGTATTTTTTAAATCAAATTTTTTTCTGACCAAAATTATCTATTGGACTCTAATGAGAAATATTTCATCAAGATCTGAAGCGCTTCACAAATCGGCCATGTTACCAACTTGTCTGTGTACACTTTCTCTACACAAATCTCCTTCATGGATGTTCAATGAGATTGAAAGTGAAAATGTAATTGATAAGATAAATTGTCTGCTATATGTGGCGTGAGAAGTACGAGATCGTGAAAAATGTGTTAGCGTAAGTGAAAAGATTGCTCAACGTGTTGGGGAGTGGTTTGATCCTGTAGAAAGAATGGAAGGAGATAGTATCGTGAAAAGTGTATATTTTAAAACAATTAAAACAGATTCCAAGAGAAATGCCCACAAAGTTTTAACTTATAAGAGAGATATGAATGGTGCAGCAACATGTTGTTGAACCGTCTGTGTATGCGCTTCTGTTGTTGAACCTTCTGGGTAGGCGCTTCTGTTCTTGAACCTTAAAGGTAGGTAGTTGCGTTGTTAAACCTTCTGGGTAGGCGCTTCTGTTTTTTAACCTTCTGTGTAGGCCCTTCTGCCTGGGCACTTTTATTGTTGAATCTTCTGTGTAAGCCTTTTTGCGTGGGTGCTTCTGTTGTTGAACCTTCTGTGTAGGCACTTCTGTAGTTGAACATTTGTGTAAACAACTTCTGTTGTTAAGCCTTTTGTGTGGGCACTTCTGTTGTTGAACCTTCTGGGTAAGCACTTTTGTTGTTAAACCTTGAGGGTAGGCGCTTCTGTTGTTGAACCGTCCGAATAGGGATTTCTATGGTTAAACCTCCTGTGTAGGCACTTCTGTGTAGGTTTCCGTTGTTGAACCTTCTGTGTAGGCACTTCTGTTGTTGAACCTTCTGTGTAGGCACTTCTGTTGTTGAACATGTGTGAAGGCACTTCTGTTGTTAAGCCTTCTGTGTGGGCACTTCTATTATTGAACCTTCTGGGTAAGCACTTTTGTTGTTAACCTTGAGGGTAGGCGCCTCTGTTGTTGAACCGTCCGAATAGGCACTTCTATTGTTAAACCTCCTGTGTAGGCACTTCTGTTGTTGAACCTTCTGTGTAGGTTTCCGTTGTTGAACCTTCTGTGTAGGCACTTCTGTTGTTGAACATGTGTGAAGGCACTTCTGTTGTTGAACATGTGTGAAGGCACTTCTGTTGTTAAGCCTTCTGTGTGGGCACTTCTATTATTGAACCTTCTGGGTAAGCACTTTTGTTGTTAACCTTGAGGGTAGGCGCCTCTGTTGTTGAACCGTCCAAATAGGCACTTCTATTGTTAAGCCTCCTGTGTTGGCACTTCTGTCTGGGCTCTTCTGTTGTTGAACCTTTTGTGTAGGTTTCTGTTGTTGAACCTTCTGTGTAGGCACTTCTTATGTTGAACATGTGTGAAGGCACTTCTGTTGTTGAGCCTTCTGTGTGGGCACTTCTGTTGTTGAACCTTCTGGGTAAGCACTTTTGTTGTTAAACATTGAGGGTAGGCGCTTCTGTTGTTGAACCGTCTGAAAGGGCACTTCTGTTGTTAAACCTCCTGTGTAGGTACTTCTCTCTGGCTCTTCTGTTTTCGAACCTTTTGTGTAGGCACTTCTGTTGTTGAGACTTCTGTGTAGGCATTTCTTTTGTTAAACATTCTGTGTAGGCATTTCTTTTGTTAAACATTCTTTGTAGGTACTTCTGATTTTGATCCTTCTACAAAGGCATTTTTGTTATTGAACCTTCTCTTGTTAAACCTTCTGTATGGGTGTTTCTGTTTTTGAACCTAAAAAGTAGGTGCTTCTGTTGTTGAACCTTCTGGGTAGGCGAATCTGTTGTTAAACCTTCTGTTGTTTAACTATAATGACAGGATTGGAAAAGTAACTATAAGAGAGATTACTGGAGTGCCATATGTGGACGAGATCATGATGAGTGGTGGATGGAGATGGGTTGGTGATGGTCTCTCTCCGCTCTCCCCGAGAGATATTAGTTTTCCGAATGTTTAGCTGGGCTCCACAAGGCACTCGAAGAATTGGAAGACCCAGCCCTACATGGCTGAGGACTATGAAGCGTGAAGCAGGAGACAATGAAGAGAGAAGTATTGAATTAAAAGCTCAAGATTGA
>NC_090727.1:139661758-139679258 GCF_036898095.1 Palaemon carinicauda | reverse complement strand
CACTTCATCAGTAAGATCCTTGAGGCATGCATAGTAGTCTGCAAACGATTCTCCAAAAGCCTGTTTGCCAGAGAGCAATTCCCTGTGTCATAAGGCTTCTTTTTTGAGGCTGCGAAAGTGCTTCTGCAGTGTATCCAACACCTCTGTAAGGCAAAGTGATGTGTTTGGAGGGATGCCCAGTGTATGTGTAAGCAAGGGCTAGACGTCCAGGGAGATTCAAGTTCTCAGGTGGATCAGCTGGGAAGTTTGATGTAATCTATCAAGTCCAACTAATGCTGCATAATCCTCAAAACAGAGTCTCCATTGGCAAAACGCTTGATATGATGCATCTTGTTGCAGGAGATGTGGGGGGTGGACTGTAGGCTTGCTAAAGGTTGTAGGTGTATGCACTAAGGAGACAAGGGTTGGGTCGACAAGTGTGACAGGAGGTGCAGGCATGGTGTTAAGTTGTTGGGCTTGCGATGCCGCAATCTGTCCTGATATCAGGAAGAAAAGAGACACAAACCACGGTTGTCTTCCTACCTTGATTGCTCCATCTGTAGCCTAAAGTTCTGCTCCTCTTGTCATCGTCAATTCTGCTCTTGCATGCTGGAATTCTAAAGAAAATGTATGAAGTGCAGTATGTCATTATTGAGGTCTCCTGGCCTATTGGGAGTCAAAGGAGGAGGGAGAGTGAAGCCGGTATCTTCATCAGCAGTAGGTAGGTGCAAAGGCACCTCATCTTCAATCAGACTCTCTGCCTGATCCTGTGTCTGATCCATGAGATCAATTAACTGTTCCTCTTGCAGAGACATATCGAGTCTGGTATTGTAAGAGCTTAAAATCTATAGTGTGCCAGAATAACATCCAATACACTGTATGTAAACGAAAGAATACACTTTGGATAGTTAAAAATTAAAATGTTTGGCACAGTAAGCTTGTGAAATAAATCGGCAGTTGGATGGGATGAATGAGTGTATGTGACTATGTGTGCGCATGTGTGGTGCAACCAGAGAGGAAAGGAACATGAGAATACCTCTGGGCAAATGATGCATGAAAGAATGAGGAAGGAAGTTAGGGGCTACCAGAAAAACTGCGGCTAGAGTCCTAACATAGTCAAAATAGGTTGGCAAACACTTCTAACATGCTACAACACTGCAGTATAACACAATGACACTCTAACCTTGCACTGTACAATCACGGTATCACTCCTGGCGAAACTGTAGTAAACTTTCTTTGAAATCTTTAGTCACTGTATAAGGGATCCCTAAGCCAAACGAGAAGTAAATTGCAATGGAGGTCGTCTTCTTGGAATCCAAAACGTCCAGGTACTCACTGCGCCATGTGTGGGATGCTGCCAAGTACATCTATGCAATAAATGGAATGAGAGGTGACAAATGAAACCTGTAGGTTCTTTACAATCTTGTATATTGAAGATATACAGACATCAATGTGAAAGCAGGGGAAGGCAGCTTTATGCTTGTCACTACAGGGACCACTGCACAAAGACTGACTCAGTGTTGCCGTTTTGTCAAGAAGGAAATCCCACAAATGGGACTAAAAAACCTACAGATTCCCACAAAGTATTCTCAGGCTCCCAAAAAATATACTATGATTATTTTTTTCCAAATTTACTATAGATCCAATTTCCCTTGAACACACCAAAACTATTGGAATGATGGAATCGTATTCAGTAATAGTAAATGTAAGTGCTCTATATTTTCGAAAGATGCATAAATAATAGATACGTTTTGAAGTTTCCAGCTTTATTTCTAAAATATACAGCAATGCTGTTGAGTGACAAAATTACAATAATCCTTGGATAAAATAACAACAAAAATAACGAAAATATCCCTTGGAAATTGAGACAATAAGAATTAACATGTGTACGAAGAAAAGCATTAATCAATAATAGCTAGAAAGCCTAAACAAAACAAATTAACATTAATATTCCTACTTTTTGTACTCAGCTGCTAAAGCCAGCAAATCATTGTTGCAATCCTCATATTCAATTACATCCTTAGCCATGAAATTTTTTACCATATCAATAGGTGGCTCATGAGTTATGCATGTTTCATTTTGAAGCTTTAGGCCATACCTTACTTGCAAAATTGCCTCTACTCTCCGTAAAACTAGGCGGTTCCTCAACTTATTGTGTAGTACGTTCATCTGAGAAAATATCCTTTCGACCGAGGCATTAGAGAATGGCAGTGAAAGAAGTGCTAAGGCCAAGGATGAAATATTCGGAAATATTTTCTGGCCAATTAAATTTGTCTTTTCATTAACTTCTGCCCAGAATGAAACAACATCTTTAATGCAATCCTGAGGCCATTCTTCGAAGCATAAAGCCTGCCATTCATTCTCAAGTTGATCCATGTCATTAGAAGTTGATTTATACTTTGCAACTAATGAGGATATGCTATCTTTGCACTGAGAGGTAGCGTGTTTAGGGTACAGTTTTTCCAACACTAATAGGTACTCGATATTTTCAGGGAGTCTCATTTGTATTTCCTCAACTCTACCATAAAAGTTCTGCATTGTTCTTTAACATGCGTAATTTAAATTTCTTTAAGAGGACATTTTAATGCAACTGTTCTACAGACATATCCAAAATAAATAGCAGACATCGGCATCACATAATCTAAAAACTTTAGCCCAGGAAGTTGTTCAACTGGACACTTGTCGAGATGAGTAGGCTCTACAACTATTAGCATTATATTTTTATACATGTTCAATAAATCTTGAGTTAATTTCGTGACATCAGCCCTTTTAGCTTGGAACAGCTTATTTACCCCGAGTACTTCCTTAAACTCCTTCCTAACAAACAGGATATATAATTCATTATGAGGGTCTTTATAAGCGTCTCTCAATACTTTCGCCATGTGACAACGTTCTGTAGATGCTGCTAATTGAAAATCGAGCCTCAGTGAATCCCATTGGTCAATAACAACACTCATAGCCTCTAACCGCGCTAACCAACGAGTTGCTGACCTGCCTGGTATCTTCTTTGGTTTTTTACTCTCGAGAGTCTGGTAGATTTCATTATATTTCTGAATACGTCTGGGACTATTTGAAAAACAATTGCGTGTCTCAAGAATAATGAACCCTAACGCTGTTGGAAGCACTTCAGAGGCTTTGCTGCCAGCAAGATGTAGAGAGTGACAGATGCACCGAAATACAGTCAAGTTAGGGTTGTCATTTTTCAGGGTTACAAGGGAATGGTGAGAGCGCTGGCATCATCATATCCTATGCCTACCATGTTCTTAAGCTGCAATCCATCCTCCTCCAAACATTTTCTTACAGTTGCATTAAGTGCGTTTGCTGAGCAATCTTACAATGGAACCAATCGATGGAATGTATCTACCACCACTTTCTGCTTTACACTGAATTTGCAAATACTAAGTGATAAACATGAAATGTTGGCTTCATTCGTGCTTTCATCAACTGTCAAGCTGAAATGATTTTCTCCAATATCACTTCTCAGATTTTACCAAACCTGGGTGCAATAACATTTCTCTGTAACCTACCACATTTTCTTCTATGCAACTTCAAACCTTTAAGACATACAGATTTACTGTCTAAATGTGGCAGTAATTCTCCCAGATGATCTAGAGAGAGGTTAGAAAAATGCTCCGAAATATATATGCCAACTTTCAGTTTGGCAACTCTCGTAGGATCTTGAACTTGTGGGACCATGGATTGAGCTATGGAAGGTTGCCGAATACTACAGCGAATCTTTACTAATTCAGAATGCTTTCTACTTTCCTTGTGACCAACAATAGACTTAATATGTAATTGGAAGACAGAGCCAGTACGAATCTTGCAGCGAGCTTTTGTTGAATCACCTTCTACAGGCTGTAGCCACACTGTAAATTAAATATTTTATCTTATTGTTATTTCTATATTGATAGTCTCAATTTCTCAAACTAACACAAAATTTATTATTTTTCTAGTTGATTTGTGTACCAAGCCAGTAACAACAGGCTTAAAAGAATTTTGTGAGACCTAAATGAATCCAAATTATTCAGCCTGCTAAATGATTCTAGCATACGAAGTGGAAAAATTGCTATATGTATTATAACTAAATGGTATATTTATCATAGCCTCAAAAATCCTTCAGAGAGTTAAGGGTCATAATGAAATCCTCATATAGAAAGGTTATGTACAAATAGAAATTATCATTAGACACAAACACACGCACACACACACACACATACATATATATATATATATATATATATATATATATATATATATATATATATATATATATATATATATATATATATATACATATGAATATATATATATATATATATATATGTGTGTACATATAAATTTATACGCATATAAATAAATATATAATATATATATATATATATATATATATATATATATATATATATAATATATATATTATATATATGTACATATAAATTTATATGCATATAAATAAATAAATATATATATATATATATATATATATATATATAATATATATATATATATATATATATATATATATATATAAATATAGAAAACTTATCAACTGAAATCATTATTCATCAAAGGTAGAAATTATAATCAGATAATTCCCAATTAATGTAGCCTACACTATCATGCAAAGTAGACAATATGCCTATGCAACAAAAGATATGCGACCTGTTCTCTTTGGTTTTCATCATTCGTTCGATGTTTGTATAAAAAACTAAATAGACTTTGCCCCCCTACATTTCTCATATTATTATTATCATTATTACTATTATTATTATTATTATTACCAGGTAAGCTACAACCCTGGTTGGAAAAGCAGGATGCTACAAGCCCAAGGGCTCCAACAAGGAAAAATAACCCAGCGAGGAAAGGAATTAGGGAAATAGATAAACTATATGACAAGTAATGAACAATTAGAATAAAATATTCCAAGAACAGTAGGGGATTCCAACATTGTGGCGGGATGTTGCAATAACAACCCCCACCCCCTTGAATCTAATTTGCTGACAATTGTCTCCGCAACACAAACTTTCCCCTTATGTTATCTATACCAGACTCTTTAACAAAAGGTAAAAAAACTAAACATAACCTTAAAACTATATTTCCTTATATTCTAGAATATTTAACGAAAAAAAAAAACACCAGCAACCACACGTATAACTATCACAATAACTTAATACTAAAATAAACTGCAGTCAAAATCTCAAAATAAATCACAAAAACTTAAAACTAACAAAAAAAACCAACAAACAAAAACACTTTTAACATATAATATAGGTGTGTGGACAGCTTCGTCCACACAAGGGCTAACAGTCCTTTCAAGCCCAACGCAACAACTTTAGTTGCAAAGCCACACTATGGCAACACTGACTCAGTCAATACAAAAATGTATTACTTAATTTAGGTCATCATCATCATCATCATACGTAAACAAATTCAAAGTCCGGTGATCAATAGGTCTTTCGTTTTAAAGAGCAGTCAAATGCAAATCCTTTAGTACAATCCAGGCCGTCAACACTAACTTCATTCAAGCAAAATTTTGTTCTCAAAAGGAATAAGTAATTCCAAGGAGGAATCACGGCCTGAAAAAAAAAAACCACTTACAAACACTCGTAGCTAACTAAACTATCGCACTATAATAAGAGATAAATAATAAACTTTCTATTATTCACAATCAAGACAAGAAAATATAAACAAAACTGTACTTACTCAAAAATAAATGATCACTTCCACGCTGGTAAAATCAATAATAAATATAATCCAGCATTCAATCACACAACTGCTTCAAGTCGCAGTCAATCAAAAAATGCATTCGCTCCGAAACATTTACTTCTCTCCTAACCTAGCTAAAAGTAAACAAACAACCTCATTTAAACCAACAGTCTTTCTCACAACAAACAATCGATACACTAACTACCCCTCTCTACTCTCTCTCTCTCTCTCTCTCTCTCTCTCTCTCTCTCTCTCTCTCTCTCTCTCTCTCTCTCAGGATTTGGCAAAAAACAAAAATGAAAATAAAATAAAAATAAATAAAAATTAATCCTCCACATGGGCTAGACTGAGCCCTATACCTAAAACGGAGAGGATAAAAGAAATTAACATTGAAATGAGGTAAGGAAAACACAGGCAAACTAAACACCATACCTTTAACCCTCTCATCATTTTCCCAAGCTGCACGATAACGTTGAGAATATTGTTTTCCACTCATGATGATATGCCAATCTCTATACAGAAAAGACTGCCGACTAACTTCCTGATGCTATATATATTATCTCCATATACAAATGTTATTAATTAATCGTGTGTATGTGTTAAGATTGCCTTGCCTTGTGCAAGACACGGGCTCTTGCGTTGGCAGCCCGTAAGCGAATGTAATTGTATTTTGTCTTAATTAACTTTGGGCGAACCAGACTAATAGAAGTGTGCGGACGGAATAGTAGCAACTGGGTTGGGGTAGCCGACTTCTGTACGCGCTTCTAGTCAAATCTGAGCGGTGTAGTGTTTCTTACACAGACATAAAAATGTAATGATATAACTCATAAGACATGAACATATATGGTAAATATATCGTCAAGAAGGTCGGAAAATTCTGTACATGGGAATTTACATAAAAACCCCATAGGTAATATGGGTATAAAATAACTTAAGCTAAACATGAGATTGGCGATGAAATATTGTATTGGGGGAAGATGATGTCTTTATAACAGATGTGTCCTTGGGGCTAAAAGCCAAGAGGCTGCACATATTGTTGCCACAATGCATTGAAATAGTAGTCTTACAGTGTGAAAAGATAAATGGAAACATAAATATTCTTCTACAAAATAATGATAAAATGAAAGTAGATAAATGCTTATAAACTGAGCGTAATATAAGTACTGTACAACATAATATTACATATCAATAAATAAACCAGTTTGCCTGAATTCTAACACGCAAAGTGAGTAATAAGAAGTACTAAATTTCAGTCATTTCACGTAAGGCCTGGAAAATTTAGTCATTTCGCAGAATCCCTGAGTGAATCAGTTACACATTTCCTGTAACATATATACAGGTATATATACATCTATATGTTTCTTTCCAGTAACGCTCAGCTGTCCCAGCCCCTCGAGGAGGGAGGAAGGAGAAATAGTCAGACCTTGGTGAGAGGGGGTGCGTGAGGGGTGCGCGTGTATGTGCATATCTAAGTATATAACCATTATTTTTGACGGGTCGCGCACATTAGTATACATACATACATATATAAAATGGCTCTGTTTACCAAAACCAAAATTTGGCTATCGCGTTGTGGCCAAGAAAATGCATTTACCACGAATTTGAATTGACTTTTGCATCCTTGAGAGAGAGAGAGAGAGAGAGAGAGAGAGAGAGAGAGAGAGAGAGAGAGAGAGAGAGAGAGAGATGATTTTTTCAGCTCTTCTTTGAAAAGCAGCTTCTCATGTAAAGCAGCAGTATGAAGGAAATATTTCCTCAAAGTTACTTACAGAAAAGGACTTCATAGAAATTTAAAACCCTTTAGACATACCTACACCTTACTCCGAATGTTGATAGAATAATATGGAAACATTCTACGTGCATACTACCTAAGGACATTACCAACTTCTTTGTCATCCAACTCACTCAAAGTTCTAAATGTTGAAATTGTTCTCAGGACGACACTATGTTCGGAAGTTCAAAATTAGTGTCTACCATCTAAAAAAGATTGGTATGCATACATACATACACACACACACACACATATATATATATATATATATATATATATATATATGTGTGTGTGTGTGTGTGTGTGTGTGTACGGTTATATATATTGAGATATAGATTATATATATATATATATATATACATATATATAATATATATATACACACACACATATATATATATATATATATATATATATATATATATATATATATATATAATCATCATCATCATCATTATCATCATCATGAGCCATTACTAGCCACTGCAGAACACAGGCCTCAGACATGTCCTTCCACTTGCGTCTGTTTATGGCCTTTCTGTGCCAGTACATGCCCGCAAACTTTCTTACTTCGTCAATCCATCGTCTTCCCTCCTTTACCCTGCTTCTTTTACATCCTCTAGGGACCCATTTTGTTGTTCTCAATGTCCATCTATTGTCTGTCTTTCTCATTATATGTCCTGCCCATATCCATTTCTTTTTCTTACATGTTGTTCCTCAGTGTTATTCCCATCATTATTCTTTCCATATCTCTTTGAGTTGTAACTAACTTATGTTCCAAGGCTTAAGTAAGGCTCCAAGTTTCTGATGCATAAGTTAATACTGATAGGACCATTTCATTAAATACTTTCCTTTTCACAAAAAAAATGGAATTTTACTTTTCATAATCTCGTTTTGTTTAACTAATGCTCTCCATCCCATGCTTATCCTTCTTTCAATTTCGGTATCGTGTCCTGGAGAACCACTCACTGCTTGTCATAAGGACTTATATTCATTAACATTCTTTAAATGCTCGTTAATAACACTTATTTGTTGTCCCTCTACATTTTCATTGAAAATTATCTTAGTTTTACTCATATTCATTTCTACTCCTACCTTTCTGATTTCTCTATTCAAATCTTCTATCATCTTTTGTAATTCTTCCCATTATTCAATAAACACAATCATGTTATCTGCGAATCTTAAGTTGTTGAGGTATTCCCCATTAATATTAATCCCTACATTTATCCAATCTAAATTCTTAGGCATGGCGTGAATAATTTAGGAGAGATTGCGGTCTCCCTCACTAACTCCTTTCTTAATCGGAATTTTCTCACTATCATTATATATATATATATATATATATATATATATATATATATATATATATATATATATATATATAGTGCGTGTGTGTGTATATATATTAAATAAGGCTCCCGTAAATATATTATGCAGAAACCTTCAGATGAAGGATAATACCAAGACATTTTAAAGGGGACATCAAAAGCGCATTTCACTTTTTAGAATATCTCTGGTCCCTTGGAAAAACCTAAGAGCTGAGTAATCCCATCTGCGATTATTTTTTTTCTCTTATCTGTGGCTGTCTTAAAAAAGCAACATTCGTTACTTTTCAATTATTTCAACTATATTCATGTTAAGTTTCTTTTTCTTTTTCTATAAAAGGTGATCTTACTTTTTAATTTAAATAATACAAGTACAATTATTTTGAAGTACCATTTTCATATTTTATTTATCTAGTCGAAAGAACTAAGTTGAAGGATATCATCTAACTCCACTTTTAATAAGAGTAATGGGAATCTCTCTTTCTAGATAACTTTTCTATATTCTAGAACAAACCATATCATAAGATTATAAAATTCATAATAAAAATTAAGAGAAAAAAATGTGAACTAAAGGTTGTGGTGGCCTATTGGAAACAGGGGTTCAAGCCCGCTCAAGCTCGATAGTTTCTTGTAGTATCTGCAACTTCACCATCCTTGTGAGATAAGGATGGGGGGTTTGGGGGAGCCTACAGGTCTACCTGCTGAGTCATCAGCAGTCACTGCCTAGCCCTCCTTGGTCCTAGCTTGTGTGGAGAGGGGGCTTGAGCGCTGATCATATGTATAAATGGTCAATCTCTAGGGCATTGTCCTGCTAGACAGAGCACTGTCACTGTCCCTTGTCTCAGCCATTCATGAGCAGTCTTTAAACCTTTAAGAGTATAAGAGCTTTATAAATAACGAAAACTTGCGAGGATCATTGGAAAACAATAATTCTAGCATAGAGATTTCCTTATACGCCTGAAGACCTTGATAGCTAAAACCAACAGTAGTTACCCATCGTAATGTACAGTATTCATAAAAATATGTCATAGTATTTAGATCAACGTCTAAACTTTTACTTTTAGCGATTGAAATACTGGAGAAACGTTGTAATAACATAATAATTGGATGTAAACATAATGCCAAAGTGTTAGAACAATAATCAATAGTCATCATTATTTTATTTTCTATTGGAAACAAAACGGAAGTCAAGCGGGCGATGGTACGCTAAGTTTGGTGTAAAGACAATAAAAATTACCAGCAATCGCATTCAAATTACCCAGCCCTTGCTGACATATCTAGGATGCATAAATACGAAACTGACGAAGAGGTTTTGTCGTGCACAAGTACTATTCAACACCAAAACCAAGGATATATATATACAGTATATATATATATATATATATATATATATATATATATATATATATATGTATGTATGTATATATATATTGGTATGTATATATATATATATATATATATATATGTATATATATATATATATATATAAACTGTATACATATATATATATATATATATATATATATATATATAAAAGTAAATATATATATATATTTTTTTTCCTGACACACACTGTGGAGAGGGAGTAGTCATACCCTTGTGAGAGTGGGTAGCCAGCGAGGTACACTCGGAAACCACACTCCTACAAATTGCAGAGCTAGCAGGTTGAAATTAGGAAAGAAGAAAGGGTTGAATTTGTGCGCATGCGTGTGTGTACATATTTATCTAAATATTTAGAAGATCTTTAATAACTCCATTTTTTTCTCTAATGATTTAATTCTAAATTAAAATATACTGCTAATCCTCCTTTGTACTATACACATGTTTGCTCTACTTGAAGGAAGTAGGAACTAGTTTTCAGAAAATATTTATAACCGAAACAGACAAATACACACCTTAAATAGGACTCGAGTACCTCATTTAAATATAGTGAATAAGAGAATCATGCCCTGGATTACTATGCCCAAGTTCTTGCGCTAAGTTCGTAAGTTTTCTATTAACTTGACTGCTAGACTTTGGAAATTCTCCACTATTTGGAGCCTTTGGCTCAGTTGATTGAAACTGACATTGCATATATAAAACAACCCCCAACCGTGATTAAGTAGACTTTCCATGGCTTTACCGAAGGTCCTTATTCAGCTTGGATTGATTGGATATTTTCTTGACATATAGTCTTAGGTCTTCAAAAAATTGCCTGGATCGAGCGAAGTCCTTCACATACATCTAATGGTATGAAGACTTCGAGAGAACGATATTTTATTTTGTTTTTTATGTAAACCGTTTTCCAAAATTGTAACTTAAGAGTCTAAATCAACTGATGTCTTAATTTGTTTCAAACTTCCTGAGTCCTTAAAATCTCTGTCTAAATTTAGGAAAGTTTCACCTACTTGTGATTTTAGGATCATGCAAATCTGCCTAAAACAGTGGAATAAATGGGAATTTAAACACAGAATTTGTCAACAACTTTGGGGTTGAAACATGGAATACAGTGATGGCCAACTACATATATAGTGATACCAGATCAAGAAAATATTATTTTTATCTGCAACTGTAACAGTCATATTTTACTGACCTGTCATAGTTGGGGGTGGGTGTTGTTAAAGTGTGCTTAATATTTAAGTCAAGATTTTGGCTAGATGCAAACTGGAAGGCAAAATTTTAGACAGCTCTGAAGTATTTAATTTGTGAACTCATACAATGTTTGTACTTTGTGAAGTCTGCTGAGGTATATAGTACGACGCTTTGTAGACCTTAGTACGATGTACGTTAATCGTCAATATGAACGCTGTCATCAATTATTACCTTCGTCAAGGAGGTTTTGCAATCAAGTCGGTTTATTTTATTTGTCTGTGGACGGGATTATGTCAAAAGTACTCGACGGATTTGAAGAAATTTTCACCACAGATAGATCTTATGTCATGAGCGCCCCATAAAATTTTGGAGATGATCCTTACCCGGATTTGCATTTTTCACCATTTTAAAGATATAGTCAAAACTAATCGACAGATTTTAACCAAACTTTCACCACCGATAGATCTTAGGTCATGAACCACGCCATTAAATTTTGGAGATGATGCGAATCCGGCTTCTAGTTTATTTATCTATTTCTTTGGCTGTGCGTCTGAGGACAGTTTCACGCCAAAACTACTCAACGGATTGATCTTAGGTCATGGACGACCCCATTAAATTTGGGAGATGATCCGGATCCGAATTCTAGAATCGCATTTAAATTTTTCGCAATTTTAACGATAGCGTTAAAACAAATGTTGGATTTTAACAAAAATTCCACCTCAGATAGACATTAGCACATTGACGACTCCATTAACTTTTGGCGGGGATCAGAAATCTCTGATTGCTCTTATTGTTGTTATTGTTGTTGATGTTGTTGTTATTATAACCAATGCTGTTCTTATGTCATTAATTGGTATTATGAGCGTTACTTGTCAGCACTAAGTGATGGACGTATTGGTATGATAAAAGAGTGTCACTCATGGCAAAATCTTATTTCGCACACAACAAAGATAATTAATAACAATAAGCATTAGATATCAACAAAATATGAAGAAATCTCAAGGCAACATAGACACTAGAAACGTTCTAAAATTAGAGTTGAGAGATGCAATTCGACGCTGCAGATTTTCCAGAAACCGAACTACTTCCCCAAGTTTACTTAATGAAACGAAAATTGCAGAAAAGATCAGAAGCTCAACAACGTCTTACTTCAGTATATTGTCGCAATTGTCGCCGAGAGACAAACAGGTAAATGTGCTGCAAATTGGGCAAATTCCAACGACGATTGCATTTATCTGCGAAGAAGAAAGGATCGCACCAACTCTGGCGATGAGGGGAGACCACGACTGAGAGAAGCAAGAATGTTAACATAAAAGAGGGAAGAGGAGAAACAGTAGGAGTGATCGAACCATGATGGAAGTAATAAACGAAACATTGGTTTACGAAAAACCAAATATTTTCTCCGCCAAAGTTATATTTCTATCTGTGTTTGTTTATCTCTTTGTTTGTCTGCAAGCAGGATTAAGCCAAAACATCTAGTCCGATTTTCACCAAATTTTAACGGATTGGTATCATGCTCCGGAAGAGCCCATTAAATTTTGGAGGTGATTCTGATCAAGATCGCCATTTTGGTTGTTGCTATTCAGTATATTCATTCACGGTCAGCATATGAAAAAGGGGAAAGCTTGGTCCGCTGACTTTATCAAAAATGTTGACAATCTTCATTGGTGGAGGTCTTAAATCTTTGGTTGCTCTTTATACTTGTAGAACTTCAAAAGTTGGAATTTGTAGCGAATGTTTTTATGTTGAACAGGCTGACATATGTCTATTTAAGGGTTATATATGAAATATCTATTTTGATGCTGATACTGTTTTCAAAATATTTTATTTGAATTGTTCATTATTTCTCATATTTATTCTTTTCGTTATTTCCTTTCCTCACTGGGCTATTTTTCCCTGTTGGAGCCCTGGGTCTTATAGCATCTTGCTTTTCCAACTAGGGTTGCAGCTTAGCTAGTAGTAGTAATAATAAAAATAATAATAATAATAATAATAATAATGTTTGAAAGAAACTGCAACGAAAACCGACGACAGATGCCCGAAGCAGAATAAGTAGAGTTGCTTTTGAATGTATTGCTTTAAAATAAACTGCTGGTTACCTTCTCGTGAGCAGGTCAGATATAGAAAATGTAAAAATAGAAATATTCAAGCAAAGCCTCATAAAACTCTCAAAGTGAAATAACTAAGGTTAAACGAACATTTTCAGCATCCATGATAGTTTTACCGTAGAGAATTTATGAAATAATTCCTGAGAAATTATGCTTTAGATTTCAAAATATATTAAGAATTTAAGTCTGTTGCAATATAACTAATGACGTAAAATAATCTCGTTCAATACGTGCATTTGTATCAAGCTGGCACAGCCGAGGCGCACGAATTATATTAATGTTGATCAGCGTAATTTTGCTGATGTATCAAAGTCCAGAATAAGGGAATAAGTTACTTCCAACGGTCATATCGTAGAGAGAGGCTCCTATTGATTTAGTATCTCTAAGTAATTAATAAGGAATTGACTATTGTTGTTTTTTCTATAAAGTCCCTCTTAATAGAAAATATGTTTAATGTGAATAGAGATAAATTTTGGATGTGATAGTGTATTTGTGCGTGTAATTGTGTTCTCACCACAAGCATTGTCCCACACTAATGAAAATAAGACATTCTGGTTAATTCGCATTTCAGTGACAAAAAGCAAAATGAGATTTTGACAACAAACCTTATTTCCGAACTTTTTCTTTATCTCAAAATTTGTTTTTTTCTAACTTTTTTCCTTTATGTAAAACTTTATCCGCAGCAGAAACGGATGACATTCTGTAAACCGCTTGAAACATATCAAAGGGTTTACGCTTGTGTTCGCCCTTTACCCTAAAAAAAAAAAAAAAAAAAAAAAAAAAAAAAAAAAAAAAAAAACACACACACACACACACACACACACACACACACGCATTCTGTAAAACCTAAAAAAAAAAAAAAAAAAAAAAAAAAACGCATTCTATAAAACCTCTAAATTTATTTGTTTATTTCAAGTGTATTCTTGGTCAGCTTTTTAATACGAGATATATCAAATGTATTATAAAATAAATTATGAGTTATCAAAAATATATCATCAAAACGTTAATTTTATTGTTTTCCCTATTTTGCTATGTTTATTTTTATCAAACCAACTATAAAATGTATACTGACCAATATTTAGAATATTTGTCTTAAAAGCCATATGCTGGAAATTTGTCCTTCTGTCAGATTCTTGATTAGGAAGCGAAATCTTAATTCTATTGTGTTTTCAATAGCAAAGTTTCCTTTGACCATTCGGAGCAAGGAGGGAGAATATATGAGATTAACATAACTACTTTGCTATACTGTCTTTTTTTCTCCTCCATTCTGTTGCAGATGGAAGAGAGAAGGCTTTCGTGTATCTCTTATTCAAA
Source organism: Palaemon carinicauda (assembly GCF_036898095.1). Classification (NCBI taxonomy): domain Eukaryota; kingdom Metazoa; phylum Arthropoda; class Malacostraca; order Decapoda; family Palaemonidae; genus Palaemon; species Palaemon carinicauda. The sequence goes on along the minus strand of NC_090727.1, from coordinate 139,664,484 downwards.
TCAGGCCTTTCCCTGATGACTGAACGAGTTACGTAGAAGCCTTAATGCTATTCCCTGCAAAGAGGAGATAATGACACGAATGCTTTCTTTTTATGTTATACATAAACAGGAACAATTGCATTATTCCAAATGCTACGATTCTATTCTGTCTAGCTTTGATATGGTATTTTAGTGACGTCTATTTCTGGTTTGTGGTCACCAATTTGAAAAACGAGGGGCTTTAATAACTGAACAGTTTTTACATCGGCTCATAATATAGAAGCAGTGTACGCGACCCGTCAACAATGACGGCTAAATATTGAGATTAGACCTGCACTCACACGCACACGAGCGCGCACACAAATTCAATCCGACACCTTCCCCTTCCCTAATCGCAACTATAGTTTTTGCAATTTATGCGAGATTGTTGCCCGTCAGCGTGACAGGAAAGAAATTATATATATCTTTGACTCACCACCATAGTGCAATTGCCCCAAAGGCTGCAAATAACCCCCCAAAGTCATATTCACTCATTCATTTCCTCTCTAGTTCTGGAATTATTTAAAGTGGCTATTGTATTATGAATCCCCTGTATAATTTTGTAAAAGAACGTTGGGTATTACACTGATAAATATAATCTTTCAATCTTTATTATCATAACATTCTAGTATTTGTATGCCCTCCTCTAAGGAGTCATTTGGTCCATCAAGCGGATCCCTTTCTCTTTTGCGGCCAATTATAGTTTTATCAAATGATTTAGTTCTCAGTTTTACACCTGTTATGAATGAATGTTAGGAAAAAATAAGTTACGAAACTTGATAAATAATGTGTATTATACTCGATATAAATTTCAAGAAACATTTATGCCATAATTGGGACTAATATTGAGATATATCAACTGAAATGCTTCAATTTCAGCAACCAAAGTTCCTGTTTTAAGGTTTAAGGAAGGAAAAGTAGTATGGTCTATTGAATAGTTAACAAGAAATACACTCGTTTATGACACCTGAAACATTTATACAAAGAAGAAAAAATAGACGGGGACATTAAACCAACATTCTATCCATTATCATTTATTTGTCCCCCCCCCCCCCCCAACCTCCTACCCAAAATCTCAACGTAGCTAAGAGAAAGTGTCTTAGCCAGGCAAAGTTGTCAGCGGCAAAGTTGTTAAAGTGTTTGGTATGTCGGGACAGCTTTGCAACTTTGCCTTCGCTGAAGTTTGTCCCCAACTTCTGCTGTTGTCTGTTAATCGTTTAAAAAGAAGACGCAAGAACAAATAAATGCTTGTTCCAAGACTCAGCCAAATAAAAAAGACGTTAATCTTTTCAACAATTAATCAAGTACTACGAACTGCGAATGTTGTTTTCACTACAAAGTTTCGCGAAGTTTCGGAATAGAAACATTTTACAGAATCTCTCGATAACATGTGTCTGTGTATGTATGTGTATGTATGTATGTATGTATGTATGTGTATGTATGTAGGTATGTATGTATATATATTAGTGTGCTACTGTTGTTAACACACATTAAGTATGTTAGTTGGTATGTTACATCTTCAAGTAAAGTCAATCAAGTTAACTTTAAAATGGTTTATTCTTTAAAAACAACAGTGTTAACATCTCCATCACAGGAGTATAGCTGGTTTGGTCGGATGACCATTCCATATGATGTATTGATAAGAACTGGCTAAAATATCGATATCACAGATATCGTATAGTCAGTTATCTCAGCATTTAAACACATAATGTAAACTAAACATTACTATAGGAAGACACCTGCATCCGGTGGCGACACAACTCTTTCTCACGATTCGTATTTGTGTTTATTCTTCATAAAAATGTTACATTGCTGAGATCTGGTATTCACATCCTGCTATGATCTGACTACAGCACTTCTCACACTAGCTTCTACTTCACAATGACCTATTACGTCATGTGTTTTAAACATGTAATATATGATTATTACATATATGTATGTATGTATGTATACTCATATATATATATATATATATATATATATATATATATATATATATATATATATATATATATATACACCAGCATATACAGTATGTGTTCATGTAATTTTACATATGTACTATATATGATTGTGTGTATGTATTTATAAGTTATACACATGCATGTGTGTATATTTATACATCGAATCAATGTTAATCATTTCCTCAAACAGGAGACAGTTCCAGAAAACAAATCTAAATGGTCATAAACACATACATACCATACATACATTAACTTCAGCATAATAATCTGTTTATGCACCAACACAGATAACTGTTACCAACACATTAAAGCTCTCTAAGCAAGGGTACCATACTTCGGTGTTACTCTCATATTTTTTCATATTCGAATTACCTCTTTTTCGCTAATCAATCAATCTCTTGATAACGTGGGAAAATCGAATAAAAATTGCAACCAACCATTTAATGGATCATTTATATATACATATATATACATATACACACACATATATATATATACATATTTATATATATATTTATGTGTAAGGTTATTTATATAGGTAAATTTACTTATATACAGTATATATATATATATATATATATATATGTGTGTGTGTGTGTGTATATACAGTATATATATATATACATACATATATATATATATATATATATATATATATATATATATGTATATATATACATATATATACACATATGTATATATATAAATACATATATATACATATATATACACACACACACATAT
>NC_090727.1:139634258-139656758 GCF_036898095.1 Palaemon carinicauda | reverse complement strand
CAACACAAGAGCAATCAGAGATTTCTGACCTCTGCCAAAGGTTCATGGAGTCGTCCATGGCCTAAGATCTATCTATGGTGGAAATTTTGTCTAAATCCGTCCAATAGTTTTGACGTTATCTTTAAATTGGCAAAAAATGCAAATACGGATATAGATCACCTCCAAAATTCAATGGGATCGTCCATGACCTAAGATCTATCTGCGATTAAAATTTCCTCAAAATCCGTTGAGTAGTTTTGACGTTATCTTTAAAATGGCTAGAAATGCAAAGCCATATCCTGATCCAGATCCTCTCCAAAATTTAATGGGGACGTCCATGATCTAATGTCTATCTATGGAGGACATTTGATCAAAATTTCGTCAAAACCTGTAGAGTAGTTTTGATGTAATCCTGTCCACAGACACACAGACAAATAAGTAAATAAATAAACTAGAATCCGGACCCGGATCCGGATCATCTCCCATATTTAATGGGGTCCTCCATGACCTACGATCTGTGTGGTGAAAATTTCGTCAGAATCCGTCGAGTAGTTTTGACGTTATAACTAAAATGGTGGAAAGTGCAAATCCGGATCATCTCCAAAAATTAATGGAGTTGTCCATGACCTGATATCAATCTGTGGTGGACATTTCGTCAAAATCCGTCCAGTAGTTTAGATGCAATCCTGTCCACAGACCTCTGTAAAATGCATATCCAAATCTAGAATCCAGATGAGATTCAAAATTTAAGCGGGTAGTCCATGTCCTAAGGTCTATCTTCGATGATAATTTCAAAAAAATCAATCAAGTAGTTTTGACGTAATCATGTCCACAGGCAAATGTCCACAGACACTGACAAATAAATGAACCGACTCGATCTCGGTACCATGGTGAAGGTAATAATAATAATAATAAAAAAAAAAAATAAAAAAAAATCCCACTTTTCTATCAAAAATTGTGAGGAATAATTCGCAAGCTGGATCCAGCTTCAAAAAACAAAAAGAGAACCATTTATAAGTATATCTATTTTCTTATAAACAGCAAAATATCTATCGGACTTTCATCTTCACTGCCTGTTTTCTCTTAATGAATTCCACAACAGAGTAATATTGTTAAAGGGTTACTCGTCTGGTTAGATGTTAAGTATCCATAGAAAAGGATAATTAGAATTTATATATATATATATATATATATATATATATATATATATATATATATATATATATATATATATATATATATATATATATATATATATATATTCATATGTATATATATATATATATATATATATATATATATATATATATATATATACATATATATATATATATATATATATATATATATATATATATACATACATATATAGAGTTATCACAAAGTAAACCTAAGCCTGTAATTAGTTAGCTTTGAGATGCTGACTCTATATATATATCTTTATCTAACGTAAGTATGGACGTGCAATTCTAAATAAAATGTGGTGCAATCGCTGTATGCAATCATATTTCCATGCATCCTTTTGTAATGATCTAGGCCCTATACCAATTCATATTTGCAGATACTTGAATAACTTTTAGCCTACCGTGAAACTGAAACGAAAAATAACGGCATTGTAGAATCACTCTAACGTTATTAAAGCAGAATTTCACTCAGTATGTAAACCTATAGGCTTACCCAAACCTTCGTCCCCTCTTCCCTACCCCAAAGGGATAGTGATGCGTCAGCCACTACTAGAAATCATCGGGCTGAGAATTTCTATCCAATAGACTGCGAGATAGGGACGTTTTCAATAAGATATCTCGAGGAATTTTATAAAAAGGTAACTTTTAACTTTTGTAGAAGAAACCGTTTTCACAGTACGAATCTCCCATAATAATAAAAAGGGAGAGGGAGTAGTCGTATCCTGGGGAGAGGAGATACCACAAGAGGTATACTGGGAAACCACTCTCCCATAAATGGCCGAACCAGCGGGTTGTACTTAGGAAAGGTTGGAAGCGTTAAATCCGTTTGTGCGTATGTCCATGTGTGTGCATAACTGTTTAAACATTTAGGCGCCCTTTTAGGATCCATTATCAATAACTTAACAGCATTGATAAGTAACTACAAAGTAAGTTTAGGCATCATATACAACCGAAAGACTCTTGCATTAGATCAATCCCGTAATTAATAGTAATCTTAAAAAAAGTTTCTCATAATATTACCAACAAACACAAGTGAAATCAACTTACCATACAGAGTCGGGAGTAAAATCGGAGTGGTGTGAGTATTGAAAAATAAGAAAAATAAAAAAAAAACTGCGTGGTACTGTAGGCCAATAACCAATCAACAAAAATTCTCAAAATTACAATGGCATATACAGTAATCTACACACACACAATATATATATATATATATATATATATATATATATATATATATATATATATATATATATATATATATATATATATATATATATATAAAAAATTTCCCAAATATTGGCCGATTTTACCACTGGAAAATTTAAGCCCCATTGAACGTAAGCTCATTTGTAACAACTCGGATATAAAATCCGGTTATGTCATTGGGTGAGCTTCTGCGCCACTATTCTATCATGATCTAAAAATTATCCAAACTCGATACTTTAGCTACTTATGGAATATTGATAAAAATTTGTGAAAGCCAGAAGTTGGCCATTTCTATTACAAAAAAAAAATATTTCATTTTAATTTCTCTCTATATAGGCTGTGTTGTCTAAAGTAACTGGGGATAATAATAATAATAATAATAATAATAATAATAATAATAATAATAATAATAATCATCATCATCATCAAAGAGGCCTATTGAAGAAGAAAAGATAATAATAACAATAAATAACAATAAACAAAAAAGTAAACGTGCTAAAACAGATGGGTCGCCATTCAGTCCTAACTTGGTAATCTCGGTTAATCTCCTGGACAAACAACAACAAAAAAGAAAGGAAATGAAAAGGCCGGCCAGCCGCGTTGTGGGTAGAAACATCACAAAGGCTCTCAGATGTATTTGCAAACAGTAGAATTTGGCTCAAGAAAATAGAACATCTCCCAGTCTATAATAGGCAATTGCTTAAAGGAGGTTCAGAGGGATGGAAAACTCAACATACAGTAGACACAATATACAATGCAAGACAGTTTGAATAGGGCACGAAAAACAGTATCCACTAAAGGGGATTAATTGGTTTGCTTAAGGATTACTTAATACAGTAGGAAAATTTAACATGAGCACAAACGGCAGTTTGGAAATTCGAATAGAAATATGATAACTAATATTAGTCTTATTTTGAATGCGCTATGACATGTGCAATTTCTTTCAGGCAACAAAAGTTTTCCTTGTCTATTTTCTGCGTTCGCTGGTAATTTTAATTAGGCCTACATAGTCGGGGAGCTTTCGTCCATCTGTGGAAGAACACTCAACCAGTTGATCGGAAGCGAATCGTGGTTTTGAATTAAACGTAACGAATTATGGAAAAAAAAAACAACTAAATAACAAGAAAACGAACCGAAAAAAAAAATGATAAATTTGGAGATCATTTGTATTTTTCCTAACCATACAAACCTTAGCTATTTACATTGGGTTTACCTTTCGGCGTAGCTGAAATGGCGAGCCATTAGAATTTAACGAGGGTGTATTACCCCCGCGCTAGTTAGCAGGGGGGTAGGGGAGTGGTAGCTAGCTACCCCTCCCCCCCTCACACACCGGTGAACTGCTTCACTTCACTTAGAGGTAGGACTTGTCTTGGGGGACAGGGCTGACGGGCAAATATGTGTAAATAGCTAAGGTTTGTATGGTTAGGAAAAATACAAATTATCTCCGAATTTGTCATTTGTTCCGTAACCGAAATACAAACCACGCTATTTACATTGGGTGACTTACCCCTTAGGAAGGGTGGAAAGTCCCCAGCCATACTGGCTTTGGCTTTACCCGGGGACTCAGAATCCGAGTGAGTCGCACTCGAGAAAAGGAGTCCCTGCACCTCACAAGTTCCTTGCTCCGCAAGGAAACGTGTGGCCTACATAAGCTTGTGTGTGAAGGAAGAAGTGTGACCCGTCCTAGGCAGTTGACCTGGAGTTCCAAAAGGAACTCTGGGTTAGGACGCTCCCAATACCACCTCGTCAGGGTATGGGGGACGCGACAGTATTGACTCAATACTCGGAACACAAGGAAGCATGGTTTACCTGCAGAGGTTTGAGGTCAGCTATGCAGAGACCAGGATGCTGCTTCCCCAGTAGAGGGGACGATGAAGAAAGAAGTAAGGGCCAGACATACTTCTTTCGTTCATGCAGACTAAAACCTGATAACAATGCCCTCAACCTTCTGCTACCTGTCCAAAAAGGAGCCTGAGGTTAGACCAGCTGTTGTGTAGCCACCACAGAGCGATAGAAACGTATCGATACTCCTGTGGGTCACGTCCTGCAGGAAGCGGGTTGTGAAGGTCATTAGACGCTTCCAGACTCCAGCTTGTAGCACCTGCGTCAGAGTAGTACTACTCGAAGGCGAGGGACGTTGCGATATATCCGACATCTGCGTCACAGAGTAGTACTGCTCGAAGGCGAGAGACGTTGCGATGTATCCGACATCGTGCTGTAGGGCGACGTGACGGGGGAGGGTCTGGATTCAGGTCGAGATGAATGTCCTTGAGTCCGAGCTGAAGAGGTATACTGGTGACTCTCCCCTGTGTCCTTCCTGTGCTCCCAACCCGGCTGCACGTGAGGACAATCTGCAGCTGTTCCCAAAGATAACCCCTCGATTCCTTACTGGCAAGAAGGAGAAGGTTTGGGTCATCTGATACGGAATGGTGACTCGAAATCTTGATGGAGTTGGACCGAAGGGCTGGGACCCCAAGATTCTGAGTCTAGCAAACAACTCAGGGGCGAACCTGAATGTTGCCTTCCCCTATTCTTTAGAAAGGGTGGAGTCGTACGAGACCAAGAAAATTGCTTACACACTGGCCGAGGCCAGAGTGAGCAGGAGCACCGTCCCCCAAGACGGAATACGATCAGAGGCCTGACATAATGGTTCTTGAGAAGATCTCTTAAAGGACTAAAAAGTCCGAACCATGCTCCATGGAGGAGGTCTCACTCCGACTGGGGGCAGGGACGTTCGCAGCTTCGCATGAGCGAAGAAAGGTCCAGCGGGAAGGAAAAAGTCTATTCCTTTCAGCCTGAAGGCCAGGGAAAGGCTGAGCGACAGGCTTCACTGCCGCGAGCGGAAAGGAGTTTCCTCCCGCCGAAAAGCAATAAGTCCGTTATTGCTGGAGAAGAGGCCTCAAGGGAAGAGGTATCTCTCCCACGACACCAAACACAGAAGACTCTCCACTTCGCCTGGTAGACCCATGCGGATGACTATCGCAGGTGACGTGACCTCCGCTCCGCGACTTTAGAGGGTTGTCTCTTCTTGAGGAGGCGGCGTAGTGTCTCCAGGCGTGAATCCGAAGCGATGCCACGGCTCGTGAAAGATGTTGTAGTGTGGTTGTTTGAGTAGCCTGTGCCGTGGGAGAAGCTCTCCCGGGAGTTCCGTCAGGGGAAGCAGAGGGTCTGGAAACCGTTCCGCGTATAGTCACAGTGGAGCTCTCAGGGCCATCGAAAGGTTGACAGACAACCTGGTCTTGTTGAGACCCATTCTCAACAGACAACAATGGTGGGAAGACGCAGGCGTCGATGTTGTCCCACCATCACCGGAAAGCATCTTGCCGAAGAGTCTTGGGGTCTGAGACTGGGGGGAAGAACAGCGGAAGCTTGAAATTCCAGGCTGTCGCGATCAGGTCCTCCAGGTCAGCACCTGCTGGTTACTAAAGGCCAAAGACCCCCAGGTACCCTCTATCTGCGAGGCTCTGCTCAGATAGTCGGAGAGAACATTTCTCTGCCCGGAATGAGCGAGCCGATAGTGGTATTGAGAGGACCTCGGATCATCTCAGTATCTCTACTGCAAGATGCGAAGGTATGAAAATGCGTCCCTTGCTGGTTGGAATACGCCAGTACCATGAAGTCGTCGCGCACGGAGCGACTCGGCAGGAACTGTAGGACCTGTAGAGGGGCCAGACTACGGCCCTTAAGCCTGCCTGAATGATGGAGAGATATCCTTCAGGTCCTGACCATAGGCCTGAACCGGAACATGCCCCCCCCCCCCTTTTCTTTGACGAGTCCGAGAACAGCATCAAAATGTGGGGAAAGGACGAGAATATCCACTCCCATCAAGAGATTCCATAGGTCAACACCCATTGCAGGTCTAAACGTTCCGCTGGTCCCATAGGGGCCAGAAAGTCCAGTTAATCATTGCTTTGATACCACCGGAACTTGGGCCGCCTCACAGGGAACTCATCCTGAGGCGACCATTCGGGACTTTAGACGGGTCAATGAGGAAAAGAGACCCAGGAAACGTTCCAAGGTAGGGCTGAAAGCTCTGCTTGACTGAGAACAGGTACTGCGACTCTCCTCAGCCTTGCCACAGTCAACTGAAGGGAAGGCTCGGAGAAGGAGGCAACAGCACCTGGCGTCCCCAGGCGGTCACCCATCCAAGTACTGACCAGACCCAACGTTGTTTAACTTCGCTGATCGGACGAGAAGCGGTGTTTCCGTGGAAAGGCCATTGACTCAATATCATGGCTAGACACTCCAGATGTTGAGGCAGAAGAAGAGAAGGCTCCTAGCAAATTACCATGATCCCTCACTCATGGTAAGGACCCGGAAGCTTGTCCCAGCGTTGAAGAAGGTCGAACCTGAGCCTACCGGAGGTGACAAGACCTCCAAAAGGCGAAGGAGGCGGAAGCCTGCTCCTGAGCGGCCATGAGGAAGGCAGGGAGAGTTCTCTGGGGAAAAACCTGCGATGCCGCGGCAGGATCGCCACACCGCATCTTAAGTCTAGGCTGAATTCCAAGAGCTTCCTGGAAGATGGATGGAATGGAAACTGGAAGTACCCGTCCTTCCGATCCAGGGCCTAAGGAGTCCTGCCGCCTCATTACCAGTCTGATCGATTCTTCTCTTCCACGCTGGACGAAGTTTGTTCGACAAACTTAATCAGAGCTGAGAGGTCGACGACGGAATACCCGTCTCAGATGCTTTCCTACGAGAAAGGATCGACTGAAGAAGCCGGGGGGTGAAGCCGACGACGACCCTATGGAGGACCCTCTCCTAAGGCATGGATCATTCTGCCCAAACAGGCAAAACTCTTGCCGACCCCATGGCATAGAGGTTCAGTGACACTGAATTCGCTGACAGAGACGGAGAGATGGTAAGAGCGAGGCGCAATATCCTTGGCTGATCACGGAGATCGTGCAGGAATCGGCATCGGGAAGCTGTTATCCGGATGAGTAACCTTAGGCATCCTCCCAGCGTGAGACCTGCAAGGGGGGGTTGCCAATCCTAGAGTTTGTGAACTCTGCCGCTCTCTCTAGGATTATTCCCCCCCCGGCGAGCCTCCCGTGCTACCTGTCCCTGACAGGAGGGGACTGCTATTGGACACCTTGTCTTAGCTGCCGTAGCCGGTCCGATAACTTAGGCCGACGAGGCTGAAAGAAGAGGCGCTGGAGGCCTGCAGGGTCTGGAAGAAAGCGCCTTGGAGGAGTAAAAACGGAAGTCGACTTCCTCCGCACAACCGCTGTCCATGTCTCTGTCCTTGGGCACAAACAACCTCTTCCCAAGGATGGAAGAGTGTCTGAGCTTGTCGACATCCACGGATGAGACACCCGAGAGGAAGCCCTCAGTCACTGCGTCTAGATGGTCCAACATCGAGCTCGCCCGCAAGTTCGAAACTTGGCGACGAAACGCCAAGGTGCTTCAGCCCGAGAGGAGGAAAGTACCCATGATCTTCCTGGAGCTTCCTTGTACAAAACCTCGGGTCGCAACCGAGGAGGGAAAGGACCTGGTAAGCCCCTTCCATGAGATGGAGAAGAGGAAGGGCTAAACCAGTCACCCCTTGCCCGACGGAGAAACCTCGAACGGAAAGCTCCCTGGCAAGACCATTCCAGGGAATGACGAGGAAGGGCTAACCCAGGTTCTGGAAAGAAGAATGTTGCTCAGACTTCCCTGAAGATTCTTCCTGCTCTTGCATGTGCCATGCTCTGCGTTTACGGGGTGAAGACCGTGTTCTGGAAATACGCTCCAGAAGACTCGCCAGGCTGGCCATGTTGCGAAACCCCGACGGGAATCGCGGTCGCAATCGCCCTGGCGCTCGCGTGATGGTAAATCAATGGTTTGCGCGTGGCCGAACGTGAAAGCGCCCATGTGCGGGCACGCAGGAGCGCAGACGAAAGTGCGCGAGCGAGCGCAGAAGGAGGGCGAGCGTGGTAGGAAGGGCGAGAGCTGGTGGTCGGAATCCGAAAGTTCACAGGCGAGCGATGACCCATAGGCGAGCAATGGATACTGCAGGAATCGAGCCGAAGTTCGCGCGACGAAACACCGTCGGCTCGCGCGACGGAACACCGGAACACCGTCGGCTCGCGCGACGGAACACCGTCGGCTCGCGCGACGGAACACCGTCGGCTCGCGCGACGGAACACCGTCGGCTCGCGCGACGGAACACCGTCGGCTCGCGCGACGGAACACCGTCGGCTCGCGCGACGGAACACCGTCGGCTCGCGCGACGGAACACCGTCGGCTCGCGCGACGGAACACCGTCGGCTCGCGCGACGGAACACCGTCGGCTCGCGCGACGGAACACCGTCGGCTCGCGCGACGGAACACCGTCGGCTCGCGCGACGGAACACCGTCGGCTCGCGCGACGGAACACCGTCGGCTCGCGCGACGGAACACCGTCGGCTCGCGCGACGGAACACCGTCGGCTCGCGCGACGGAACACCGTCGGCTCGCGCGACGGAACACCGTCGGCTCGCGCGACGGAACACCGTCGGTTCGCGCGACGGAACACCGTCGGTCCGCGCGACGGAACACCGTTGGTCCGCGCGATGGAATACCGTTGGTTCGCGCGCGGGCGAACATTGGAGAGCATGTGCGCGGTCGCGCAGGCACGCGGACGCGCGGGTGAGCGCAGGCGGTCGGGTGACCGATGGCGCGTAGGCGGGCGATGGCGCGTAGGCGGGCGATGGCGCGTTGACAAGCGATGGCGCGTCTTGGCGACCGATGGCGCGTCTTGGCGAGTGAAGGCGCGTTGGCAAGCGAAGGCGCGTCAGCAAGCGATGGCGCATCGGCAAGCGACGGCGCATCGGCAAGCGACGGCGCATTGGCGAGCGGTGGTGCGTTAACAAAACGCTCGCGCGCAGGCGAAGAATCGCGCGGGCGCGTAAGCGCCCGTAGACGATCGCTGACGCGTAAGAGACTACGGATGATTAGTGCGCATCGCCCTAAACAGAAGGCGCGCAGGTGCATCAGGAAGGTGAGCGCTGAAGCGAGCTGTCAATCAGGCGATCCTGGACGGTCAAGAAAAACCGTTGGCACCCATTGGTGTGTGGCAGGAAAGGGCGCGCAGATGTGCGCTGGCGATTGAAGAAAGCTGGCGCACAGAAGGACAGAAGTAAAGGTGAGCGCTGGCGAGCAGGAGGAAGATCTACGGCAAGACTCAGCTACCGGAGATCGTCCACAGCAGGCGAGCGCTAGATCGCAACTGATGGTGTCCAGGGGACCTGACACGCGTGGCAGATCGATGGCGATCGTTGACGCGCAGGAGATCGCTGACGAGCAGGCGAACGTTGACGCGTCTGTGGTCGCTGGCGAGCTGGTGATCGCTGGCGAGCAGAAGGCAACGCGTGGAATCCTGTGCGTAGAAGAAGAGTCCTTGTCCAAGACCTGAACCGAAGTTCTAGATTGAGCGGGTGAACGTGGGCGCACAGGGCGTGTTTCAGGAACCAACAGGAACAGCAGAGACGATCATCAGGAGAACGCTGACGAACAGGAGAGCGCTGGCGAACAGGAGAAGGAGACACGCCCCTAACGAAGATCTATAGGGGAGGCAGCAACAGCCGAATCCCCAGGCTTCAACAAGACAGCTCACTCCGTTGTCACATTACAGAAACGAACTAGATCGGTAACTGTGAAAAATAAAAACAAAAATCATTAGTTAACATTCATTCCCCCGGGAAGGCTCCGAAGAGGAATCCCGAGAGAAAGGAACACAAGAATTACACAAGACACGTGCCCTCACAACCACTTACACTCACGGAAGGAGAGCTGTAACCAACACAGAATTATAACAATTATTATTATGTAACTATGTAATTATGTAATGTAAAAATGAATGAACACTAAAGAAAGAACGAAAACCCCGAAAGGAATCGTTCTACAAAGCTGAAAAATCAACAAATACAATTAGATTCATAAACAAATTGAGACAAAACGTACGGCGTAGCAACCCCACCCACACGGGAAGGAAGCTACTCAGACGTAGTAAAAGTAACGTAGTAAAAGTAACGTAGTAAAAGGGTGAACGACCTCAAAGAGAGAGAGAGAGAGAGAGAGAGAGAGAAAGACTGTAGTCAAACTCGATCGCGACCCATGAAAATTACACCAGGTGGCCTAACTGCCGAAGGCTCCACGGAGATATCGTACACTACACACACAAGCACAAACTTTGAAAAGGAAACTTACTGATTTCTATACTCAAATATATACATAAACACGAAAAAATGTTTACATATATATTGAGTAATAGAATAGTAAGTGATTAAGTAAAGACAAAACAAACAATGGCTGCCAAGCGAGGACAAAGACAGAGACGTATGTCCATTGTCCGAGCCAAAAGTGAAGTGAGGCAGTTCACCGGTGTGTGAGGGGGGGAGGGGTAGCTAGCTACCACTCCCCTACCCCCCTGCTAACTAGCGCGGGGGTAATACACCCTCGTTAAATTCTAATGGCTCGCCATTTCAGCTACGCCGAAAGGTAAACCCAATGTAAATAGCATGGTTTGTATTTCGGTTACAGAACAAATGCTTTTTCATGCAAAATTTTGAGGAGGAAATAATACTTAAGGACTTACAATCCTACGCAGTTACTTCTCAAAACCATTCTCTCTAGAGGCAGATTTAAACCAAGCTTGTTTTTTATCGAACGCAAACTTCTCATAACAATTGTATCTACAACAAGTACGTTGGTTAATGAACTAACACTAATTATTCACGTACTGGTCTTTGCCCCTCCATGGGTCGCTTTGCTTGCGATTAACTTTTATAAATCAAACATTATATCATTGCTCCTCTGTTCTGGCAATCGATACATATTGCGCTATTCGTGTTTGCCGAGTGGGCAAGTATTTTGCTGGACACACATTTGATAACCCAACAACCTACACACTACCCAACAGCAGTATCCTTACCTTAGGCTGACACTTGTTCTACAATAAATAGCTTAACCAAAGATTAAGTCTGCAATGACTTACCTTAATAGTCGGAGTTGGAATTTTCAATATCAGGTGTAAAAACAAGGGCAATGGTTTAGATTCAATACAGCACTTGTCCACAAAACTAGCCTTTAAATTGCTCACACAGAAAATGCACAGGACACGCTTTTTAGCTTCTTTCTAGCGTTATGTGACACTGCCAGTAATGTCGATCAATCACCTGTAATCTATGTAAAATGCAATTATGCACTGCTTGGAACCCTTTGTTTCTGATGGACGATCAAACTTCTTACATTATTAGTTAAAGGTTGCCTAATCTCTCAATTCAAAATTCAACAGCTGAGCTGCAATTTTAAACGAATTTGATCAGGGCCCAATAAAAAGGAGTGATTAAATTAAATCTAGATTCTGATTGGACAATCCAAAGTAAAATTCATAAAAAACATGAGAAAAAGACATTACACGGTGTACCTGCTCAAACTCGTTTACATACACTGCAAGTGCCAAAATCTAATAGCCAATGGTAACACATTAGGAAAGGCAACAGTGTTTCCACTGGAGAAGCGAAATCAGTGGATGGCACTACTCCGCATTTGGGCAAATATTAGCACACTGCACAGGAAGAGGTAAAATTACATTTCCAATAGAAAAAAAAAAATTTCCTCTATTAAATATTGTGCTTTCACCAGACTTTACCTTTATTTCCACCGCATATAAACCATTCTCCCGTTATTCCCCGCCACCTTCCCGACAGATACAGCTGGGAACATGGGATTTTGGGTGGGCAAAAACAGGATAAAACATGATTATTTAACACTTTCGAGATTCATTATAGGCCACAGAAACTAACAAACACACCTAACCTAAGAAACCAACCTAACCTAACCAAGTAGTCCTCGGGTCACAGACCTAACTGGAGGGCAAGTCTCCCAGTCCCCTTCCCAAGTCACACACCTACCCAGGTCACAAACCTAGCCGGGGGCCAAGCCCATGGATGCCAGGTCACACACCTCCCAAGGTCACAGACCTAGCAGGGGTCAAGTCCCCGAAGCCGCCTTCCCAGGTCATAGACCTAGCGGGGGGAGAGAAGACCACCAGACTCCCCTACCTAGGTCACAAACTGTAAAAGTAAATCACAATTAACTCCTTAACCTTATGATTGACACCTACGTCCATTTTTTTTCCTAGCAATCTTCACAGTAGCTACAATAAAAAATGTGTTGGTCTTCCCTACAATATAACTCGGAATCGCACTTAGGACACTTTGAACAGAAGCAGATATGTGTGGTTTGTAAAATGTAAACAAAAAAGTGGAGTAAATATTTCAGGGGAATAGGATGCCAATATTTTGTGTAATTTTTTGTGGATTTATTACACATCCCAGAGAATAAGGTATATAGAGGAAAAGGTTAGTTTATTATTATTTATTGATTCACCAGTAAATTTTTCCCACCTACAACCCCCCGGTTCCCACTCTGTGGCCCCCATTACCATAGGATGTATTACAGTATACCATATCTTATTAAATATTTATTTGTGACGAAAATAAAGATATTTTCCAAAGGAAATAGGAGTTTTTCTATATAAAACCACATTCCTTTATTGTAAAGGGTTTTCTGTGTTTTTCTATAATAATACCCAAAGATATGGAGTTAAAAAGCATAGGAACAAACATGAAGTAACAGGAGCTACTATCCCTGGCAGTGTGAACAACAGAGCTTAGAAAATTTCACTACTTGCCAGAAGTAAATTTTTTTTCTCTTTTAAAATGCCTTTGCATCAATACAGTACTATAATTTAGAAGAATTGTTGTTTTTACGTGTTTTATCCGAGAAAAGCATAAATTACAACAAAAGCGCTGGGTGGGATTTTAACGAAGTTTAACCCTTATTTCTTCACACGGGAATTATTCATTTACTTGAGTGCTATCACTGAAATTTAGCAATTAAGTTGAAAGCCAAGTAAGAGAAAGTAATTATATACAATGGTATAATATGAAAAAAAAAAAAAAAAAGTATAAGAGTATGATGTATTTATAATAAATATGAAAGGCAGATACGTTTCTAACATAAGGTAAAAATACTATCGCCCGATACTTAACATAAAACTGATTAATCTATCAAAAAGGAATGCCAACTACCTCGGGAAATATTGTTTCACTTGACAATTATATGTCCTGACATGGCCTAAGTTAGGTTAGCATGCAACGTTGTAATCGCCAGTTCTGCTGGGCAGAGGCCTTCACATGAAGCTATATGCACACTACAGCCTTATATATTATTTGAGTATTTTAACACTGAGGGTAAAATATCATTCCAGGATGCTCTCTTTAGCCACTTACTACTGTATAGCTTGTCATATTTTACTCCTCAAAAAAACACCATAAATTGTAAAGTATAATTATATGTATTAAATACAGGTACACATACTGTTTTATGTTGATGTACAGTGATACCTCTACATATGATATTAATTCGTTCCAGAAACTGCTTCTTATTTTAAAACGATCGTATGTTGGAACAAATATTCCCATAAGAATACACGGTAATTTGTTTAATTCGTTCCTCAGCCTAAAAACCCATAACTCCTTAATAAATGGCTACACATAACATTAATTCAATTGAATATTACAGGAATATAAAAAAAACAAATACTGTAATAATAAAGAAATGATAAATAAAAAAGGGATTTTTATTAACACTTTACCTTAGCGACAGGCCAGCGCAGGTGTAAGGACTGCTATGCAGGAGACGGAAGATCAGTGAGGAGGTAGGGACGGCGACTACGATAACGTACGATAACTTACACTAACTTACACTACGTGAACTTCAACTCAACTTAGCTTATTTTTTTTTTTTTCATTTTTATAATTTTATATTTTTTTTTACATTTTTTCCTTTTCTTATTTTCAATTTTTATCACTTTCACTCGATTCAGTCTTCCCTTTCTTTGCTTCACTTTCTTTCTTTTCATCATGATCACTAGACCGTTTTATAGATTTTTTAAAGAAACTATCGAGTGAAAGTTGCTTGGTACGGCTTTTGAGGATTTTTCTGAAATGAGTTAAGCAAACATCATCGAACTGCGCAACTACACGGCAAACCTGAAGTTTCTGTGGGTGATGCTTGTCGATGAAATCAACCACGTGTTGATGATATGCCAACATCTGTCTTATTTCTGCCATACCTAAGATTTGGCCTACCTCCCCGGTCTCCTCCGACTCACTCAACTGCACTTGGAACTCATCATGCTGCATGGCTTGCAGCTCCTTGAGTTCCTCGGTGGTGAGCTCTTCATGATGCTCATCGACGAGTTCGGTGATGTCATCTTCATCCACCTCCAGACCTATGGACTTGCCAAGGGATACAATCTCTTCGACGTCTTCCTCGGCGGCAAGCACAGGTTCATTCTCGGGGCCAAAACCCTCGAAATCTCTGGGAGCAACAGCATCAGGCCAAAGCTTCTTCCAAGCTGAATTCAGGGTCCGACGAGTTACTCCCTCCCAAGACTGATCAATGATCTTTAAGCAGTGCACGATATTAAAGTGGCTCCTCCAAAATTCACGCAAAGTTAAGTTGGTGTTTGCGTGACATTAAAGCACTGCTTAAATAAGTACTTGGTGTACAGCTTCTTAAAATTAGAGATGACTTGCTGGTCCATGGGCTGGAGGATAAGGGTGGTATTCGGTGGAAGATACAACACTTTTATAAATTTGTATTCGTCGATGATATCATCTTCGAGTCCGGGGGGGGGGGAGCGGGTGCATTGTCCAAACAAAGCAAGCACTTCAAAGGCAAATTCCTCTCCTGGAGGTAATTCTTGACAGCAGGGCCAAAGACTACGTTTACCCATTCCACAAAGATATGCCTAGTAACCCAAGCCTTAGAATTAGAATGCCATAGAACATGTAGCAGGTCTTTATTTATTCTATGTGCTTTAAATGCCCTAGGGTTTTCGGAATGATAAACTAATAAAGGCTTAAATTTGCAGTCCCCTGTGACGTTGGCACAAAGCGCAAGAGTCAACCGATCCTTCATTGGCTTATGTCCAGGCATTTTATTCTCTTCGGCAGTAATGTACGTTCGACTAGGCATCTTTTTCCAAAACAAACCGATTTCATCACAGTTGAACACCTGCTGCTCTACGTAGCCTTCCTCCGCCACAATGCTTTCAAACTTTTTAACAAAGTCTTTAGCAGCAGCCTTGGTGTCCGAACTCGAAGCTTCTCCATGCCGAACAACTGAATGAATCCCTGTCCGTTTCCTAAATTTCTCGAACCAACCTCGAGACGCCTTGAATTCCTCCGTCATAGGATCGGCAGAACTCTTCCCCGCGTCACCCCCAGAGCCCGCCGCCTTCAAGTCACTGTAGATTGCGCTGGCCTTCTCACAAATGATCGTTTCAGTGATCGTATCGGCAACAATCTCCTTGTCCTTGATCCATATTAACAAAAGGCGTTCCATCTCTTCAAGGGTAGGGCTACGACGTTTGGAAATAATCGTGATCCCCTTCGAAGGTTTCACTGCTTTAATGGCTACCTTCTGTTTTAGGATCGTCGAGATCGTAGACATATTCCAGCCATATTGTTTAGCCAGATCGCTATCACGCACACCTCGCTCTTGCTTTTCTATTTCTTGCTTTAGTTCTAATGAAAGCATTGACTTCTTCCTTTTCTCACCACTACTACTACTTAATGAACCGAAACTAAGCTTTTTAGGACCCATGATTACGAAACACAGAAAACAACACGTGAAAAAGGAAGATAGAAAACACTGTTAATAATGGAGCGAATGGAGAACAACCACACGATGCGCACGAGATGAGAGGACTGATCAAGGCGACGCTCCATTGGCGTCCCTCCGATGCGCTGCCATCTAGCGGCGTCAACAACAAACCACGGTTGACGCTTTCGAGAAAATGCCAAGCGTACACGTATTATTTACTTCGTATGTTGGAGCAACACTTCGGGTGTCGAGACAGAAATTTGGTTGAATTTTACTTCGGATGTTGGAAAATTCTTATGTTAGGACATTCGTATGTAGAGGTTCCACTTATCCATAATAATAATAAGGTAAATTACACAACTGATATGTTGGTAAAATAAAGGTTTCAGACAGACTCGGATCTCCGATATGGAAATATATTTTTTCGCTTAATTAGTGTGTTTTCAACGAAAATTACCTTAATTTTTTCCACAAACAATTAGCTTTAGAGATACAAGGTCCCCTAAATAACTGCAATAATCGGGTTCCAAAGGGGGGAAGTCAGGGCTTTTAGGTGGGCAAAATGCTCGCATCACTCGCGATTAAACATTATCTCATCGCTGCTATGTTCTGGCAATCAGGAAATGTTTCGCTAAGCACATTAGCCCCGTGGGTTAGTATTTCTGCATTATAAAATCGTCACGGCACTTACCTTACGGCACTTAACACTCTCCGGTAGCATTGAATGTTCGTGCTAAAACCTATTTATTAGTTCTGGAGTTCCGATGTAATGTCTATGAAACTGTCTAATATCCTCAAAATATGAAAAGTAACAATTAGGGCAACTGGCATGCACTGTTTTCATTCAGATGTATGAATTCCAAAATCACAGTTAATTGGATAATCTTCAAACAAAGCAACCAATCACCTTTCAGCAGATTTACTGCACCCATACTTCATAACCAAAACCAAAGGATGATCAAACATTCTTACCTACAATGCATTGACAAAAAAACAAAATACTACTGGAAGAAAGACTAACATGGCAGCATAAGTACATCCTTGGAATAATAATCAGGAACAATATTCATCGGCAAATACAGTATTTCCGTAACCATTAATTTGGGGAAGGTTCAAGCAGCTTTTTCGTATGAATCATATAATAAATATATCAGTAAAGAAAATTATATCCGAATTTGGTTGAAACTGTAATAATACCAAAATGTAAACATAAGAACACCACCTAACCTAACCTAGGATGCGTATCCCTAACTAATTACCTATTGGGGAGGGACCAATACCAAAACTAATCACCTATTGGGGAGGGACCAATACCAAAACTAATCACCTATTGGGGAGGGACCAATACCAAAACTAATCACCTATTGGGGAGGGACCAATACTAAAACCCGCCACAAATCCCAATTTACATCCTAATAGGCTATACCCCATAATATGAAATAGACCTATACTAGCCTAACCTAACATAAAGTAAATTGATCCTCATGTTTTAATAGTTGTATAACCTAAGAGTCTCATCAAATCCTTTCAACTTCATCTAGTAATATCATTGAAATTACAAACCATATTTTCAGTCAATGCTGTCTAAATATGAATTTCTCATACCTGCATTGATTCCTTCTATCTCTGGAAATACTGCAGGAAGCTCCATTACTATTCAAGGATACATATGCTTCTTGCTAAAACTTGGATGAGTAGGCTTCCACAAGGGTGTCTGACCTCGTATATTTCATTAACAAAGCTTCCATAAGCAAAGTTCAATGTGTCACTAACATTTCTTTACTGTAGCGTTAACACTTCACAATAAATACTAACTTCCTTGCCCGACGACTGGCCGAAAGTAAACAATAACGTCCGATATTACCGATTAAATGAGTCATCCTTTTTTACGTTTTCTATGTAAAAAAAATCCCCCAACAAGTTACGTTTCGGACAACAGTGATTAGTGAATTCGATTTCGTGTTTGTTTAATGAAATTTACGTTCTGAATAACAATATCAGATGAAAACGCTGTTCAATGGTGAAATCTTCCGTGTAATAGGGCCAAAGAGATGTTGAGTAAAACTAATTTCTTATTTGATTAAGATTCGTAAGTAGCTGTGTATTGCCATTATTTCATCTTATGTCAGCAGCAACTTACTTCCTTATCTATCTTTCCTACAGATTAATTGAATTTATCGGAGGATAGCAGCTTAAGATAGACTGTATTAACAATTTAATATTCCCTTCTAACATCTGACAATGGATAATAAAATACTAGGCGTACAGGCTCAAATGGTTGTTTAAAATCTATGAGGAAAATATAATGCTCACAGAAAATAATAATTTTGTATACCAATGAGAATATGAATATATGAAAAGTCTTAAAAAAAGTGTGACAAATTAGAAAATGTCATCCTGGTATTGCTTAAATTTAATTATAACAGCAAGACGGCAACAAATACAGTAACTCGGATAAAAACAGTAACTTATGACAGAAATGTATATGAGAATTTGAACAATAGCTCTTCCATCATTTATATTTGAGTTTTTTATCTTTCGAAAGAAATCGATTACATAGGTTACGAATGAGATGCTTTCATCTAATCATTAAGAAGACAGCTCTACCAGTTACCCACCAGTGAGAGAGGACCTGAAGTAATATCGTGGGACTTTCCAATTTCCATCTACTTTTTTTGTGCCATTACATTTCTAAGATGCTAGTCTAAAGATTAGAGATCCAACAGAGAAGAAAGGTAAAGATACGGTGTTTTTTTTTTTTTAGCAAACTTTCAAAACTACGCACGAATGTCACCTAATGTTTTTTTGTTTTGTTTAAGTTATTGATGAAGTGGGAAGATGCCTTTGTAAACCCTTACTGGGCTCCCAGTTTTAAACAACCTTCAAAATTTTAGCATCTGTATATTCTTACAATTCACTTTAATAATGCTTTTATCTATTTATAGTAGGGGGTAATCTAACCTAGGCCTAATTATTATTATTATTATTATTATTATTATTATTATTATTATTATTATTATTATTATTATTATTATTATTATTATTATTATTGCTGTTGCTATTATTATTATCTATCTAATATAACAAAATTCGTTTGTATCCAGAAGAAAAGGTCTTTAACACGGAGAACAATATTCTGTATACTATAGATGTAACTTTATCAAATAAAAAGCTGTTCAAAATGACATCACACAAATCTTATCGTTTAATTTTCAAAAATCAAGACCAGTAAAGCAATTGCTCTATAAAAATAATATTTTCCACAATATAAGGCAAAGATCTTGTGCCATTACAAGTACAGATTAAAAAACATCCAGCCTTTAAAAAAAAAAAAAAAAAAAAAAAAAAGTTTGAAGTTTACAACATACACCTTTATTGCTGTCCTGTGCGAGCTGCGCTAGATCCCGAGAGTTCTGAGAGGAAGAATATTATTCCATAATGTTTGTGGTTTCGTATTTACACAGCGTTTTTGGATTAAATGAGCTTTCTTATCTTGGAGTCGAGGTTGATGGCCTCTCTTACGAGATAAAAGGCTAATTTTATTTCTTTTAATTTTTTTTTTTTTTTTGCTTGTTTTCATAGGCAAGCTTCAAAGCCTAATTTGCGTATTAGCATTGTGTTTTTTACTCATTTAGCCTCTTCGTCAACATTATTACCTCCGCAAGGAGGTTATGAAATCGAGTCTGTTTATTTATTTGTCTGTTTGTGGACAGGATTACGTCAAAACTACACGACGGATTTTGACGAAATTTTGACCACGGATATATCTTATGATATGGACGACCCCATTAAATTTTGGAGATGATCCTGATCCGGATTTGCATTTTTTTTTCTTTTTTTTTTTGCAAAACAAATTGACGAATTATGATGAAATTTTCACTACAGATAGATCTTAGGCCATAGACGATTCCATTAACCTTTGGCAGAGAGCAGAGATCTCTTAATGCTCTAGTTATTATTATTATTGTTGTTACCTGAAAACAAACGAGAAGATTTTTGGTTAAAAAATCTCTGTCTGATATGAAAACAGGATGTAATTAAGGTCTTGCCTTCAAACATCTAAAAGGTTTAAAGGTCACTTATGAATCTCAGAGGCAAGGGACAGTGACAATACCCTAGCTTAATACATATGATTAGCGCCAAAGCTCCCTTTCCACCCAAGCTAGGACCAGAGAGGGCCAAGCAATGGCTGCTGGTGACTCTGCAGGTTGACCTATGTGCTTCCCCAAAAACCCCATCCTTAACTCACAAGGATGGTGAGGTTACAGACACTACAAGAAACTATCGAGCTTGAATGGGCTCAAACCCTAGTTCGGCAAATCACCAGACAGGGGCATTTCCAATAGGCCACTACAACCAGGACCTAATATGAAGCTACAAATAAGGAAAGAAAAAAAAAGGGGCTGCTATAAAATAGAACAGGAGAAAAAGGCATACTCCAAAAGCAAGTGCAAGATATATCGATGAAAGAAAGACACCTGTTCTGTAAACAAGTGAAAGAAAGACAGTGCTTTAAAGGCAAGGATCTGATTTGAAAACAGAATGAAAGAAAGAGCCCTGGTCGGAGAACAACTGGAGACGAATATTATGCACCTAATTTAAAGATAAAAGAACTAGAGTAATTTCGACAATTATTGATAAAGGGATGCATACTTGAAAATTAGGCCCAGTTTTTTTCTATAAGGAAATGTTCCTCCCTGGCGTTCTTCTGGACGGGAAATCAATTTCTGCCGAAACTCGATAAATTCGTGTTATGTCTACAAACTCACAATCCTATTGAGCTGAGGATGTAGGGGGGGGGGATGGTTTGGGCGAGCTCATAGGTCTACCTGCTGAGTCATTGGCAGACATTGCCTGGTGTTCCCTGTTCCTAGCTTGGGTGGAGAGGGGCTTGGACGCTGATCAAATGGATATCTGGTTAGTCTCTATGGCATTGTCCTGCTAGCTAGGGCATTGCCACTGTCCTTTCTTTGCCCCTGCCAATCATGAGCGACCTTTAAACCTTTAAAGAATGACTCTGATTCGGAAGCAAATAAAAAGAAATGTTCGTTACAAAAATTTGAAATATAAATGAGAGAAATGTTTGCTTCAAAATTCAGTAAAAATTAATTTTCATTCAATACAGAATTGAAGAGGAAATTCGCGGAAATTTTTTTTGTTCATTCGAATACCTATGGTTTTAGGCTGCTCTTTCTATAAAACTGAAGAGAAATTGGCCTTTCCACGAAATCCCAGAGAAATTTTTTTAGTCACACGGCGAGTAAAAAGAAAAAATATATATATATTTGAATGATTTTGAACCTTATCATTAAGCCTGACCGATATCTCCTTTCCTCTGGATATTTGGTGAAACAAAATTAATTTCTAATTTATGGCACTTCCAAATATCTCTCTCTCTCTCTCTCTCTCTCTCTCTCTCTCTCTCTCTCTCTCTCTCTCTCTCTCTCTCTCTCTCTTAAATAAAAATTCGTGCACGAGTGATTTCTCGTAATTTGCGTTAACCTATTCATAATAAATTTATTTGAAAGGTGTTATGGAGGGAAAAGAAGGTAAATATAATCTAGGAATTGTAAGATTTCACTATCCGAAACTGTTATTAAAATCATAGTAAACTTTACACCCTTTCATGCTGCTTACTGTCATGAGAAATGATTTGCAAATGATATAATTCGTTTTGTTACAATCATCATATTTCATGCATTATTATTTTTTGCATGTGATGATTATTTATACAGTCGACAAATAAATCCAATAAACTGCACTCGTTAGTTCTTTGCAACATAATCTGAGAGGTCTGTGAAAGGAAAACCAATCAAAGTTCTTCCAATTCAACAATCTTGGTTTTCAAAAATGCTTCAAGGTCTTTAGTACAAAGAAAACGAAATTCAATGGAATAAGACTTTCAGGTCTTCATAATATAATGAAGACAGGATATTTTCCGCTTTCAAACAACGTCGTCTTACTGTACATTAATGTTTTGGATGTAAGAAGCGGTGAGATTTCTTTACGACTTGCATCCCATTCTTTTAAAGGCAACCTACCACACACGAAAAGCCACGTACATTACATAATTCGACTGAGCTTGGAGGACACAATGGACATTTCAGGAAGCGTGCCTTAATCTCTCTCTCTCTCTCTCTCTCTCTCTCTCTCTCTCTCTCTCTCTCTCTCTCATAGCCTTTATCACCCCGTCCCTACCGAGGTGTGCGTGAGCTATAGTTTGTGGTAAATTCTTTGTTTGTCTGTTTCTTGATTTCTTTTTAAGAAACTTTGAGGGAAAAACACAAGACAGATTTACTATACATTTTCAGACGAGATGTCCTATGGCATTGAATAGACCCCATTAAAATTTGGACCTCATAAGGTCAAAGTCACAGTGGTTCTAAAGATAATGATCATCATTTTCCGGTAGTGAAAATATGATCTTTTATATTCAAATAGTGAAAATGCATAGTTTTGAAGACAGATATGTACAAATTTCAATGGGGGT
>NC_090727.1:139509258-139629258 GCF_036898095.1 Palaemon carinicauda | reverse complement strand
ATTTCTTCAATTCTGTATCGAATAATTTTTTTTTTTTGTGAATTTTGAAGCAAACATTTCTCTCATTTACATTCTAATTGTTTTTAACGAACATTTCTTTTTTATTTGCTTCCGAATCGGAATCTTTTTTTAAAGGTTTAAAGGCCGCTCATGAATGGCAGAGGCAAGGGACAGTGGCAATGCCCTAGCTAGCAGGACAATGCCATAGAGACTGACCAGATATCCATATGATCAGCGCCCAAGCCCCTCTCCACCCAAGCTAGGAATAGGAAGGACCAGGCAATGGCTTCTGATGACTCAGCAGGTAGACCTATAAGCTCCCCCAAACCATCCCCCATCCTTAGCTCAATAGGATGGAGAGATTGCAGACATTGCACAAATTTATCGAGTTTCAGCGGAACTCGATTTCCCGTCCAGAGGAACGACGGGGAGGGACGTTTTCTATAGGCCACCACAACTCTTAATTTTATAGAAAAATACTAGGCCTGATTTTCAAGTATGCATACCCTTATCAATAATTGTCAAAATTACTCTAGTTCTTTTATCTTTGAATTATGTCCATGATCTTCGTCTCCAGTTGTTTTCCGACCAGGTCTCTTTCTTTCATTCTGTCTTCGAATCAGATCCTTACTTTTAAAGCACTGTCTTCCTTTCACTTTTTGCCGAACAGGTGTCTTTCTTTCATCGATATATCTTGCACTTGCTTTTGGAGTAGGTCTTTTTCTCCTGTTCTATTTTACAGCAGGTCCATTTTCATAAAACATGTACAGTACAATATTTTTTGTTCAGAAAATGCGTTTTTCTTTTTTTTATTTGTATCTTCATATTATGTCCTGGTTGTAGTGGCCTATTGGAAACGCCCCTGTCTGGTGATCTACCGGACTAGTGTTTGAGCTCATTCAAGCTCGATAGTTTCTTGTAGTGTCTGTAACCTCACTATCCTTGCGTGCTAAGGATGGGGGTTTTGGGGGAGCCCATAGGTAGGGTGACCATTTATTTGAACAGCCAAAGGGGGACATATGTATATAGCTCATGAGCATTTGCACTCATATTGAGTCCTCATGGCATAAATGCAGAAGTTTAATATATAGGTATTTTCAACAACAGGCTCTGAACAAAGGTCTTTTGATTACTGTGTTCTTATTCAGACATTACTACTGACATTTTAAACAAAAAATTTTATTTATTCTTTTAGGTAAAGTTGTAAAGATAGTCTCACAAAGGGAGAAAAAAACATTCATAATTTTTAGTGTGTTAATAGATTTTTTTTTTCATCTTCGCCAAGTACATTTAATAACAAACTGTGATCATTTAGAAAGCCTATCAACGTCTGTTTTTATTAAAAAAAATCTTTGCTTACATTTTAAACAGAAAATTACTCTTCAATTGTTAAGGAGAATTCTACACATTATATGAAAAGAGGAAAACAAATCTTATATCATTCCTGGGTGTATTTTTGGCTTGATTTGAGTTTCTTTACGAGTGATGGTCGAGTTTCCAAATATTCATTAAATTCACTGCAATTCAAGTCGAAGTTACATTTCACTATTAGTGCAGACTTAAGCGTATATACTTGTAACTGCCTTTTTTTCTGAGGTCCAGAAGTTGTTCATCGGGGAGAACACACTCTGTAGGAGCATTGGAACCAGGTAGACTAAAACCATTAAATAACCTTTGTTATGTTTTTGAAAGGAATGGTTTTATTATCAAAGTGCCAGAAAATATCTTCCCATTTTCTATCCACCTCGACATCACTTACTTTCCACTGTTGCATCTTTTCATCTGTCAAGAAATTTTTCACACATGTAATTTCGTCAAAAAGTTCATTATAATCCATTTATAAATCAGGTCTTATCCCTTGAATAAAGTTCACTGCTTCCTGAACCTGAGACCAACATATTGAATTACTCTGAAGAAGGGCCCAATAAAAATTTGTCACTTCATCAAACGGCTTAGTTCACTGATCTTAGTATTCCACTGATGTTTCATAAAAGCACTCTACTGCAGTTTTAAAATTTTCAATATTATTCCCACTCCTCTCCAAATCTCGGAGCATCTTAGTAATTATAATTGGGATGAACAGTTCTCTTTTTCGTTCTGTTATTTTCATTTTCAAGTCTTTTAAGATGCAAGAGAGTTCCATCACAGAAACATTTTGGGACTCTATTTTCAATGTGTATTCGTGGAAAATTATACTCTGACTGTGTATAAAATAAACCTCAACCTCTGAAAATGGATCGTCAAAAAACTGCTTGAGAAGGCTTGGGCATTTATCCTGGGACAAAAAATAGGTCTTTAATGGCTTTAGAATCCTTCTTTGTATATCCTAATAAATTCTGGTAATACACATTAAACATTTCCGCAAATTTCTTTCAGTTGCTCCAATCGGACAGTGTACATGTAGAAGAAGGAATATATCTTCACGGTTATAACTTCCAAATCTATAGGTAGACAGTCAGTTGCAGCTTTCATACAATTATTCAAGATTGAGCTGCACAGTAAACACCAATCAATTTTTTACCTGGAACTTGTTGCATTCTGTAAAAGACATTATTTTTGCCTCCTCTTAATGATCCGTCAAAGTTGCAGTTTATATTATCAGCGCACAAAGCCAAAACTTTAGAGGATAAATCATTGGGACTACGAGTTTCTTTTTTATAATCTGATATAATTTCACATGTTTCTCCCCTAAGGTTTTTGACCTCCAATACCTTGACCTTGATGCCATGGAAAGGTGAAAAGTACCTAACGAATAAGGGACATAATTTGATATTTCCGTGATTTGAACAGCCACAATATAAGTTAACACAATTTACATAGGACAGATCCTCCTTTAAGTGCTCTAAGGCATTGAGCAAGAAAACATTATTCAAAATTGCCCCCGTTTTTGTTCTGGCACAAGCAAATATGCTTTCAAAACACTTCTTGTTAAGCTTTGAAGGGCAATCCATGGAGCAGAATGACAAATTGTGTTGAATGGAATGGTATCCCCATGTCCCTTCGGCAGCTGCCAGCTTTATTATTTTTTTTTTTTTCTGAATCCTTCCTTCTGCAGGAAGGTGGTCATTGACTTGCTGGATGAGGCGGATGCATCGGCACGCTTATGTCTGCCGGTTTTTATGGGACGTTCAATGTCATATTTTCCACCATATGCTGATGAAAGGGATGAGGAGCACTTGATACAATTGACATCATTTTTTTTTTCAGGAAGGTATTCTTTTTCTAAGTCTTTGTTGAAAGTAGCTTTCTTTTTGGTCGACATGATTTCTCGAAATGGCCGTTGCCCATCAAGGGCTGGTTGTATACTAACCGACATAATTGAAACAGAGATAGGGATCAGTTGTTCACTGTATCATACCGTGACTCATATGTGTACTACAGATTGCAACTTAGTTTCCTTCTTTTTTAGTTTGTATAAAGAAAACAGAGCATAAGCTGCATTATGCAGCTGCTGCACTGTATCAGGCAGCAAAGTGAACCTCAGAAATTTGGTAAAAAAAAATAAAAAGTCATAAATTCATATAACTAAACACATATGCAGTGGTAATTGGCAGACAAATGTGGGACATATGGCTGGAAGGGGGACATTAAGGCGTCCCCCACAGAAAGTGATTTTTAGGGGAACAAGGAGTCAAAATGGGGGACTGTCCCCCTTAAAGGGGGACGTATGGTCACCCTACCCATAGGTCTACCTGCAGAGTCCCCAGCAGCCATTGCTTAGTCCTCTCTGGTCCTTGCTTGGGTGGAAAGGTAGCTTGGGTGTTGATAATATGTATGTATGATCAGTTCCAAGGGCATTATACTGCTAGCTAGGGCATTGTCACTGTCACTTGCCTCTGACATTCATGAGTGGCCTCTAAACCTTTAAAAGCCTTTATCTCCCTTTTAGATATTTGAAGGCGAGACCTTTATTAAGTCCCATTTTCATATCAGGCAGTGATTTTTTACCCAAGAATCTTCTCGTTTGTTTTCATTTAAGTCCTCCTTCCTGAATTTCTTTTTCAAATCAGGTCCATGATTCAAAATCATGCTTTCCAAGTTATTTCTCAGGTTAGGTCCCCTTTCTTAATGTTTTTTTCTTTATTTTGAATTGGACCCATGTTTACAAAGAAAAGTATTTTTTTTTGTTTCCAATATAGATTTTTTTTTTCTAATCAAAAATCCCATTTCTGGTAGCGTTGTAGACCAAATGCTCAAGAAAATAAATTATTTCTTGTTAATATTTTCAGGAAAATATTTCAATTTCTGGTATGCAAAAACATGGCAATAGGGTTAATTTAATGACAACAACAATTATAATAATAATAGTATTAATGATGATATTAATAATAACAACAATAATAGTAATAACAAGAGCCATCAGAGATCTCTGATCCCTGTCAAAGGTTAATGGACTCGTCCATGACCTAAGATCTATCTGAAAGGGAAATTTCATCAAAATTCGTCAGTTTGTTTTGGAAAAAAAAAGATACAAATCCGGATCATCTCCAAAATTTAATAGGGTTGTCCATAACATAAGAATCATCCGTGGTGAAAATTTCGTCAAAATTCTTTTGTGTAGTTTTGACTTAATCTTGTCAATAGACACAACACAGACAAATGAATAAACCTACTCGATTTCATAACCTCCTTGGCGGAAGTTATGGGTAAAAAACCTAATGCTAATACGCAAATTAGACCTTGAAACTTGCATATGAAAAAAAAAATGAAAAGAAAAAATTAGCCTTTTATCTCGTATGAGAAGCCATGAACCTCGACTCCAAGATAAGAAAGCTCATTTAATCCAAAAACGCTGTGTAAATACGAAACCACAAACATTATGGAATAATATTCTTCCTCTTAGAACTCGGGGGATCCAGCACAGCTCGCACGAGACAGCAATAAATGTATGTTGTAAACTTCATAACTTTTTTTTTTCTTTTTTAACAAGGCTAGATGTTCTTTCATCCGTGCTTGTAATGGCACAAAAATATCTTTGCTTTATATTGTGTTGAATTCATTATTTTTACAAGCGATTGCTTTACTAGTGTTAGATCTTAACCTAGGCAGGATCAAGAAATGACAGTCAGCGTTGTTTCGTATCGTCATTGCAACTGATGCTGCTGCATCATGCACAGCGGAAGGAAATACAGATAGCCCGTGACTTAGACAATGACGTCACTTATGTGGGCGGAGCTTAGGCGCTGCAAGCAGCCTCATCTTACATCTCCCTCCCAAAATATTACGAGGGTAATATTTTCAAAACTTATAAATGACAATATCAAAAGCAGATATGACAAACAAAATTCTATACTCTCTTAATGTAAAACATCAGACATATAAGGTAAATCATAATCGTAATAATTAATGGTAACGTGAGAGAGAGAGAGAGAGAGAGAGAGAGAGAGAGAGAGAGAGAGAGAGAGAGAGAGAGAGAGAGAGAGAGAGAGAGATAACAACATCGACAGCATTAACGTAACCTCAAATGAAACAATAATTACATCAGCATTGTAAGATGTGCACTAAAATTGAGTCGTGAATGCAACACCAACCTAACTTAAAATTTCCTACAAAATATAATTTTGTAAATGAAATCGATGCACGTCTAATTGCAGTAAAATAAAACAGAATTTTTCATTTTATAAATGCAAGATCAAAGCAGAGATAATTAAACATAATCGTTCATCCAGACAGGGGCCTCTCTCTTCCTTGGAGGCCGTACCTCTGGCGCTGATGGGGGAAACTTAGGCTCATGAGCCACTTCGTCGTCGGTAGGAGTGGCTCCTCTTGTCTCATTGACGGGCAGTTCAGTGACCTTGAGGTGTCTTCTGTTCCTTATGGACGGACGCCCAATACCATCTAGTCTCACGATGTACTGTCTATGAGGTCGTTGCTCGACTATGATTCCCAGCCTGTCCCAGGCCTTGGTCATCTGGTTCTGAATCCTAACGTGAGTGCCTGGCTGTAAGGGCGTTAGCCTTCTGTCGCTGCCGCTTTCAATTATCTTCTCATTTTTCTCTGCTACATGAAGTTCTCTTTTTCTAATGGATTTTCTCCAGTGTTGGTCTATCATATAGTTGAGTTTTGCAGTCGGTACACCATCCCGTAACTGTCTCCCAGTTGCCAGTTGCGCAGGAGATTTATTTATACCTCTTAAAGGCGTGTTCAGGTATTGTAGCATGGCCAATGATACCTTGTCGTTATCGAGGCTTCCAGTCCCACTGATACTTGTTCTAATTATCCTTTTCGCGGACTTAACCGCGGCCTCGGCTCTCCCATTTGACTGCGGATAATGGGCCGATGATAGGCGTATGTCAACTCTCCATCTCCTGTAGAAGGTCATCATCTCTTCACTCACCAGGTTGGTGCCTCCGTCGGTAGACAATTGTTCGGGTGCTCCCCATCGAGTGAAGTAATGCCTAAGTTTTGTCATGATCTTTGCAGACGAGGTGCCATTGGGGAAGTGGGCTATTTCTAGCCAGCCTGTAAGCCTGTCACAATATGCCATATACATGCGTCCTTCGAGCTGAAACAGGTCCATGACAGTCTGTTGGAACGGATACTCTGGGGCAGGGGTCATTTTCATGACTTTGGCAGGAAGTGATGGTGCGTGGGCGTCGCACGATGTACATCGTGAACGATGATGCTGGAGGTCACCCTCGATGCCTGGCCAATTGACTGAATGTCTCGCTCTCCCCAACATTGTATCTAGGCCTTGATGTCCAGCATAGAGGTTGGCGGTTATCTGGTGACGGAGCCCTTCGGGAATGACAAGGCGGATGCAGTTGTTGAAACAGTATGTGACCAGGTTGCCAGATATAGAGAGACGTTCTTTGATGCCGTAGAAGGGCCTCAAACATGCAATTTCTTGAGATTTCTTCGGGTTCCAATCCCCTGCATTCACTCGAGCGACTAGCAGCTGATATGCTGGGTCGTCCAGGGCTGCCTCTTCAACAGTTTTCTCGTCTATAGTGCACTGCTCCTGTAGGTTTTCTGCGATTGCTGACACCATAGCAATTGTTAATTCTTCGTTGAAGCTCGCATCCTGTCTATCTGGCGTCGTCCTCAGGGTAGGAAAACGAGAGAGAAAGTCAGCAGCATGATTTCTCTTGCCTGGTAGATATTTAACGTTGAAATTATACAATAATGTTTTCTCCTTTAATCTAAACAGTCTGGGGTTGGTAATGTCGCCGAGACTCCTATTGCCTAGTAACTTGACTAAGGGGCGGTGGTCCATGACAATGGTTAAGTTCGGACAGCCCAATAAGAACAACCTTGCCTTTTTTAAGCACCAAGCCACTGCAAGGGCTTCCCCCTCCACAGCTGCATACCCAGACTCGGCGGGCGTGAGGAACCGACTGCCGCAAAGTGCTATTCTCCAACCATCTCTACAACAGAAGGGGGTTTCGACGGAGGTACAACTGCAATATTGTTGGAGGATGACGAAGCCCACCCCCTCCTTACTCCAGTCAGTGACTGCAACAGTCGGCCGCAGCTTATCGTAGTAGGTGAGCCCGTCCTTAGCCAACTTGCAGACGATGTCTTGCACTTGACGAAACTTTTCCTGAAGGTGCTCATCCCAATAAACCTGTTTGCCCGAGGGCTTCTTCAGCAGGTCTCTAAAGTGGGTCATGATGGGCGCCGTTGTCAGGAAGGGGGCCAGCTGATTGACAAAACCATACCATGACCTGATGTCGGATATTGTGGGCTTTTGGGGCATAGAAAAACTTTTTATGGCAGATAAATAATCTTCTGAAGGCTTGTAGGAGTCCCAACCGACGTCGAATCCGACAAATTCCACTTCTTTCTTGCAAAACTTGAATTTTTCTGGTTTCAAAGTGATGCCCTTGTATGCACAGACAGTGAGGAAGTCGTACACATGCCAAAAGGCTCTTTCTACGCTCGAATCGTACAGAAGTGTATCGTCCACACACTTAAACTTCCTGGGTACTTCTTCAATGGCATCATCGAAACGGCGTGTATATGCGTCGGAGGCAGAACAATGTCCCATTGGTGTCCTTCGGTATTGGTACCTACCCCAAGGTGTGATGAACGTGGTTAGAGGTATGCTCTCCTTGTCCAGTTCTACCTGGTGAAATCCCCAATAGGCGTCGGCCACAGTCTTGTATGAGCAAAGGGGAATGCTGGATACCATATCGAAGGGCGTAGGGGTATGGTGCGTCTCCCTTCTACAACTTGCATTAAGTTTTTGGTAGTCGACCGTACGTCTGGGTTGCCCCGTTTTCTTGGCCACGACCACCATACGTGAACACCATTCCGTGGGCTCTCCATGGGGAGCTCTTTGTAGGACCCCTCTCTTGACGTCCTCCTCCAACTGGGCTTTCACCTCCTTTTCCCAGTGCTTAGGTACCGACGCAGGTGTGTGGCAGGCGTAAGGAACTGCGTCAGGTAATAATTGAATACGGTGGGGTTCCCCATCCATTACCGGGAGGGGTTCTCTCTCGGTGTTGAAAGTCGTACTTGAGAAATGGGCTAATAACCAGTTTTCTAATCTGGCAATATTCTCCTCACTAGGGGGAAACGGAATGGCCGACGGTCTCACGGGTTGATCAGTTGCTTCCGCTAATGTAAGGGTTGCACTAGCTGCTGCGGGGGCAGAGTCCGTGAAGGGAACGTGGTTAGGAAACGTTTCTGGCACAAGACCAAGTTTCTTGCAAGCATCCAGGGATAAATAAAAATCAATGGAGGACTTTACGAAGTATACTTCCTGAGTTGTATGCCTCCCCTTGTATTCTATGGTGCAAGAGGTTGAACCTAAAAACTTCAGATGCAGGTTGGCGAAGTCTCGCAATCCTCCCTTTAACCTCAGCTTAGCTGGTTTTATGTTCAACGTCGCAAGAATAGCGGGTCCTGCAACACAAACCTGGGCACCAGTGTCCGGCACCGCTCGGACGCAGGACCACTCTCCCAAGTTGGCCAAACATACATCAACACGAATAGTGGGTTGTGGGGAGGGCCCATTCCGCAACCTTGCCTCTGCCGCCACGACTACTGCAATCACCGCACCCGCTATGTCCGACTCCTCGGCCAGACCACTAACGTTATTCCTGGCACTCCGCCCTCTGCAACACTTCTTCAGGTGACCGGTTTTACCGCACCCGTAACATGTCGTTCTTCTTGCGGGACATGAAGAATACCCAAGGCTATGACGAGTACCACAATTACCACAAAGACGCGATTGTACTTTTACAGAGGTACTCCTGTCACACTTAGCAAGGGCGGCTGCCACCTCCACCTCGTGTTCCTCCTTGAACCCACCGAGAGCAGCCGCTCTAGGGGAGCTGCTAAGCCATGCCCTATTACGAAGGGCGTCGTCACGGGCGCCCTCGAATGCACTGCACATGACTCTAAGGGAATCGATATCACGGATATTATTGCATGATTGAAACACTAGCCTTTTGAGCACTTTATCACTTAGGCCTACCATGAGCTTGCGCAAAAGCATATATTCGGATAAATCATGATTGCAATTAGGGCATGTGAATGCACATTCAGTAGCCTTTTGCGTACACTTGATAAAATAATCATTAAAGGACTCACTAGGCTCTTGAGCCAAATAAAAAAACTCAAGCCACTGCACCGCTTGGTTAGAAGCTTTCACTACCATTTGCTTAACCGCATTGAATGCCCCTTCAGTAGACAGGGCACTCCACTGGGCGTCAGTATACCTAGAATTGAGGGCACGTTGCAATATCGGAACACAATGCAGCCTTATATGGTGAACTGCCTCGATAGGCTTCAACTTACAAAGTTGCAACCAACACTCCATTGACCGTTTCCAAGACCTGAAGGCTGCAGGGGACACCTCAGCCTCGCACTTTTCTGGAGCTGCAGACGAAGGGATCCTTGGTTGGGGGACATTGGTACCCCGGAGTGACAACGCTGTTATCTCGGCCTGAAGATTCTGGATGGCTTGTTGCTGGGTTTGCAACACTTGGTGAGCCTGCAGCACGGAAGCCGGCGACATCCTGACGCCGGTTCCAGAGGTTCCTGTCCTAGCAATCCTTCCCCTAGGGGATGCAAATGAGGGTCGTCTCGACGGTGGTGCCATGCTGTGCCACGGTTATTACAGTAGGTCCTCTTAAAATCCTACTCACTGCGCCATGTTAGATCTTAACCTAGGCAGGATCAAGAAATGACAGTCAGCGTTGTTTCGTATCTTCATTGCAACTGATGCTGCTGCATCATGCACAGCGGAAGGAAATACAGATAGCCCGTGACGTAAACAATGACGTAACTTATGTGGGCGGAGCTTAGGCGCTGCAAGCAGCCTCATCTTACAACTAGTCTTGACTTTTATAAATGAACCAATAAGATTTATGTGATCTCATTTTGAACAGCTTAGATAGATAGATGATGATAATAGTAATAATTAGGCCTATGTTGGATAACCCCTACTATGAATAGATAAAAGCATTATTAAAGTGAATTATAAGAATACACAGGTGCTAAAATTTCGAAGGTTGTTTGAAACTGAGAGCTAGTAAGGGTTTACAAAGATGGGCATCTCCCTACTTCATAAATAACTTATTCATTGAAAGGGCGAAAGCAAAAACATTAGGTGACATTCGTGTGTATTTTGAAAGGTTGCTTTTGATAAAACACTGTAGCTTCACCTTTACTCTCTTGTGGATTTATAATGTTTAGACCAGCATCTTAGAAATGTTGTTATGGTACAAAAAAAAAAAAAGATGGAAATTGGAAAGTCCCACGATATCACTTCAGGCCCTCTCTCACTGGTGAATAACTGGTAAAGAGCTGTTTTCTTAATGATTAGATGAAAGCATCTCATTCGTAACCTATGTAACCGATTTCTTTCGAAAGATAAAAAACTCAAATATAAATGATGGAAGAGCTATTGTTCAAATTCTCATATACATTTCTGTCATAAGTTACTGTTTTTTTATCTGAGTTACCGCATTTGTTGCCGTCTTGCTGTTATAATTAAATTTAAGCAATACCAGGATGACATTTTGTAATTTGTCACACTTTTTTTAAGACTTTTCATGTATTCATATTCTCATTGGTATACAAAATTATTATTTTCTGTGAGCTTTATATTTTCCTCATAGATTTTGTACAACCATTTGAGCCTGTAGGCCTAGTATTTTATTATCCATTGTCAGATGTTAGAAGGGAATATTAATTTGTCAATACAGCCTATGTTAAGCTGCTATCCTCCGATAAATTCAATTAATCTGTAGGAAAGGTA
This sequence comes from Palaemon carinicauda, assembly GCF_036898095.1. Classification (NCBI taxonomy): domain Eukaryota; kingdom Metazoa; phylum Arthropoda; class Malacostraca; order Decapoda; family Palaemonidae; genus Palaemon; species Palaemon carinicauda. The sequence continues at coordinate 139,618,046 of NC_090727.1, read as the reverse complement.
GATAATGAAGTAAGCCACATCTGCTGCTGCTGACATAAGATGAAATAATGGCAATACACAGCTACTTACGAATCTTAATTTAAGAAGAAAATTAATGCGTTATACTCAACATCTCTTTGGCCCTATTACACGGAAGATTTCACCATTGAACAGCGTTTTCATCTGATATTGTTATTCAGAACGTAAATTTCATTAAACAAACGCGAAATCGATTTCACTAATCACTGTTGTCCGAAACGTACCTTGTTGGGGGATTTTTTTTTCTTTTACATAGAAAACGTAAAAACGGATGACTCTTCCAATCGGTAATATCGGAAGTTATTGTTTACTTTCGGCCAGTCGTCGGTCAAGGAAGTTAGTATTTATTGTTAAGTGTTTACGATGCAGTAAAGAAATGTTGGTGACACAGTGAACTTTGCATATGGAAGTTGTGTTAATGAATAATTCGAGGTCAGACACCCTTGTGGAATCCTACTCATCCAAGTTTTAGCAAGAAGCATATGTACTGTATCCTTGAATAGCAATGGAGCTTCCTGCAGTATTTCCAGAGATAGAAGGAATCAATGCAGGTATGAGAAATTCATAATATTTAGACAGTGTGGAATGAAAATATGCTTTGTAATTTCAATGACATTACTAGATGAAGTTGAAAGGATTTGACGAGAATCTTAGATTATACAACTATCAAAACATGAGGATCAATGGTACTTTTATGTTAGGTTACGCTTAGGCGAGTGTAGGCCTATTTCATACTATTGGCCTAGCCTAGTAGGATGTATATTGGAACTTCTGATTGTTAGATTGGCAACTCCACTGTAGGTAATTAGTTAAGGATACAGATCCTAGGTGTGGAGAATTTATTTTATTGTTTAAATGTGTGAGTGGGTACTTGGTTAGTCCAGGAAAGTCTCCCTACGTCAGTTACACAAAGATCAACAGGTGAGGATAATGAGCACTTACACTCTTGACACAAACATCCTGCTAATAACTTTACTGCCGCAGTTTACTAGCCGTCACTCTTAAATACTAAAGGGGGAAATTCTACTCTGCCCAGAGGCCGGAGAACTCCACACGTGAAAATTAAAGTAATGTGATGGCCTTCTCTACCTTTGTCAAATCTATAATCATCTTGCACTCTCAGGCTCTGTTTCGGTTCCGTCCCAGTGACCCCAGTGAGATGCTGGACAGGAATCTTATGTTAATGTAATTAGAGACAATAAAAAAATGGGAGCAGTGATGTAAAGTAAAGTTTAAAAGTTTAAAGATATGGATCTTTACTTTCGAAGCAGATATTCAATTATAAGTCGCTCGCTAACACACCCTTTTTCAAGTTACTCCTTTGGAAATATTGGGTATTCTTTCCCGTGATCAAGTATTCATAATAGGCACATTGAAATAAATGAGGGAATAAAAGTACGAAGGAAGTTTAATTAACCTAATCTTGATTTATTTCTCAAATTTACATTGAAATAAACGGACATCTTCATAGCACAAAAATGTAATTAAAAAAGGAATGCAAATTAAATAAAAATATGATTGATTAGACTCGTGGTATTCTGCAATAATTAATAATCAGAATTGGGCTGGACACGTGGCCCATGTGACCCAGAGACTGTGCTAGTCTCAAAAGCAAAAAATAGTATCGAAAAAATATATATTTCCGATCCCACCACACACACAGTCCAAAATATGTAATAGCCAGATAGCCTAAGCAAGTTAAAATTAGTAAGCTAAAAAATGGGGGAAAACTAAGTGGCCACATTTCTATTACCTGCACTCCCTGGAATACTGTCCTTTGCCCTTCAATGGCTGTTGACTGTTTCTTGCAGTTTGCACTCTTGACTGACTCACCCCTAAAATTCTCACTTTGGAAGATATAGTTTAACAGGCTCTTCTTCTTCTCTATCTTTCTGACCGGCAGGACTCCTGGGTGAGGCGAGTCGAGGTTTTGGAAGGGGGTGGCGGGTGTCAACCAGAGGTGTAGATCACTCACTGGCCAGTTGGCCAAGTAGGTCAGACAGCCACGATTGCTTCCGTACGAATGCAGTTAGGTTAAGGTTGAGAGGGATCACCTCGCTTCACCTTTCCAGACAGGTGAGGGTCATGATGTGCACGGTAACTCAGTAGATATGCCATATCGGGACTTTAGGACAGAACAATATATTGTTGCAAGGTGTGCATAGGAGGCAGGATTTTGTACTAAATACTTTAGAGAAATCTTGCTGCTCTAAGGGAGTTTATATATACAACAATTCTGCCTATTCTGGCTTGCTAAAAATGAATTGGTTAATGATTGATTAGCAATGGGCTGGTGCGATGGGCATACATCTTAAAATTAACAAACCTTAATTGGTATTGAGAAATAAAAGATGCATTCAATTCAGCAGTATTAGAATGAATTCAAAATCAGTTTAATATTTATCTTGAACCATGTAGTGTGAGAAAAGAACCAACATACGCCGGGGTAAGGCCCCTTGCTGTGCGTATCTATGCTGTGACGTCACGAGCATGGCGTGCGCTAGTGTCAACAGATTTAGTAGATTTAAAATAGTCCTCCCAATGTTTCGGTAAAGAAAACTCAATATTGGAGAGAGCTAAAAATACGAATGAAAGAAGAAGAGTGAAGAAAAATTCTTCACACTAGGTTAGGTTAGGTTAGGTAGTGTTCTTGTAACTGTTAACCTTTTAAAATGGATATTTCATATGAAAGTAGATACATTTATCTGAAAAATTTAAAAGGGATTTGGATAATGATAAAATATGATATTTATAACATTTCGGTATTATTATAGTTTCAACCAAATTCAGATATCAATTTTTTTACCTACTGTATATGTTTTTTACATGACTCGTAAGAAAAGTTACTTGAATCTTCCCCAATATATTTATTTAGATGACTTGTAAGAAAAAGTTACTTGAATCTTCCTCAATATATTTTTTTAGATGACTCGTAAGGAAAAGTTACTTGAATCTTCCCCAAATTAATGGTTACGGAAATATTTGCCGATGAAATTGTTCCTGATTGTTATCGACAGGATGTACTTATGCTGCCATGTTAGTCTCTCCAGAGGTAGTTTCTTTTTTGTCAATGCATTGTGGGTAAAAATATCCGATCATCCTTTATTTTTGGTTATGAATTATGGGTGGAGTAAATATGGTGGAACCTGATTGGTTGCTTTGTTTGAAGATTATCCAATTAACTGCGATTTTGGAATTCATACATCCTTCTGACAACAGTGCATGTCAGTTGACTGCCATGAATTCTATTGTTCAGACGTGCCATAATTGTTGCCTCTCATATTTGAGGTTATTGGACAGTTTCATAGCCATCACATTGGAACTCCAGAACTAGTGAATAGGTTTCAGCGTGAACATTCAATGATACCAGAAAGTGTTAAGTTTCCCAAGGTAAGTGCCGTGGCGATTTTATTACCCCGGAATACTAACCCACAGGGCTGAAGTGTGTAGCGAAACATTTTCTGCTTGCCAGAACATAGCAGCAATGAAATAATGTTTAATCATGAGTGAAGCAAGCATACACCAAATCGAAAACCAGTAAACCATTAGCTCAAGGTCTTTGTAGTACTGTGTGTTGCAGACTGCTACGAATGACACGCCTCCATATAAAATGTGATAGAATATCACGTTTTCTATGTGTCTCGTAGTCTGGCAAGCAAAACTCCAGTGTTTTGACTGTTTCATTATTACTCGATTTTGATTTTGGTAACTTTTTTTTTTTCTTTTTACGATGATTAGCGTGTTTAGGTTAGTCAGCTTCTCTTATTTTATCTGTTTTCTCTATTATGCCACCCAAAAACCCCAACTCCCCGCTGTGGAACCGGATTGTTGCAGTTATTTAGTGGACCGTGTATCCCTAAATCAAATTATTTGTGGTAGAAATTTAGGTCAAATTCGTTGAAAACACGCCAATTAAGCGTGAAAAAATATTTGTTCCGTAACCGAAATACAAACCACGCTATTTACAAAGGGGGGTTACCTTTTAGCGTAGCTGAAACGGCGAGCCATTAGAATTTAACGAGGGTGTATTACCCCCGCGCTAGTTAGCGGGGGGTAGGGGAGTGGTAGCTAGCTACCCCTCCTCCCCCTCACACTCAGGTGAATACTCACTTTCACTTTTGGCTCGGACTGTGACAGACGTCTCTGTCTTGGTCCTCTCTTGGCAGCCTTTGTTTGTTTTGTCTTTACTTAATCGCTTACTTTTCATTTACTCAATATATATGTAAACATGTTTTCATATTTGTATATATATTTGAGTATAGAAATAAGTAAGTTTCCTTTTCAGATTTGTGTGTGTAGTGTACGATATCTACGTGGAGGCCTCGGCAGTTAGGCCACCACGGCGTAATTTTATGGGTGGCGATCGAGTTTGACTTATGTCTTTCTCTCTCTCTCTCTTGAGGTCGTTCACCCTTTTACTACGTGTTACTACGCCCTTGTAGCTTCCTTTCCGTGTGGGGGGGTTGCTACGCCGTCCGTTTGTCTCAATTAGTTATGAATCTAATTGTAGTTGTTTTTTGTTTTTCAGCTTGTAGAACGATTCCTTTCGGGGTTTTCGTTCTTTCTTTAGTGTTCATTCATTTTTAAATTACACAATTATAATTGTTATAATTCTGTTTTGGTTACAGCTCTCCTTCCGGGAGTGTAAGTGGTTGTGAGGGCACGTGCCTGTTGTGTAATTCTTGTTCCTTTCCCTCGGGATTCCTCTTCGGAGCCTTCCCGGGGGAATGAATGTGTACTAATATTTGTTTTATTTTTTTACAGTTACCGATCTAGTTCGTTTCTGTAATATGGCAACGGTGTGAGCTGTCTGGTTGAGTCCTGGGGATTCGGCTGTTGCTGCCTCCCCCCTTGTATTTTCGTCAGGGGCGTGTCTCCTTCTACTGGAAGTACTCCCGTGACGACGGACAGCTCTCCAGTTCATTTTAGAACTCTCAGGAGGCTTGCCTCCTTGGGCGGGTAACTTTCCTTCCGAGGGAAGTTTTTCCTGTCCATGCTTGAGTTTTTCCCCTTTTGGGGGGTTCTTCTCTTGCCTTTTTTTTTCGTGCGACTATGCTCTTGGTGCTGAGCGGTCGCACCTGCAGTTTCGCTCAAGGGGCTGGGCAACTGCAGGAGCTCCTCTTCGGAGGATTGCTCCTTTTAGGTCACTGGCTAACCAGTCTCTTCCACGAAGTGTTTCTCTTTCGTTCGCGAGAGAGTACACTCATAGAGACTCCTCTTCGGAGGTTTCTTCTGTTGCTGTTGGCCTCCTTCGCCGTAAGGCCCACCGTCCGCCTTGTCGTAAGGGCCTCTCATCTCCCTATAAGGGTGCTTGAGGCGCCTTTTTGGATCTCCGTTTGCAGCCTACAACTCCTTTTTCTCGATCTTCCGCCTTGGTGCAGATGGACAGCAGTCTGATCTCGTCTTCCGACGGGCAACGGTCTTCCCGACGGACAACGGTCTTCCCGACGGCCAGCAGTCTTCCGACGGACATCACTCCCCCGGCGGACAACGATCCCTTCGGGGCAAAGGGTTGCCCCCACGGGGGTTCTTCCCTTGCGTGTCAGGGTTTCCCTGCGCACCCTTCTGCTGTGTTCTCTCCTGCTCCTGCTCAGTGTTAGCACACAGGCGCTCTTCTGCTCATCAGCGCTCTCCTGTTCGTCAGCGCTTTCAAGATAATCATCCCTGCGGTTCCTGTTGGTTCCTGTTACGCGCCCTGTGCGCCTACGTTCGCCCTCGCTATCTAGAACTTCGGTTCAGGTCGGGGTCAAGGACTCTTCTTCTTTGCGCAGGCTTCCACGCGTAGCCTTCTGCTCGTCAGCGATCATCAGCTCGCCAGCGATCATCAGCTTGCCAGCGATCATCAGCTCGCCAGCGATCATCAGCTCGCCAGCGATCATCAGCTCGTCAGCGATCATCAGCTCGCCAGCGATCATCAGCTCGCCAGCGATCACCTGTCTCTCGGCGATCTCCGGATCGCCCGCGTGTGTTACAGCCGGCACGCCAACGTTCTCCAACACTTCTGAAGGAACATGGTTCGCCAGCTACTAGCTCACCTGCGCATGCTGATCGCCATCGCGCGACCCTCATCTGCGGATGCTGATCGCCATCGCGCGACCCTCAACTGCGGATGCTGATCGCCATCGCGCGACCCTCAACTGCGGATGCTGATCGCCATCGCGCGACCCTCAACTGCGGATGCTGATCGCCATCGCGCGACCCTCAACTGCGGATGCTGATCGCCATCGCGCGACCCTCAACTGCGGATGCTGATCGCCATCGCTCGACCCTCAACTGCGGATGCTGATCGCCATCGCGCGACCCTCAACTGCGGAAGCTGATCGCCATCGCGCGACCCTCAACTGCGGATGCTGCTCGCCATCGCGCGACCCTCAACTGCGGATGCTGTTCGCCATCGCGCGATCGCTCACCTGCAGATGCTGCTCGCCATCGCGCGACCGCCGACCTGCGCATGCTGATCGCCATTGCGCGACCCTGGCATGCTAATCGCCATCGCGCGACCCTGGCATGCTAATCACCATCGCGCGACCCTGCGCATACTGATCACCATCGCGCGACCTGGCGCATGCTGATCACCATCGCGCGATCGCCTTCCTGCACATGCTGCTCGCAATCGCTCACCTTCGCATACTGCTCGCCAACGCACGATCGCTCACCTGCGCATGCTGCTCGATCATCGCGTCGGCATAACACAACGCGCCATCGCCAACCTGCGCGTTAGCGCTCACCAGCTCACCACCGATCGCTTGTTGATCCATATCGCCAGCGGTCTTCCTCGCCCACGCGGCAGTGCGTTTCCTCGCCATCGCGCTAACGCTTGCGTTCGCCGCCTCGGACTCGCTCTCATCCACCTGCCCACCCTCATGATCGCTTGCCTGCGCGCCCGCGCGACCGCTCGCCTGTGCGCCCGCGCGATCACTCACCTGCGTGCCCACACGTCCACGTGCCTGCACGTCTACGCTCATGCGCGTCCGCGCCCATGCTCTCCAATGTTCGCCCACGCGCGAACCAACGGTTTTTCCATCGCGCGGACGGATGGTGTTCCGTCGCGCGAACCTACAGTGTTTCTTCGCACAAACGTCGGCTTATTTCTTGCAGTATCAATTGCTCGTCTATGGGTTATCGCTCGCCGACCACCAGCTCTCGCCCTTCCTACCACGCTCGCCCTCCTTCTGCGCTCCTTCGCTCACCTTTGTTCGCATTACCGCGCATGGGCGCTTCCACGTTCGCCCACGCGAAAATCTTTGAATTTCCGTCGCGCGAGCTCCAGGGCGATTGCGACCACGATTCCCAATGGGGTTTTCGCAGCCTGGCCAGCCTGGCGAGTTCTTCTGGAGCGTATTTCCAGAACATGGCCTCACCCCGTAAACGCAGAGCATGGCACTTGCAAGAATAGGAGAAACTTAAGGGAGATCTGAGCAACACTCCTCTTTCCTGAACCTGGGTTAGCCCTTCCCCGTCATTCCCTGGAAGGATTTTTGGCGGGGGGCCTTTCCGTTCGAGATTTCTCCATCGGACAAGGGGTGACTGCTTACCTTTTCCTCTGGGAGCTTACCAGGTTCTTTCCCTCCTCGGTTACGGCCCGAGGTTTGGTTCAAGGACGATCAGGGGTACTTTCCTCCTCTAGAGCTCAGGCACCTTGGCCTTTCGTCGTTAAGTACCTAACTTGCGGACAAGCTCGATGTTGTACCATCTGGACGCGCTGACTGAGGGCTTCCTTCGGGTGTCTCATCTGTGGAGGTCGACGACCTCAGACACCCTTCCATCCTTGAGAAGAGTTTGTTTGTGCCCAAGGACAGAGACTTAGACAGCTGCTGTGCGGAGGAAATCGACTTCCGGTTTCACTCCTCCAAGGCGCTTTCTTCCAGACTCTGCAGGGCTCCAGCGCCCTTTTCTTTCAACCACGTCGGCCTAAGTTATCGGCTACGACAACTGGGACAAGGTGTCCAATTGCAGTTTCCTCCTGTCAGGAACAGATGTCACGGGAGACTCCCCCGGGGGGGGGCATAGTCCTAAAAGGAGTTCACGAACTCTAGGATTGCAGGTTTTTCGCTGATAGGATGCTCAAGGTTACTCATCCGAATGACAGCTTCCCGATGCCCATTCCCGCACAATCTCTGTGATCAGCCAAGGATATCGCGCCTGCCGTCTCTGTCAGCGAATTCAGTGTCTCTGAACCTCTATGCCATAGCGTCAGCAGAGTTGCCCGGTTGGGCAGAATGATCCATACCTTAGGCGAAGGTCTTCCTTAGGATCATCGACGGCTTCATCCCCGGCCCCCTCAGTCGATCCTTTCTTGTAAGGAAGGATCTGAGAGGGGATGTCCGTAGTCGACCTCTCAGCCCTGATCAAGTTTGTCGAACAAACTTCGGCCAGCGTAGACCAGCAGAATCGATCAGACTGGTAACGAGGCGACAGGACTCCTTAAACCCTGGATCGGAACGATGGGTACTTTCAGTTTCCATTCCATCCATCTTCCAGGGTGCTCGTCGAATTCAGCCTAGACTGCAAGTATTCCTGCTTATGATGCAGTGTGGCTATCCCGCCGTGGCATAGCAGGTTTGTTTCCCCAGAGAACTCTCCCTGCCTTCTTCTTGGCCGCTCAGGTGCAGGCTTCCGCCTCCTCTGCTGTTTGGAGGGCTGGTCAACTCCGGTAGGCTCGGGTTCGACCTTCTTCAGCGCCGGGACAAGCTTCCGGATGCTTACCATGAGTGTGGGCTCATGGTATTTTGCTTGGAGCCTTCTCTTCCTCTGCCTCAACATCTGGAGTATCTGGCCATGATATTGAGTCAACGGCCTTACCACGTTGGAAACCCGGCTTCTCGTCCGTCCAGCGGGGTTAAGCAACGTCGGTACTTGGATGGGTGACCACCTGGGGACGCCAGATTCTGTTACCACATCCTCCGAGCCTTCCTTTCGGTTGACTGTGGCAAGACTGAGGAGAGTCGCAGTACCTGTTCTCAGTCAAGCAGAGCTTTCAGCCCTACCTTGGAACGTTTACTAGTTCTCCTTTCCTTATTGACCCGTCTATAGTCCGAACGGTCGCCTCAGGATAAGTTCCATGTGGGGCGATCCAAGTTCCGGTGGCTTCAGGCAATGTTTAACCGGACTCCCTGGCCCTATGGGACCAGCGGAACTATTAGACCTGCAATGGGTGTTGACCTATGGAGCCTCTTGATGGTAGTGGATATTCTCGTCCTTTCCCCACATTCTTGATGCGGTTCTCGGACTCGTCTAAGGAAAGGGGGGGGGGGCATGTTCCGGTCCAGGCCTATGGTCAAGACCTGAAGGATACCGCTCCATCATTCAGGCAGGCTTAGGGGCCTTAGTCTGGCTCCTCTACAGATCCTACAGCTCCTGCCGAGTCGCCCCGTTGCGCGTCGACTTCATGATTCTGGCGTATTCTAACCAGCAGGGGACGCATTTTCACACCTTCACATCTTGCAGTAGAGATACCGGGATGATTGAGATTCTCTCAATACCACCATCGGCTCTCTCATTCCAGGCAGGGGAATGTTCTCTCAGACTCGCAGAGCCTCGTAGAGAGAGTGTACCTGGGGGTCTTTGACCTTGGGTAACCAGCAAACGCTGGTCTGGGGGACCTGATCGCGACAGCTTGGAACCTCAAGCTTCCGCTATTCTTCCCCCCAGTCTCAGACCCCGAGACTCTGGCAAGATGCCTTCCGGTGATGGTGGGACAACTTCGACGCCTGCGTCTTCCCTCCTTTTTGTCTGTGGACAATGGTCTCAACAAGACCAGGTTGTCTGTCAACCTTTCAATGGGAGAGCTCCACTGGGACTATGCGCAGAACGGTTTCTGGACCCTCTGCTTCCCCTGACGGAACTCCCGGGAGAGCTTCTCCCACAGCGCAGACTACTCAAGCAACCACACTGCGACATCTCTCCCGAACCGGGGCGTCGCTTCGGCTTCATGCCTGGAGACACTACGCTTCCTCCTCAAGAAGAGACAACCCGCTACAGTCGCGGTACGGAGGACGCGTCATCTGCGATAGTCATCCACAGGGGTCTCCCAGGCAAAGTGAAGAGTCTAAGGTGGTTGGTGCCGTGGGAGATATACCTCTTCCCTTGAGGCCTCTTCTCCAGCAATAACGGTCTTATTGCCTTTCGGCGGGAGGAAACTCCTTTCCGCTCTAGGCAATGAAGCCTGCCGCTCAGCCTTTCCCTGACCTTCAGGCTTAAAGGAATAACTTTTTCCTACCCGCTGGATCTATCCTCGCTCATGCGAAGCTACGATCGTCCCTGCCCTAGTCGGAGGAAGACCTCCAACTTGGAGCATGGCTCGGACTTTTAGTCCTTTAAGAGATCTTCTCAAGACCCTTTACGACAGGCCTCGGATTGTATTCCGCCTTGGGTCTTCTGCTCACTCTGGCCACGGCCAATGTGTAAGCAATCTTCTTGGTCTCTTACTACTCCCCCCTTTCTAAGGAAGAGGGGAAGGCAACATTCAGGCTCGCTCCTGAGTTGTTGGCTAGACTCAGAATCTGGGGGTCCCGGCCCTTCGGTCCGATTCATTCAAGATTTCGAGTCTCCATTCTGTATCTGATGTCCCAAGACCTTCTCTTTCTTGCCAGTAAGGGAATCGAGAGGTTAGCGCTGGGAACAGCTGCAGTTTGTCCTCAGTTGCAGCCGATTTGGGAGCACAAGGAGGACATGGGGGGAGAGTCACCAGTATACCTCTTCAGCCCGGACTCAAGGACATTCATCTCGACCTGTCTCCAGACCCTCCCCCGTCACGTCGCCCTACAGCACGATGTTGGATACATCGCAACGTCCCTCGCCTTCGAGTAATACTACTCTGTGACGCAGGTGCTACAAGCTGGAGTCTGGAAGCATCTAATGACCTTCGCAGCCCGCTTCCTGCAGGGCGTGACCCACAGGAGTCTCGATACGTTTTCTATCGCTCTGTGGTGGCTACACAACAGCTGGTCTAACCTCAGGCTCCTTTTTGGACAGGTAGCAGAAGGTTGAGGGCATTGTTATCAGGTTTTAGTCTGCATGAACGAAAGAAGTATGTCTGGCCCTTCTTTCTTCATCATCCCCTCTACGGGGAAGCAGCATCCTGGTCTCTGCATAGCTGACCTCGAACCTCTGCAGGTAAACCATGCTTCCTTGTGTTCCGAGTATTGAGTCAATACTGTCGCGTCCCCCATACCCTGACGAGGTGGTATTGGGAACGTCCTAACCCAGAGTTCCTTCTGGAACTCCAGGTCAACTGCCTAGGACGGGTCACACTTCTTCCTTCACACACAAGCTTACGTAGGCCACATGGTTCCTTGCGGAGCAAGGAACTTGTGAGGTGCAGGGACTCCTTTTCTCGAGTGCGACTCTCTCGGATTCTGAGTCCCCGGGTAAAGCCAAAGCCAGTATGGCTGGGGACTTTCCACCCTTCTTAAGGGGTAAGTCACCCTTTGTAAATAGCGTGGTTTGTATTTCGGTTACGGAACAAATGACAAATTCGAAGATAATTTGTATTTTTCCTAACCATACAAACCTTAGCTATTTACACTTATTTGCCCGCCAGCCCTGTCCCCCAAGACAAGTCCTACCTCTAAGTGAAAGTGAGTATTCACCTGTGTGTGAGGGGGAGGAGGGGTAGCTAGCTACCACTCCCCTACCCCCCCGCTAACTAGCGCGGGGGTAATACACCCTCGTTAAATTCTAATGGCTCGCCATTTCAGCTACGCTAAAAGGTAACCCCCCTTTGTAAATAGCTAAGGTTTGTATGGTTAGGAAAAATACAAATTATCTTCGAATTTGTCATATTTTTATGTTGGATATCCGAGTTTGGCTGAAACTGCTATTTTACCAACATATCATTTTTGTAATTTACCTCATAATTATCATGTATATACATCAACATGAAACAGTAATTGTACCTGTGTTTAATACATATAATTATACTTTACAATTTATGGTGGATTTGAGGAGTAAAATATGACATGCTATACAGTAGTTAGTGGCTAAAGAGCATAGCATTCTGGAATGATATTTTACTTTGTCCTAAAATACTCAATATGTACGGCTGTAATGTGCATATAGCATCTTGTGAAGGTATCTTACCAGCAGAACTGGTGCTTACAGCGTTGCATGCTAACCTAACCTAGGGAATGTCAAGACATATAATTGTCAAGTGAAACAATTTCACCAGTGGTAGTTGGCTTTCCTTCTTGATAGATTAATCAACACTATTTTAAGTTTCGGCCTTGACTATGTTTACGTTATGTTAGAAACGTATCAGACTTTCATGTTGATTATAAATAGTAAAGGTTAAGGTTTTATTGTAAAAATATACCTGGTAGCCTATCAACGTAGCCTATTCAGTACATCATACTATTATACTTTTTTTTAACATAATATAGCATTGTACTGTATATAATTACTTTCTATTACTTGGCTAAATTTCAGTGATAGCAGTTTAGTTAATGAATAATTCCCTTCTGAAAAAATAATGGTTAAACTTCGTTAAAATCCCACCCGGCGCTTTTGTTGTAATTTGTACTTTTCTCGGATAAAACACTAAAAACAGCAATTCTTGTAAATTACATTATTGACACAAAGGCATTATGAAAGATAAAAACAAAATTAACTTACGACAAGTAGTGAAATTTTTTAAGTTCTGTTGTTCACACTGCCAGGGATAGTAGCTCGTGTTACTTCATGTTTGTTCCTATTCTTTTTAACTCCACCTCTCTGGGTATTATTATAGAAAAACATGGAAAACTCTGTACTAATAAAGGAATATGATTTATATAGAAAAACTCCTATTTTCTTTGGAAATTACCTTTATTTCCATCACAAATAAATATTTAATAAGATATACCCGAATACATCCTACGGTAATGGGGGCCATCCAGTGGGAACCGAGCAGTTTTAGGTGGGGAAAATTTACTGGTGAATAATTTACCTTCTTGTGAAGGCCTCTGACCAGCAGAACTGATGCTTACAATGTTGCATGCTAACCTAACCTAGGGAATGTCAAGTGAAACAATGTTACCAGAGGTAGTTGGCATTCCCTCTTGATAGATTAATTAGTATTATTTTAAGTTTCGGACATGAGTATGTTTACCTTATGTTAGAAACGTATTGGACTTTCATGTTTTTTATAAATAGTGAAGGTTAAGGATTTATTTAAACTAACCTTTTCTTCTCTACACCTTATTCTATGGGATGTATAATATATCCACAAAAATTACGCAAAATATTGGCTTCCTATTTCCCTGAAATATTTATTTCACTCTGCTCATGTTCGTAAAGTGTCCTAAGTGCGATTCTAAGATATCTTCTAGGGTTTTCATTGTAACTCTAATGTGAAGATTGCTAGGAACAAAAATAGATGTAGGTGACAAACTTAAGGTAAGGAATTATTTGTGATTTACCTTTAGAGTTTGTGACCTGGGTAGGAGGGTCCGGTGGTCTTCTCTCTCCCCCCCTAGGTCTATGACATGGGAAGGCGACTGCTGGGGCTTGCTCCCTTCTAGGTTTGTGACCTGGGCATGTTTCTGACCTGTAAAGGGGTGTCTGTCCCTATATTAATGGCAATGTGATCTGTCAGATTTTATTTTATTTTTTTAGCCACTCCAAGGGAATGTGTTGTCACCTGTCACCTCTATTGTTCATCCACCTCATGGATTTTGTAATGCATAGAACAGTCAGATATGGTGGAGAAGGATTAGACTGGATTGGTGATAGGAATTTAGCAGACCTAGCATATGCTGATGTTAGTAGAACACAACAGGATTTGCATTGCTTGCTTATTAGAATGCATGAAATATCACACGAGGTTGAGTTGAAAATTAATGGAAGAAAGACAGAGAGGATGAGAACGGAGTATGCAATGGAAGTTGAAGGATTAATGTGATAGAATCATTTAAGTATTTAGGGAGTATGATCTAGAATACAGGGTCTTTATAATTAGAGTATAGTGAAAGATTGAAAAAAGCATATCAGACAATGGCTAGGTTAAGTAAAATTTGGAAATCAGATCCTGAAATTACATATAAAAATCAGATTATATATCAGTTTAGTGAGATTGGTGTTACTCTATGGACATGAATCATGGTATGACAATGAAACAATCTCCAATAGATTTAGAAGACTTGAGAACAAAGCCCTCAGAAAGATATTGGGAGTTAAATGGCAGGACGGGATTAGAAATGAAACTATAAGAGATTACTCGAATGTCATATGTGGATGAGATCATGATGAAGGTTAGATGGAGATGGTTTGGGCATGCTCTTCGTACTCCCCAAAAGAGATTAGTTCAACAAACGTTCAGCTGGGCTCCACAAGGGAGTAGAAGAGTTAGAAAACCCAGGCCTACATGGCTGAGGACTATGAAGTGCAAAGTAGATGATAAATGGAGAAGTATTGAATTGAAAGCTCAAGAAAGAGATGACTGGCAAAATCTAACTGAGGCCCTTTGCGTCAATATACGTAGGAGGTAATGATGATGATGAAAGGGGCGTCTGGGCTCTTGTCCCCGGCCGCGGCTAGGTCTGTGACCTGGGCAGGTTTGTGACTTGGGAAGGGGGGTCCTTCTCTGGTTAGGTCTGTGACCTGGGAACTACTAGGTTAGGTTATGTGGGTTTGTTAGGTTAGGTGAGTTTGTTAGGTTAGGTGTGTTTGTTAGGTTCTGTGGCCTTTTATGAATCTCGAAAGTGTTAAATAATCACGTTTGTTTTATGTTTTTTACCACCCAAATCCCAGTTTCCCAGTTGTGTCCGTCGGGAAGGGGCCGGAAGATAATGGGAGAGTGGTTTACAGTGTATGTGGTGGAAATAAAGGTCAAATTTGGTGAAAGCACAAAATGTAATGTAGAAGAAATTGTTTTTCTATTGGAAATATAATTCCGTGTTGTTCTATAATTTTACCCCTCACTGTGCAGTGTGCTAATATTTGCCTGAATGCAAAGTAGCTCCAGCCACTGATTTTGCTTCTTTAGTGGAAACACCATAGCTTTTTGTAATGTGTTACTATTGGCTATTAGATTTTGGTACGCACAGTGTATAGATGAGTTTGAGCACGTAAGTCATGTAATGTCTTTTTTTCGTGATTTTATGAATTTTACTTTGAATTGCGCATTCAGAATATTGATATAATTTAAACACTCATTTTGATTGGGCTCTGATCAAATTAGTTTAAAAATGCAGTTCTGCAGTTGATTTTTTAATTGAGATATTAGACAACGTTTAACTAATAACATAAAAAGTTTGATCTTCCATCAGAAATAAAGGGTTCCAAGCATTGCATAATTGCATTTTACGTAGGTTACAGATGATTGATCGATATTACTGGCAGTGTCACATAAAGCTACAAAGAAGCTAAAGAGCGTGTCCTGTGCATTTTTTGTATGAGCGATTAGAAGGCTAGTTTTGTGGACAAGTGCTTTATTGAATCTAAACCATTGTCATTGTTTTTACACCTAATATTGAAAACTCTAACTATTAAGGTAAGTCATTGCAGACTTAATCTCAGCCTAAGCTAATTTTTGTAGAACAAGTCTCAGCCTAAGGTAAGGATGCTGCTGTCGGGGTATGTGTAGGTTGTTGGGTTACCAAATTTTTGTCCAGCAAAATACTTTCCCACTCGACAAACTTGAGTAACGCAATACTGTATGTATCGATTGCCAGAACAGAGGAGCAGTGATAGAATGTTTAATTTATAAAATATACAGTAATTGCAAGCAAAGCGAGCCATGGCAAAGCAAAGACCAGTAAGTGAATAATTAGTGGTAGTTCAATAACCAACGTACTTGTAGATACAATTTTTGGGCTCAGGCCATGTCGTCCGGATGGAAGGTTCCTTCAGTAGCTTCCTTAGGGTATATTTGACTACAGTAGATATTCCCAGAGAAATAAACTAAAGGTTTCACAGAATTCTAACTTCTGGCACGAGTACCCATAAGGTTTCCCTTTAGGATATCGTATAATAACAGGGGACGTATGCTTGACACGCCACATAGCTATCTGCACCCCACATAGCGTTTACGCTTCTAGGGGGAAGTGTGGCAAGTTATGGGGGAGCCGTTACTAAGTTCTCCTTCGTTACTGTTACGGTACTCGGTGACGTCATAACCGCCGCCATCTTGGTTGACATCACCGTTGCGCGCCTTCCTCATTCCTTCACTCGTAGTGTCTTTGACCAGGTGTCTTTTTCCCAGTTATTCGCTATTAGTTTCGTCATGTCACAATCTTCAGCCTGGCCTTCTTCTGGAAAGTTGAGTACCGTATTCTTGTATTGTATAAATCAGCTCTGGCCGTAAAGTAACGCCAATTTATCTTAAAATACAATGTTTTATGGCGGAGCTGCTGCTTTAACCGGAGGCGTCATGACGCTGACGCTGTTGTTCGCATCGCATGCTTTATTTAGTTAGCCAGAACAACCTTCCCGGTTTTATAATGTTAGTACAGTATTAGTTATTTAGTCTTCATTGCTGAATTAGTTATATTATGCCGATAGTATTCGTTTTCGGCGAGTGTAGGTAGCCAAATTCTCTCGCTAGCTTGCAAGCCTAGCCCCCAGACTCGATAGCCTAGGTGTTTTAGTTTACTTTCATGCATGATATAATAAGTGTTCCTAGTGTTAAATTATGAAATAAAGATGTTAGGCATTTATACATATAAGATTCAGTGATTGCACATGTTTTTCCTCCTTCTAGGAAGTGTACAAGGGTTTCGATGATCTTTGTAGTCGACTCCCTCGCCCTTAACCTAACACCTGGGACTTTTGTATACTTTATCACCTCCCCTGTTACCTTCATAGCAAGGTAATCTCTCCTCCCTCTGAGGTAGCTTAGGCTACATCCTAGCCCTCCTTACCTTGAATCTTATCAAGTGAGGTTAGGCTAGGATTTTCTTCCTCCTCCCATAGCCATAGTTCATGAGCTTTGAGTTTGGAACAGAACCTCAGAGTACCAGTCATTTGTCCCCAGCTACCCCATTAGGCGAATGAACTCTCCTTTTGGTTCCGCTGGTCGGCAAAAAGGGTGGGGTGGGCTCTGCCCTTCCCCCTAGACCACACCTGGTAGGGTTACGACCCTTCCTCCCTGTGGCCTAACGACTTGTCCTACACCTGCCTTCCCCGGACTATGGGATATGTTCCCCTAGCCTAGGTTAGGCAGGCCCTGGGATTCTGTCTCTTTATAGTTTAGGACGGCACATCCGTGCCACTCTTTCTCTGTACTAACCTACCCTTGGCTGGAGAACAAATTCTTCCTTCACCTGGGTTAGTGCTGGTACTGAAACAGAATCCCCCACCTGGAGTGCCGGTGAGGGCTCACGTCTTCCCCTACACTCGTTCTCAGGACCCTCTCCCCTCCCCCTCTGTTCTTTGGTGATGGCCTAGCCATCACACCCCTGTCCACCGTCCTACAACTCGACCGAGTGCCGGCGGGTTGTGGGGTCGGGCCGGTCCTTTCGTTGGTTAGTCTGAACTGCTAGGCTTCCTGCATTTAGTTGAACTAAGGGATAGCACACGACAGGTCGGTCTGCCGGCGGAAGACCTCACTATCTTAGAGTGTTCTTCGGTCCTCCCTTGTTGCGGCTGGATGGAAGCTTGCCATTCTCTCCCTTCCATTTTAACCCTCCTTCTGTAGGAAGACGAGGTTAGGGTAGTGAGCTACCGCCCTTCCCTCCTCCTTCCTCCATACTTTCTCTCTACAGTATCTTAATCAGTGCCGGTCCACTGTCACACTACTCTGCCGGCTATAGCCATCAGTTTAGACCTGGTATCCTCTCTGTCTCATAGATTGAAGTCAGGGTCGGAGTACCTAAAGCCGGTTGCCTGCCGACTGTCGGGGCCGCCGACATGCTGGCGATCTGCCATCATCCTGAGGTTTCGCCCTTTATCCGCCACATAGACTGATGGCTGGGAGGGCTTCCCCCTCAATTGGAGATTCGCCGGCGCCCGGCGTGCTTCCGTCATACCGGCGTGCTGCCGGTGCTGCCGGCAATGTGCCGGCAGTGTCTATTGTATAGCTATACTGTATACGATAGCCAGTACATCTATGGTAAAGTACATACCCTAGTCAGAAAACTATGGTGTATAGTTATGCAGTAAATATTTTAGCATACTCTGTGCATCCGTGCGCAATCCCATGCCGGGACCTACCTGAATTGGGGATAATCTACTCTCCTTTTCCCTTAAGCTGAATGAACTCAGCTCTCTCCCTCTCACCATTGCTAATACTCTGGAGGAAGCACAAGCTGTGCTTTTATCCATTTCGGATATCCCTTCCCCCTCCTTAGGGCGTTCTCAAGAAGGCCCTTGAATTAGTTATGGTGTAAGGTCACGGCAATAGGCTTGGCGGGATGCACAAGTATGTGTCTTTTCTGCTTCATTTCCAGCTTACCTATCCTAAGCTTACACTTGGAAAGGAATCTTATATTGTAATTGAAATTATTTTAAAAAACTAATCTAAGATTACTTTAAGTCAATGATATAGTGTTCTGTAGACTCATGTACCCCTTTCTTCTTTACAGGAGGAGTACATCCGGTGTGAGAGCGCCTTCTGCACCGTTTGGCGCCCAGACTTCTATGGCCACCTGGCGTGCCGAACCCACGCCAGCTTTTCCGTTTCCGAAGGAACTCTCCGCTATTGGGACCCGCAGGTCTGCACCGTCTGCAAGGACCTGCTCAACGAGGCGTTCGAGGCCCCTCCGTCTGCGGAGGCCAGGGACATCGCTCGCGAGAAACTACGCAAATGGGTGCTTGGTTTCCAGAGGAATGCCACGGGGCCCTATCTCCCTAGTGAGAAGATGAGAGCTTTGCTCTTCCCCAAAGCATCTCCAGATGCTGTCATCCCCAAACCGGAGATCCCCTGCGTCCAACTGACGGTTGAACCGGACGTATCGGACGCACTTCAAGACTTCCATCTTGACGAGGTGGAACAGATGTCGGAAGTGTCGCACACCACTGAAAGGACCCTGATGGCCGAGGGTCGAGAAGAGGAGGAGCCTAGGGAGGCTCCTGACTCTGAGGGTGAAGGCGCCCCTGCCCCCTCTATCACTTCCGTTGCTGTTTCGGAACCTGGCCCCTCTACCTCTTCCACTCCTACACCTGCAAGAGTGGACACCCCCGTGGATAACCTCCAAGCCTTGCTGGCGATTCTGGACGAGAGGATTCGCCAGAGGAATGAGGATTTCAAGAGGGAAATCCTACACCTATCGAAACAGACCCCGAGGAAGATCACCGTGAAGGATCTTCCCCCATGCTCAGTGACGAACCCATGGAGGTATGCAGAACACATGCTGATCACGAACGGACGTATCTTCGTCAACGATAAGTTAGGCGCCATTCCCCTTGAAGAGGTGGAGTTTTTGCCTAGCTTTGAAGCTTATCTGGACTGTTACATCCGTCTCAAGTCCGAGCCAGTTTCCAAGGAGGAAACTGAGCCTTAGGAGGTCATCGTTTTCGACCATGCAAAGGCTCAATCTCTTCTGGCCGGCTGCCTGAAGAGTAAGGGTTACATCAACTCCAAGGTGCCGGCCCTAACCAAGAAACACCCGTCTTTTCTTGCTCCTGCCACCATGGTCTTTCCCTTTGCAGAGAAATCCCTGTTGGCAGTGTTGAAGACGGTGTAGGAAGGGAAACCCTGCCCTACATTGGAGGAATATAGGCCCCTCTCCCTCGACCTCCCTCCCGACGACAAGAACTGGAAAGACATCCAGTTAACTTTCTCTGTGGGAAAGTTGGAGGCTGACATCGCTGGACAGCAGTTCAACAAGAACCTCCTCAAGCTCTCTGAATACCATCTACGTCGGGAGCTGGACACGAAAGAGAGGCTGGCTGCCTCCCTCTCCCTTCAGGTCCAGATGGAGACGATGGCTGGGGACACAAGGACCCTAGGCTTCTACATGGTCTTGGCTAAGACCCACCTTGTCACCCTGACGAAGGATTTCTATAGCTTCATCAGGGCCCGGAGAGCATGCAGAGAGTTCGTGTTTGCGGTTGTCACCGTAAAACACGAACCCCGGAAACTGATTTCCTCCAACTTCTGGGGGAAAGATCTCTTCCCTAATGACCTCATGAAAGAGATCGTCGACAGAGCCGCTACGGAGAACCAGAACCTTCTCCATAAGTGGGGCATGTCGAAGAAGAGGAAATCTTCTCAGGATGAGGGCCCCCAACCTAAGAAGATGACCAACAAGCCCAGACCTCAGCAGCGTCGGGCTAAGCGCCAGTTTCCGGCACCCGCCGCTCCCCAGTTGGTGGCTCAGCCCCAACAAACCTTTCAGTTGGTACCCCAGCCGGTGGTGGCCCAGTCACCAGCCTTCATGCCATCCTACGAAAGGCAGTCGACTACCTTTCGTCCCAAAGGTAGAGGCGCCGGCAGAGACTCCTCTCGATGTCCCTCCAGAGGGAGAGGAGGACGGGGAGCAAGCGGCCGAGGTGGTAAATCCTCGGGAATCCAGAAGCAATGAGATGCTTCCGGTGGGAGGAAGACTCCGCCTCTCCCAGGATCGTTGGACCTTCGATCCTTGGGCTCACAGCATCATCAAGAACGGACTAGGGTGGAGCTGGGTGACACCACCCCCAGTTTTCCACCAATTCTTCCAACACTCCACCCCCGTCCTGGAAGAAAACGTCCAAGAACTCTTGAACAAGAAGGTGATCAAGAGGGTAAAGTCCACCACGTTCCAAGGAAGACTATTCTGTGTTCCCAAGAAGGACTCCGACAAACTCAGAGTCATTCTGGACTTGTCCCCTCTCTACAAGTTCATAGTGAACAACAAGTTCAAAATGCTGACTCTTCAGCACATAAGAGCCCTGCCACCTCAAAAGGCTTACACAGTCTCGATAGACATGGCGGACGCCTACTGGCACATTCCAATGAATCGCCAGACCTCCTCCTACCTAGGATTCAGGCTTCAAAGAAGACAGTACACCTTCAGAGCCATGCCCTTCGGGCTAAACATAGCCCCAAGGATATTCACGAAGTTCGCAGAGACGATCATCCAACAGCTACGCTTACAAGGCGTCCAGGTGATGGCTTACCTGGACGATTGGCTGGTGTGGGTAGCATCCATAGAAGAATGCCTGCAAGCTTCCACAAAGGTGATCCAATTCTTGGAACATTTGGGCTGCAAGATCAACACCAAAAAGTCTCGACTTTCTCCAGCTCAGAAGTTCCAATGGCTAGGAATCCATTGGGACCTTCAGTCACACCGTCTTTCCATTCCTCTGAAGAAAAGAAAGGAAATAGCGGGATCTGTCAAGAGATTCCTAAAATCCCAACGGATTTCAAGACGACAACAGGAACGGGTGCTCAGCTCCCTTCATTTCGCTTCAGTGACAGTCCCAGTGCTGCGAGCACAGCTAAAGGATGCATCGGGAGTCTGGAGAAGATACGCATCAATCGCTTGAAGAGATCTCAAGAGACCTCTGCCGACCAGGGTTCGATCACTCCTAAAGCCATGGTCGGAGGCAAAAAACCTGAAAAGATCGGTACCTCTTCAACCACCACCTCCATCGGTCGTTATCCACACGGATGCATCGCTAGAAGGATGGGGGGGTCTCTCCCATCAACGACAAGTTCAAGGAACATGGTCTCCTCTATTCAAGACGTTTCACATCAATATCTTGGAGGCCATGGCGGTCCTTCTCACTCTGAAGAGGCTGTCTCCACGTCCCTCAGTCCACATCCTTCTGACTCTGGACAGCGACATCGTGGTCAGATGTCTCAACCGTCAGGGCTCAAGATCTCCCCAACTCAACCAAGTGTTGCTACTCATCTTCCGCTTGGCGGACAAGAAAAGATGGCACCTCTCAGCAGTTCACCTACAAGGATTCCGCAACGTGACGGCGGATGCTCTATCCAGGACAACTCCGATAGAGTCAGAATGGTCCCTAGACGCAGACTCATTCTTCTTCATCTCCCAACAAGTCCCGGAACTGCAGATCTACCCCTTCGCAACGAGCGACAACAAACAACTTCCTCGCTATGTGGCCCCATACGAGGACCCCCGAGCGGAAGCGGTGGACGCCATGTCCCAAGATTGGAACAGATGGACCAAGATTTACCTGTTCCCTCCACCCAATCTTCAGCTGAAAGTCCTCACCAAGCTGAGATCCTTCCGAGGAACAGCGGCTCTAGTGGCACCCAAGTGGCCCCGGAGCAACTGGTTCTCATTAATCCTAGAATTACAACCCAAGCTAATTCCCCTGCACCCAAGCTAATTCCCCTGCCGGACCCAGATCTAACCCAGCAAGTTCAGAAGTCGACTGACTTCGCTTCATCAAGGAAAACCCGAGACCTTCTTCTCATGATTTTCTCTCCCTAGCCGTCAAGAAGAGCTTTGGGATCCCAAAGAAATGCTTAGACTTCTTAGAGGAATACGAAACAAGATCTACCAGAAGGCAATATGAGTCATCCTGGAAGAAGTGGATGTCCTTTGTCAAGGCTAGAAATCCTACGGAAATTTCAATGGATTTTTGTTTGGCCTTCTTCATTCACCTTCATGGACAAGGCTTGGCAGCCAACACGATTTCCACCTGCAAATCGGCCTTAACGAGACCATTACTCTATGCCTTCCAGATAGACCTGTCCAATGACATCTTTAACAAGCTGCCCAAGGCATGTGCTAGACTCAGACCCGCACCCCCACCGAGACCCATTTCCTGGTCTCTTGACAAGGTGCTCCACTTTGCCTCAAGTTTGAACCGTGCAACTTGCCCTCTGAAAGATTTGACTCAAAAAGTGATTTTCCTATTTGCTCTTGCCTCGGGAGCCCGAGTCAGTGAAATTGTGCCATTATCAAGAGAAGAGGGCCAGATCCAGTTTGCTGAAACAGGCGAGCTTACCCTCTTTCCTGACCCAAGGTTTCTCGCCAAGAACGAGCTACCCACTTAAAGGTGGGGCCCCTGGAGAATCTGCCCTCTGAAGGAAGATGTCTCTGTGTCCAGTGGAGTCTAAAGGTCTATCTTTGAAGAACTTCAGACTTTGGCGGAGGACAGCTCTTTAAAGGGGAAACATCGGGGTCCGACTTGTCACTCAATCAACTAAGGGCGAAGATCACCTACTTTATTCGCATAGCGGATCCTGACAGTAAGCCCGCAGGTCACGATCCCAGAAAAGTCGCCTCTTCTCTGAACTTCTTCCAGTCAATGGACTTCGAAAGTCTTCGCTCTTTCACAGGCTGGAAGTCTTCAAGAGTGTTTTTCAAACACTACGCGAAGCAGGTGCATGAACTTAAGAGATTTGTGGTAGCTGCAGGTAGTGTGCTAAAACCTGCTGCTTAGTGCTGCGTAGAACAGTGAGTTATTCGGGACTCTAACTCTAAGGGTGTCTGTGATGACCCTAGTGCGCAACATAGTGAAATTAGTGCCACCTCGGGACACTACGGACTGTTCTTATACGAAGATGAAGTCACATAGACTAAAACACATGTGCCACATGTTCTTAACATGAAGTGTATATAAGACATTCTAGAAAGACTTTAGAGTTCTTACAGAACTAATGTGTGTAATGGCAAGTTTTTCCTTTTCAGATTCGACACCCATTTTTCTATTAATGTCTTAAGCCTATGTTACTGATTGCATTCCATTACAATATATATTTATTACCAGTTGTATGCTAATTCTTATTTTGACTAAAAATAAAAATAGAATTTGCTATACTCGTGCGTCTTATTTCGCCCTCGTTTTGGAAATAAAATACTGTTTGAGAGTTTTACTTCCCTCATGATATGAATGATACTCTGAACAATGATTATACTATTGTTCCTCATTGATACAAACTCATCTAGACTAAGGTAATTTGTTCCAACACGTTGTACTTACCTTCTTCTATCTGGCCCTTGGACCGGCAGGTATTTCTGATGCTAGGTGAGTTCCTCTATCAAGTAACCTCAAGATTTTCCTTACGTCCAATAGGACTCTTCCCTGCCGGGGGGCAGGAAGCGGGATAATAGGACATGTTTCTCTGAAGTGACATGTAACGGAAATGTCACAGGTCTCTGTGGTCATCAGACCAAAGGAATATTGTCTAGAAGTCAAAAGGCACTACAAAAGGGAAAAAATTCACGATACATTAATTCTCTGGTACACTTCCATCAGGACGACATGGCCTGAGCCCAAAAAACGGATTTTGAGCAAAGCGAAAAATCTATTTTTGGGTGAGATAGCCATGTCGTCCTGATGGACTCGCCCTTGTTCTCTATTTAGGCCTTGACAGGCCCCTCCCAATCTTATTGTATCATGGAGGCTGGCCTAGACGCCGGAAGGAATGAGAAAGGCGCGCAACGGTGATGTCAACCAAGATGGCGGCCAAACATGGCGGCGGTTATGACGTCACTGAGTACCGTAACAGTAACGAAGGAGGAGAACTTAGTAATGGCTCCTCCCATAACTTGCCACACTTTCCCCTCGAAGCGTAAATGCTATGTGGGGTGCAGATAGCTATGTGGCGTGTCAAGCATACGTCCCCTTATGGGTACTCGCGCCAGAAGTTAGAATTCTGTGAAACCTTTAGTTTAATTCTCTGGGAATATTTACTGTAGTCAAATATACTCTAAGGGGGCTACTGAAGGAACCTTCCATCAGGACGACATGGCTATCTCACCCAAAAATAGATTTTTCGTTTCGCTCAAAATCCGTTTATTTAGAGAAGTTTGCGTTCAATAGTAAACAAGCTTGGTGGAAATCGGGCCGTAGAGAAAATTGTTTTGAGAAGTAACTGTGTAGGACTGTTAGTCTTTAAGTGTTATTTCCTCCTCATAGTTTTGCATAAAAAAAAATAGGTTCGTTTTCTTGTGTTATTTTGTTGATTTTTGCTGTTATTCTCTTCTGCAATTCGTTACTTTTATTTTTATCCCACCCAAAACCCCGATTCGCATCTGGGGCACCCACATTACAGTTGGGTGGTGGTAATCAGAAAACTACTTTTGCAAAGGTAATGACACCAGAGCACAATTAAACAACAGGAAAGGTAAATGAAAAAAAAAAAATGATTTTTCATGCAAAACCAGCTGGGTGGGAGTTATCAACGAATTTAAAACAATTATAATTCACATAAACACACACCATATGAGCCAAACTTACCAATGTGAATACCTTTAAATTTTCAATTTTTCAACTCGGTCTGTATGCTTGCCGTATACTGTGATGTTTTGGGGATCAGCTGATCGACTGGGTTAACTGGTTACTGTTTTTCTTCCACAGATGGACGAAAGCTCCCCGACCACGTAGGCCTAATTATAATGACCAGTGAACGCTGAAAATAGACGAAGAAAACTTTTGTTGCCTGAAAATTTGCACATGTCATAGCGCCTTAAAAGTAAGACGTATTAGTTTTCGTATTTCTATTTGAATTTCCGAATTGCTGTTAAATTTTCCTACAGTATTAACTTACCCTTAAGCAAAACGATTAATCCCGGTTAGTGAATACGGGTTTTCGTACCTTATTCATACTGTCTTAAATTGAATGTTGTGTCTACTGAAAGTTGAGTTTTCCGTCCCTCTGAACCTCCTTTAAGCAATTTCCTATTATAGACTGGGAGATGTTTTATTTTCTTGAGCCAAATTCTACTGTTTGCAAATACATCTGAGAGCCTTTGTGATGTTTCTTCCCACAACGCGGCTAGCCGGCCTTTTCATTTCCTTTTTTTTATGCTGTTTGCCCAGGAGATTAACAGAGATTACCAAGTTAGGACTGAAAGGCGACCCACTGTTTTAGCGCATTTACTTTTTTAGGCCTTTATTATTATTATTATTATTATTATTATTATTATTATTATTATTATTATTATTATTATTCATTAGGCCTGTATTATGTTTTCGAGACGGTTTATTCATTATTTGTCTGTCTGTCTGTAGGCAGGATTATGTCTAAACTACTTAACAGATTTTAACGTAATTTCCAAGACAGATAGTTCTTATGCATTGGACTAGTCCATGAACTTTTGGCGGTCAGAAATAAGATTGCTATTATTATTATTATTATTATTATTATTATTATTATTATTATTAATAATAATATAACTCATTATTATTATTATTATTATTATTATTACCCCCAGTTACGTTAGACAACACAGCCTATATAGAGAGAAATTAAAGTAAAGTCTATTTGCAATAGAAATGGCCAACTTCTGGCTTTCACAAATTTTTATCAATATTTTATAAGTAGCTAAAGTATCGAGTTTGCATAATTATCAGATCATGATAGAATAGTGGCGCAGAAGCTCACCCAATGACATAACCGGATTCTATATCCGAGTTGTTACAAATGAGCTTACGTTCAATCGGGCTTAACAATGATGATTTTTTCCATAGGTAAAATTGGCAAATATTGGGGAAAGTTATATTTTTATGCACTTTGCACCTAGAATTGTACAAATCTTCTTTGAAATTTATTGTTGCTTGGTTGTAGGCCTACAGTACCACGCATTTTTTTTACACCTCCGTTTTTTACTCAACGACTCCGTATGGTAAGTTGATTTCACTCATGTGTTGTTGGTGATATTATGAGATGTGTGTGTTTTTTTTAAAGATTACCAATAATTACGGGATAGCTCTAATGCAAAAAGTATTTCGGCTGTATATGATACCTAAACTTACTTTGTAGTTACTTATCAATGCTCTTAGTTATTGTTTATGGATCCCAAAACACGAATGTGCTTTGATTCAAGAATACCAAATATTTCCTAGTAGTGTATCAGAGCCGTCAAAAAGGACGTCTAAATGTTTAGACAGATATGCGGATACCCACACAAACACACACACACACACACACACACACACACACACACACACACACACACACACACGGATTTAACTTTTCCCACCACCTTTCCTAACTACAACACGCTGGTTCGGTCATTTATGGGAGAAAGGTTTCCCAATATACGTCTTGAGCTATCTCCTCTCCTCAGGGTATGACTACTCTCTCTCCCTCTTTATTATATAGGGGAGATTCTCACTGTGAAACCGGATTTCCTCTACAAACGTTAAAAGTTACCTTTGATAAAATTCCTCGAGGTATCTTATTGGAAACGTCCCTATCTCGGAGTCTGGTGAACAGAAATTCTCAGCCGATGGTTACTAGCAGTGACTGACTTATCACTATCCTTTCGGGCTAGGGAAGAGGGGGCGAGGGTTTGGGTCACGGTGGGCTGATTTATATCAAATTGATTTAATTCATGATTTTAGTCAGTTTTTTTTTTCTTAAAAACATCATTGATTTAAATGGATATTCGTATTATGCTTTGGAAATTAAAATGTTATGAATAAAATTAAGACTGGGTTTTATAATAAAATTTTAATATTGCATCAAGAAGTTACAGAAATTATGAACCTAATTTTTATTATTATAGCCTAGTGAATTATAGAAGTGACAAAAAATATATATATTTATCTTGAAAGTTTGCTAAAAGAAAATATTTTGTAGTTGAATATATAAGAGCAAAAAAGTAACGATGTCTATTTTCCATTAGCTAAAAGAAAGTACTTTGCAGTTGGATGCATAAGAACAAAAAGAGACTATATTTTCCATCAATTCATGAATTCGACGATTAATCATTATTTACATTTGAGTTCATTGTCTTAAAAAGGAAGACCAATTACGCAGTATCCTCGTGATGACGAGGCTACTACAGTTAGGAGTAGACGCACTGATGACAGAATATCACTGTGGCTAACATTGCTGTATGTGAATACCATCACTCAATAACTTTCAGTGTCTTGGTAACAGACTAATTGAACATGAACAACGCCTAGAAAGGAGATGATTTTGCTCGAAGCTTCATAATGACGGGAACAAGTGTTGTATATTTCTCATTGGCATACTTCATAGTAATATCCACCTCTTCTGCACAGAGTATTTTCCTTGAAGTGCTGTATGAAGCATGTTGGCAAGCATGTGAGCTTTGGTTATAAACTGTTCATACCATTTTTTCACCAGTTTTGTTTCTTGCTTCAGTATCAATAGCTTCCCTGTTGACTTCACAGATCTTCAGTAGAATTGGCTAGTTATTCAAATAAGCCTTGAGGCAGTCTGGCATTGTGTTACACCTTGTGTCTTGAGGCATGGCTGGACACTGGACAACTTCCTGCCGATACCTTGCAGCAGCATAATGATTATTTCTAAAATATTTAACTACATGAACAACATGTTGTTTTACATTATCAGTCTCAAGGTCATGAGCCAGTATATTTAGGTGTGCTGCTCATTCGTATGTGAGGACGGTATGCTCAGGTTCACTCGATTCCTCCAAGAGTTTTCTTATCGTGGTGACATTTGTTGCATTGTCTGTCAGAACACTTCCATTGAGACAACCAAAATCTTGTTCAATCTTCTTGATCAAATTTTGTACAAGTTTTGAAGAAATTCAGGAATGTGAGGTTTCCCTGATGTGTCTAATGTGTCAACTAAATGAATCTGACTAGTGGATGTTGTTAGAGTGACACATATTATAGGTTCATTATGGATGTTAGACCACCCATCAATTGTGGGTTGTACAGTGATAAATGCTACATGTAGGTTTATACCTTTCCTTTTATACTAGTAGCAATTTCCATTTGCATTTCATCACTTCATATTATATAATTGTATTTTATGATTTTATGCTCATTATTCTATCTTTTTTTTTTGTAATTGATATGCTAATAATGTCTTTTAGCAATCAGATATCCTATAATATTTAAAATCTATAATAAAACTAGATTTAAATCAAATACATCTCATTTAAATCGAATTAATGGATTTTTTTTATCAATAAAATCGCCAACCTTGGTATGGGTAAGCCTATAGGTCTACATACTGACTGAAATTCTGTTTTTACAAGTTTAGAATGATTCTACAATGTCGTTATTTATCGTTTCAGTTTCACAGTAGGTTAAAATTTATTCAAGTATCAGCAAATATAAATTGGTATAGGGCCTAAGATCATTACAAAAGAATGCATGGAAATATGATTGCATACAGCGATTGCACCAGATTTTAATTAGAATTGCACGTCCATATTTACATTTGATAAAGATTTATATAGAGTCAGCATCTCAAAGCTAACTGATTACAGACTTAGGTCTACTTCATGATAACTCTTAACTCAAGGCGAGAGAGAGAGAGAGAGAGAGAGAGAGAGAGAGAGAGAGAGAGAGAGAGAGAGAGAAAAGGTTCAGTAAAATATCAAAACACTGATATACATTAATCCACAAATATTACGAACTAGGAATATATGTAATACCACGGATACTTTAACATCTAACCAAACGAGTAACCCTTTGACAATGTTACTCTGTTGTGGGATTCATTAAGAAAAAAACAAAACAGGTAGTGAAGAAAGTTCGATAGACATTTTTCTGTTTATAAGAAAATAGATATAATTATGAATGTTTTATTGATTTATGAAGCTGGATCTAGCTCGCGTATTATTCCTCACAATTTTGGAGACTTCCTTTTCATAGAATTTTTTTTTTTTTTTTTTTTTTTTTTTTTTTTTTTTTTTTTTTTTTTTTTTTTTACCTTCACCAAATAAGTACGGCGACCTAGTCGGTTCATTTATTTATCCATGTCTACGGACATTTACCTGTCGACAGGATTACGTCAATATTACCAGACGGATTTTGGTGTAATTTTCGCCTAAGATAGACCTTAGGACATGGACGACCCCCTTAAATTTTGGAGCTCATCCGGATTCTAGATTCGGATTTGCATTTTTCATGTGTCTGTGGACGACTCCATTAATTTTTTAAGACGATCTGGATTTGCATTTTCCTCCATTTTAAAGATAACGTCAAAACTACTCGACAGATTTTAATGAAATTTTCACCACACACAGGTCATGGAGGACTCCATTAAATAATGGAAATTATCCGGATCTGGATTCTAGTTTATTTACTTATTTGTCTGTGTGTCTGTGGACAGAATTACATGAAAACTACTCTGACGGAGGTTGCCGATATTTTCGTCATAGATGGATCTTAGGTCATGGACGACATCATTAGATTTTGGAGTTGATCCGGATCAGGATCCATATTTACATTTTAAGCTATTTTAAAGATAGCATCAAAATTACTCGACTGATTTTGACGCAATTTAGGTCTTAGGTCATGGACGATCCTATTGAATTTTGATTCCAGATCCTTATTTGCAATTTTTGCCATTTTAAAGATAACGTCATAACGAATAGACGGATTTTGACGAAAATTTTCACTGTAAATACAGTAGATCTTAGGCCATGGACGACTCCATTAACCTTTGGTAGAGGTCAGAAATTTCTGATTGCTCTTGTGTTGATATATGACAATTTGGTATCGCTAGGTCAAAACTAATATTTCAAAGAACCCAATTCTTACATATTGAAATTGTGAAATAAAAATTTATTCAAGAAATTATAGGTTAGATTTAGCGATAATGAAGAATATAAGTTACTTAGTTTTATAGATTTAGCAATTATTGACTACTTAACATGACAGCTATCAACAATTATTGAAGAGAATCTTCAATGAAGGGGTTGTGTTTAGTGACTACTTTGCGATTATTTAGCTATGGTAAGCAACTATTCTAGCAGGACGACACTCTAAAGCCAAACCATTGTTCTCAAGTCTTGGGTAGTGCCGTAGCCTCTGCACTTCCACTGTTTTGAGTTAGATTTCTCTTTCTTGAGGGTATACCCAGACACACTAATCTATCTGTTACCATATTTCATTTCCTCACTGTGCTATTTTTCCCTGTTGAGCACTTGGCTTAATAGCAACCTGGCTTTCCAACTAGGGTTGTAGCTTAGCTTGTAATAATAATAGTCTTGGGTAGCGCCATAGCCTCTGTATCAAGGTCTTCCACTCTCTTGGTTTAGAAATCTCTTGCTTGAGTGTATACCGAGACACACTATTCTATGTTAACTTATCTCCTTTCCTCACTAGTTTTTTTCCCCAATTGGAACCAATTGGTTTATAACATCATGCTTTTCCAACTAAGGTTGTAGCAAAGTTGGTAATAATGATATATAATTAGAGGGGCACTCAGTAGAGCTCAGACCTTTGCCGCGGTAACTTATTTCTCGACCTTTTGTTTGACCTTGACCTTTGACCTTAACATCTATTGATTTGTACACTCAAATATGAACCTAGGTTGAAGTCTCTGTGACGTCGATGTCCAAACTTATGACTGATTACGTGAATTGGATATTTTTCTTGACCGTGGCCTTGACCTTTGACCTTGACCTCCCAAAATTTAATCATTTCCATCTTTTTACATAACAGTTAATCCCTACAAGTTTCATTCCTCTACCATTAAAATTGTGGCCAGGAAGCTTTTCACAAACGACACACATACAAACAAACACACAAATAGGTGGTAAAACATAACCTCCTTCCAACTTTGTTGGCGGAGGTAATTATAGGTAACTAAGCATATGAAACTCCCAAATATTGGGAATGAGACTTATATTTGTTTGAAAATTCAAAGCTACACATCAGGCTATACGAAGCCCGGCTACGACGGTAACGGGTGACGTTCAATGCGAAATGTTTATCGAGTATATGAAATAGAAATACATTATTTAAATGGGAATTATTATTATTATTATTATTATTATTATTATTATTATTATTATTATTATTATTACAGGCTAAGCTACAGCCCTAGTTGGAAAAGCAGGATGCTATATCCATGAAACTGAGCCAAAAGATTAACAGACCAATAACGCTACGTATTCCTATTTTAACAAAATGTTGAACACCGACATTATGCAAATTAATCAGTATCAGGATCATTGCCATTGATGATTAAATTCACATGTGATAAATTCAACTCATTTCGCATCATTTGACAGATGTTTTTTATCGTTTTTATTTCACAATTTTTGGACGATGTAATGTTCGGTAATGCTGCGATAAACACATCGCCATGTGTTGGTTAGTAAGCGTATTTTGAGTCCATGATTTTCAGTATCATTATTATTATTATTATTATTATTATTATTATTATTATTATTATTCACAATACACATTTAACCTATTATTATTATTATTATTATTATTATTATTATTATTATTACTATCAACAGTACACATGTAACCTATTATTATTATTATTATTATTATTATTATTATTATTATTATTATTATTATTATTATTATTATTATTATTATTCACACATATAATCTGTTAGAGAGAGACCATGAGACTCGTTCAATTTTTCGAAAAGCATTGTTGCTATAAAATTGCTAGCCTCCCGGTTCCATATAATTATAATTATTATTATAGGAATGAAAACTAAAATATTCAAGAAAAAAAAAAACAATCTTAAGTTTCAAAGCTTGGCATTAGGGAGAGACTAACGCTCTTGAATATTATACTTTGGGAGACAGCCTGTGAATAGTGGGTTTCACACGCCCCTGCTTTATAAACGACGCCCACAGGGTGTTCGCGCGAGGTTAGTAACCTCTGCATTCCATACTTTAATTTCTCTGGTATATTTGGAAGTATTTATATCAGAAAAGTGTAAGGAAGGACTCTTTTCACCGGGCGTCACAGGTATCTCCCCAGAAATAGATTTTTCCTTTGTCAAAATCCCTTTTGTAAAGTCATATTGAATTCTCTCTCTGGAGCTTAGTCAGTGAAGTGGGTGTAAGCAAAAGAAAGTTTCTTGAGGACCGAATAGGAACGGGTGTAGGTTTATTGAACTGTGGCTGGCAGCCTCCATGGACTTTATAGCTCCGGAGTTCGATGGAGCTGCCCTTCATCTCACCACCATCATTGTCCGTCCTGAACCAATGTTGAACCCTTTCAAGATTTTCCTCTCTTGTGAGCTGTCTATGCGCAAGAGTCCGTGCCATGCCAAATATGTATGACAATCTTAATCAATGATCAATTAAATCGGTCATATTATGTAGATATATTTGACGCCATTGTGATTTAATAATAACACATTCATTGATTAACTGTGGTTTTACCACTATTAGACTATGGCAACTCTGCCCATTATTAGTAAGTTTTTAAAGATTCATAGTATACCGTAATTGGTTACATTGATTAACAAAACGATATGAATATTATGGGACAGCTGTTATATATATTTGTTGATTAACGATGGATGTCTGGAGTTGTATGGAGCTATTGGTTTGCTTATTAGTAATAGTGCTTATCTTGAATCATCAAGAAACTGAAAGTTTAGTAATCCCATTCTCCTTTATAGATACGATACACGTCTTTATTTATTCTCACTTAGAGTACGTTAATATCACCAATAAGATGAGGGTATTAACTCGTGGCTATGTATACATACACATAGGCTACATATACATTATACACACATAAGTAGATGAATGTATATATATATATATATATATATATATATATATATATATATATATGTAATATATATATATATATATATATATATATATATATATATATATGTATATATATATATAAATAATATATAATATATATATATATATATATATATATATATATATATATATATATATATATATATATATATATATATATATATATATATATATATATATTACAAGCTAGGCTATAATCTTAGTTGGAAAAGAAAGATGCTATAACCCAAGGGCTCCAACAGGGAAAAATATCCCCGTGAGGAAATAAAACAAGGAAATAAATTACAAGAGAATAAAGATAAAAATTTCAAGGACAGTAACAACATTAAATTAGATCCTTCACATATATAAAGAAAAAAAAAGGAAGAGAAATAAGTTAGAACAGCATGCCCGAATGTACCCCCAAGCAAAAGACCTCTAATCCAAGACAGTGGAACGCCATGGTACAGAGACAATGGCACTACTCAAGACCTGCGAACAATGTTTTGATTTTTGAGTGTCCCTCTCCTAGAAGACCTGCTTACCTCAGCTAAAGAGTCTCCTCTACCTTTACCAAGAGGAAAGAAGCCACTGAAGAATTACAATGCAGTAGTTAGCCCTTTGAGCGAAAAAGGGTTTTTTGGTAATATCAGTATTGTCAGGTGTATGAGGACAGAAGAGAATGTAGAAAGAATAGGCCAGAGTATTCGGTATATGTTTAGGTGAGGACAAAATGAGCCGTAACCAGAGACAGGGATTAATTGTAATACTGTCTGGCCAGTCAATGGGCCCTATAACTCTAGCGGTAATATCTCAACTATACACAAGGAATGGGGTTGGAACCACACGAAAGGTATATGAATAATATCCATACCCTTAAAATAGTTCACCGAGGTTAGCTTTGCTAAAACAGGAACTATGAAATAATTATTATTATTTACACAATTTATACCAGAGTAATGAAGGTCAAATTAGTGCCAAATGATGTAAAATCAGTGGCCCTATGATAAATATACGGGGTAATTAAATTCACACGTGAATCATTGATCTAATCCCGTGTCATTTAGCTGTTGACCTTTCATTTTGGTGCGTAGCAAATTGGAAAATAAAAAGCGACCAGTCTGGATGATGGAAATTCAGCTCAAGTATCATTGATTGTCGACTAACATCCCAAAATGCTCAACACAGAAGTGGTAAAAATATAATATTGGTGAAAGGGTTTTCAGCTTATTTTGACATCATATCATCTTATGGAAAGAATTTGATTGATAGATTGGCGAAAAGGGATTAATTCGGCTTTGTGAAAATTATGAGAGTTACATCGAAGTATGGTACCGTTGTGCAGAGAGCTTGACGTTCTGTTAACAGTTCTCTGTGTTGTTTCATAAATAGGTTATTAGGATGACGTTAATGTGTGTTTGTGTTTATGACCATTAAGTTATGCATGTGCATAACTTATAAATAAATTACATACACACAATTAGTATATATATATATATATATATATATATATATATATATATATATATATATATATAAGTAAATTTACCTATATAAATAACCTTGCACACATAAATATATAAACAAATATGTATATATATATATATATATATATATATATATATATAAAAATATATATATATATATATATAAATGATCCATTAAATGGTTGGTTGCAATTTTTAATTGATTTTCCCACGTTATCAAGAGATTGATTGATTAGCGAAAAAAAGGTAATTCGAACATGAAAAAATATGAGAGTAACACCGAAGTATGGTACCCTTGCTTAGAGAGCTTTAATGTGTTGGTAACAGTTCTCTGTGTTGGTGCATAAACAGGTTATTATGCCGAAGTTAATATATGTATGGTATGTATGTGTTTATGACCATTTAGATTTGTTTTCTGGAACTGTCTCTTGTTTGAGGAAAAGATTAACATTGATTCGATGTATAAGTATACACACATGCATGTGTATAACTTATAAATACATTCACACAATCATATACAGTACATATGTTATGTAAAATTACATGAACACACATACTGTATATGCTTGTGTGTGTATATATATATATATATATATATATATATATATATATATATATATATATATATATATACATACATACATATTTACATACATACCTATATACATACACATACACACACAGACACATGTTATGGAGAGATTCTGTAAAATGTTTCTATTCAGAAACTCCGCGAAACTTTGTGGTGAAAACAACATTCGCAGTTCGTTGTACTTGATTAATTGTTTAAAAGATAAACGTCTTTTTTATTTGGCTGAGTCTTGGAACAAGCGTGTATTTGTTCTTGCGTCTTCTTTTTAAACGATTAACAGACAACAGCAGA
The DNA here is from genome assembly GCF_036898095.1 of Palaemon carinicauda. Taxonomy (NCBI): domain Eukaryota; kingdom Metazoa; phylum Arthropoda; class Malacostraca; order Decapoda; family Palaemonidae; genus Palaemon; species Palaemon carinicauda. The sequence goes on along the minus strand of NC_090727.1, from coordinate 139,582,364 downwards.
AGTTGGGGACAAACTTCAGCGAAGGCAAAGTTGCAAAGCTGTCCCGACATACCAAACACTTGAACAACTTTGCCGGCTGACAACTTTGCCTGTCTTAGACACTTTCTCTTAGCTACGTCGAGATTTTGGGTAGGAGGTTGGGGGGGGGGATAAATAAATGATAATGGATAAAATATTGGTTACTGTCCCCGTCTATTTTTTCTTCTTTTTATAAATGTTGCAGGTGTCAGAAACGAATGTACCTCTTGTTAACTATTCAATAGACCATACTCCTTTTCCTTCCTTAAACCTTAAAACAGGAACTTTGGTTGCTGAAATTGAAGCATTTCAGTTGGTATTTCTCAATATTAGTCCCAATTATGGCATAAATGTTTCTTGAAATTTATTCCGAGTATAATACACATTATTTATCGAGTTTCGTAACTTATTTTTTTCCTAACATTCATTCATAACAGGTGTAAAACTGAGAACTTAATCATTGGATAAAACTATAATTGGCCGCAAAAGAGAAAGGGACCCGCTTGATGGATCAAATGACTCCTTAGTGGAGGGCATACAAGTACTAGAATGTTATGATAATAAAGATTGAAAGATTATATTTATCTGTGTAATACCCAACGTTCTTTTACAAAATTAAACAGGGGATTCATAATACAATAGCCAGTTTAAATAATTCCAGAAATAGAGAGGAAATGAATGAGTGAATATGACCTTGGGGGGTTATTTGCAGCCTTTGGAGCAATTGCACCATGTTGGTGAATCAAAGATATTTATAATTTCTTTCCTGTCACGCTGACGGGCAACAATCTCGCGTAAATTGCCAAAACTATCATTGCGATTAGGGAAGGGGGAAGGGGTGGGATTGAATTTGTGTGCGCGTGTGAGTGCATGTCTAATCTCAATATTTAGCTGTCATTTTTGACGGGTCGCGTACACTGCTTCTATAATATGAGCCGATGTAAAAACTGTTCAGCTATTAAAGCCCCTCGAGAAATAGACGTCACTAAAATACCATATCAAAGCTAGACACTATAGAATCGTAGCATTTGGTATAATGCAATAGTTCCTGTTTATGTGTAGCAAATTTTGGAAGCTTTCGTCTCATTATCTCCTCTTTGCAGGGAATAGCATTAAGGAATCTACGTAACTCGTTCAGTCATCAGGGAAAGACCTGATTTGAATAAGAGATACACGAAAGCCTTCTCTGTTCCATCTGCAGCAGAATGGAGGAGAGGAAAAAGACAGTGTAGCAAAGTAGTTATGTTAATCTCATATTCTCCCTCCTTGCTCTGAATGTTCAAAGGAAACTTCGCTATTGAAAACACAATAGAGTTAAGATTTTCGCTTCCGAATCAAGAATCTGACAGAAGGACAAATTTCTAGCGTATGGCTTTTAAGAAAAATATTCTAAATTTTGGTCAGTATAAATTTTATACTTATGTTTATAGTTGGTTTAATAAAAATAAACATGGCAAAATAGGGAAAACAATAAAATTAACGTTTTGATAATATATTTTTGATAACCTAAAATTTATTTTATAATACATTTGATATATCTCGTATTAAAAAGCTGACCAAGAATACACTTGAAATAAACAAATAAGCAAATAAATTGAGGGGTTTTACATAGTGCATCTGTTTTTTTTTATTCTTTTAGGGTAAAGGGCGAATACAAGCGTAAACCCTTTGATATGTTTCAAGGGTTTACAGAATGTCATCCGATTCTGCTGCGGGTAAAGTTTTATATGAAGAAAAAAAGTTAGAAAAAAAACAATTTTGAGAAAAAGAAAAAGTTCGGAAATAAGGTTTGTTGTCAAAATCTCATTTTGCTTTTCGTCACTGAAATACGAATTACCCAGAATGTCTTATTTTCATTAGTCTGAGGCAATGCTGGTAGTAAAAACAAATACACTATCACATTCACAATTTATCAGTCTTTTCCCATTAAACATAATTTTCTCTTAAGAGGGACTTTATAAAAAAGAACAACAATAGTCAATTCCCTATTATTTACTTAGAGATACTAAATTAATGGGAACCTCTCTCTACGATATGACCACTTTAGGTAACCTATTCTCTTATTCTGGACTTTGATACATCAAGTGAAATTATGCTGATCAACATTAATATAATTCGTGTGCCTCAGCTATGCCAGCTTGATACAACTGCACATATTGAACGAGTATGTTTTACGTCATTGGTTATATTGCACAGACTTAAATTCTTAATATATTTTGAAATCTAAACCACAATTTCTCACGAATTATTTCATAAATTCTCTACGGTAAAACTATCATGGATGCTGAAAATGTTCGTTTAACCTTAGTTATTTTACTTTGATAGTTTTATGAGGCTTCGTTCGAATATTTCTATATTTACATTTTTGTATATCCGACTTTCTCACGAGAAGGTAACCAGCATTTTGTTTCAAAGAAATACATTCAAAAGCAATTCTACTTATTCTGCTTCGGGCATCTTTCGTCGGTTTTCGTTGCAGTTTCTTTCAAACATTATTATTATTATTATTATTATTATTATTATTATCATTATTATTATTATTATTATTATTATTATTATTATTATTAGCTAAGATGCAACCCTAGTTGGGAAAGCAAGATGCTACAAGACTCAGGATTCCAACAGGGAAAAATAGCCCACTGAGGAAAGGAAATAAGGAAATGAATAAATATGAGAAATAATGAACAGTTCAAATAAAATATTTTGAAAACAGTATCAGCATCAAAACAGATATTTCATATGTAAGCTATAAAAAGGCTTATGTCAGGCTGTTCAACATAAAAACATTCGCTACAAATTCCAACTTTTGAAGTTCTACAAGTATAAAGAGCAACCAGAGATTTAAGACCTCCACCAATGAAGATTATCAACATTTTTGATAAAGTCAACGGACCAAGCTTTCCCCTTTTTCATATGTTGACCGTAAGTGAACATACTGAATAACAACAACCAAAATGGCGATCTTGATCAGAATCACCTCCAAAATTTAATGGGTTCTTCCGGAGCATGATCCCTATCCGTTAAAATTTGGTGAAAATCGGACTAGATGTTTTGGCTTAATCCTGCTAGCAGACAAAGAAAGAGATAAATAAACACAGGTAGAAATATAACTTTGCCGGAGAAAATATTTGGTTTTTCGTAAACCAATGTTTCGTTTATTACTTCCTTCATGGTTCGATCACTCCTACTCTTTCTCCTCCTCCCTCTTTTATTTTAACATTCTTGCTTTCTTCAGTCGTGGACTCCCCTCGGTCATCGTCAGAGTTGGTGCGATCCTTCCTTATTCGCAGTGAAATGCAATCGTCGCTGGAATTTGCCCCATTTGCAGCACATTTACTTGTTTGTCTCTCGGCGACAATTGCGACAATATACTGAAGTAAGACGTTGTTGAACTTCTGCTCTTTTCTGCAATTTTCGTTTCATAAAGTAAACTTGGGAAAGTAGTTCGGTTTCTGGAAAGTCTGCAGCGCCGAATTGCAACTCTCAACTCTAATTTTAGAACGTTTCTAGTGTCTATGATGTGTTGAGATTTTCTTCACATTTTGTTGATATCTAATGCTTATTGTTATTAATTATCTTTGTTGTGTGCGAAATAAGATTTTGCCATGAGTGACAATCTTTTATCATACCAATACGTCCATCACTTAGTGCTGACAAGTAACGCTCATGATACCAATTACTGACATAAGGACAGCATTGGTTATAACAACAACATCAATAATAATAATAATAATAACAACAACAACAACAAGAGCAATCAGAAATTTCTGATCCCCGCCAAAGGTTAATGGAATCGTCAATGTCCTAATGTCTATCTGAGGTGGAATTTTTTTTAAAATCCAACATTTGTTTTAACGCTATCATTAAAATTGCGAAAAATGGAAATGCGAATCTAGAATCCGGATCATCTCCCAAATTTAATGGGGTCGTCCATGACCTAAGATCAATCCGTCGAGTAGTTTTGGCGTGAAACTGTCCTCAGACACACAGACAAAGAAATAGATAATAAACTAGAATCCAGATTCGCATCATCTCCAAAATTTAATGTCGTGGTTCATGACCTAAGATCTATCGGTGGTGAAAGTTTTGTCAAAATCTGTCGATTAGTTTTGACGTTATCTTTAAAATAGTGAAAAATGCAAATCCGAGTAAGGATCATCTCCAAAATTTTATGGGGCGCTCATGACATAAGATCTATCTTGGGTGAAATTTCTTCAAATCCGTCCAGTACTTTTGACATAAACCTGTCCACAGACAAATAAATAAACCGACTTGATTGCAAAACCTCCTTGACGAAGGTAATAATTGATGACAACGTTCTTATTGACGATTAACGTACTAAGGTCTACAAAGCGTCGTACTATATACCTCAGCAGACTTCACAAAGTACAAACATTGTATGGGTTCACAAATTAAATACTTCAGAGCTGTCTAAAATTTTGCCTTCCAGTTTGCGTCTAGCCAAAATCTTGACTTAAATACTAAGCACACTTTAACAACACCCTCCCCCAACTTTTCTTTAGGACTGGTGAAGGTGACGTCAGTTATGTTAAATGGTAAATTATCAGTTATAACCACAGTGAACTATGTACGATACATGCAATATGCAATATGCAATATTATACATGATGATGTCATTCGTAAAAAAAGAATAGTCAAGTCATGAAATAACAAATATTTAAAAAACAAAAGTAAAATGGAAATAAAATCAATAGACAAAATGAAATTTAACTGCCATTACATACCACCTCCCAATTGCGCCCTCTGCACAATTCCACATCAATAAACATAAATGCGAAGCCGAATTATTTTATCAACAAACAATATACATCAATAGTTCAAAACATTTCACAATTACCCTGGGAGAATTCAACATAAAGTAGGAAGTTTCCATATTATTTATCATTTCTACCAACAAGCACAGCTTGTTAATATATCGTATGACATTATTTTTACTCTTATACAAAGGTTAAAGCCTTTTATGTCTGAAAAAGTTTGGATCTCCATGCCCAGAGCCCAAGAACACATAGCATGGTGTCATCTATGAAAACTATTTCTCCTGTATAAAGTTTTCTTCTCAGATTTGTCCATTTTTATGCTCTTGGAGTTAGCACAAGTATTCTTTGTACCCACTTTTTCAAGATTAACTCGGTAAAATACCGTATCTGTCTTGAACGTCTGAAGACACAAAGACAATTTGTGTCAAAGAGACCAATGGGCAAACAAAAAAGTCATAACTTCTTATCCTTACTATTTTTGGATACCTCCGTCTAAGACCTGTTGTTTAAGATGGCTTGAACCTCAAATGATAGGTTATGAAGCCTTTTGTCATCCAGTGAACTACTCTGTTGTTCAAACAGGATTTTCATTAAGGCTTGGCACTGTGGACAGAAGACCTTTCAGTGCCTATGCGTAAATCTTGAAAATCTCTCTGTTACGCTGTGAAGGGGATGTTAAGAGAAGTTTGACAGCTATGTGGAAGAAATGAAGCGGGCACAAGCAAAGTAAAAGGCTAAACACTAGTTACAGCTAGGGACCAAAAAGGACGTAATGAAGACCCTGTAGTCATGTCTAATTTGCACTAGTCACTAAAAATACTCTGCTCTTTATAGAGATGACTTTGAGCGTGTGTTTAAGAAAGTCTAGCTATTAATAAATCAACAGTTCACAGTTAATATGAAACAAAGTGAGCGGTGGTAATACCCACAAAGGAGAATATGACAGGTCAGTAAAATATGACTGTGTTACAGTTGCAGATTAAAATAATATTTTCTTGATCCGGTATCACTATATATGTAGTTGGCCATCATTGTGTTCCATGTTTCAACCCCAAAGTTGTTGACAAATCTTGTGTCTAAATTCACATTTATTCCACTGTTTTAGGCAGATTTGCATGATCCTAAAATCACAAGTATATGGAACTTTCCTAAATCTAGACAGAGATTTGAAGGACTCATGAAGATTGAAACAAATTAAGACATCAATTGATTTAGAGTCTTAAGTTACAATTTTGGAAAACGGTTTACATAAAAAAGCAACATAAAATATCGTTCTCTCCAAGTCTTCTTCGTAAAAGTCCGGAAGAATCATACCATTAGATGTATGTGAAGGACTTCGCTCGATCCAGGCAATTTTTTGAAGACCTAAGACTATATGTAAAGAAAATATCCAATCAATCCAAGCTGAATAAGGACCTTCGGTAAAGCCATGGAAAGTCTACTTAATCACGGTTGGAGGTAATTTTTATATATGAAATGTCAGCTTCAATCAACTGGATCAAAGGCTCCAAAAGGCATTTGAAGAATTTCCAAAGTCTAGCTGCCAAGTTAATAGAAAACTTACGAACATAGCACAAGAACTTGGGTATAGAAAACCAGGGCATGATTCTCTTATTGACTATATTTAAATGAGGTACTCGAGTCCTATTTAAGGTGGGTATTTGTCTGTTTCGGTTATAAATATTTTCTGAAAACTAGTTCCTACTTCCTTCAAGTGGAGCAAACATGTGTATAGTACAAAGAAGGATTAGCAGTAGATATTAATTTATAATTAAATCATTAAAGAAAAAAAACTGGAATTATTAATTAATATTTCTGAAGGGTGGCATGTAAATATTTGAAAAATAAAACCTCATGTTTATTAGTAACCAGTGTACCTAATGCGTTAAAAAGATCGTCCTAATATTTAGATAGATATGTACACGCACGCATGCGCACAGATTCAACCCTTCTTCCTTTCCTAATTTCAACCTGCTAGCTCGGCAATTTGTAGGAGTGTGTGGTTTCCGAGTGTACCTCGCTGGTTACCCACTCTCACAAGGGTATGACTACTCCTTCTCCCCAGAGTGTGTCAGGGAAATAAGTTATTTATATATATATATATATATATATATTTATATATATATATATATATATATATATATATATATATATTTACACATATATATATATGTATATGTATATATATATATATATTTGAATATATATATATGTATATATATATATATATATATACACACACACATATATATATATATATATATATATATATTTATACAATATATATATATATACTTTATATATATATATATATATATATATATATATATATATACGTATATATATATGTATATATATATACGTATATAAATATATATATATATATATATATACGCATATATATATATACAGTATATATATATATATATATACATGTATAAAGTATATATATATATATATATATATATATATATACATATAAGTATATATATATATATATATATATATATATATATATATATGTATATACTTTATATATATATATATATATATATATATATATATATATATATATGTATGTATATACTTTATATATATATATATATATATATATATATATATATATATATATATATATATATATATATATATATATCCTTGGTTTTGGTGTTGAATAGTACTTGTGCACGACAAAACCATTTCGTCCGTTTCGTATTTATGCATCCCAGATATATCAACAACGACTGGGTAATTTTACTGCGATTTCTGGTAATTATTTTTTTGTCTTTACACCAAACTTAGCGTTTCTCCTGTATTTTAATCGATATAAGTAAAAGTTTAGACGTTGATCTAAATATGATGACAATTTTTTATGAATACTGTACTGTGCGAAGAGTAACCACTGTTGATTTAGCTATCATGGTCTTCAGATGGTGTATAAGGAAATCTCTATGTTAGAATTATTGTTTTCCAATGATCCTCGCAAGTTTTCGTTATTTATTATGCTTTTATACTCTTAAAGGTTTAAAGACTGCTCATGAATGGCAGAGACAAGGGACAGTGACAGTGCTCTGTCTAACAGGACAATGCCCTAGAGATTGACCATTTATACATATGATCAGCACTCAAGCCCCCCTCCACACAAGCTAAGCCCAAGGAGGGCTAGGCAGTGGATGCTGATGACTCAGCAGTTAGACCTATAAGCTCCGCCAAACCCCCCATCCTTAGCTCACAAGGATGGTAAAGTTGCAGATACTACAAGAAACTAGCGAGCTTGAGCGGGCTTAAACCCCTTTCTCCAATAGGCCACCACAACCTTTAGTTCACATTTTTTCTCTTCATTTTTATTATAAATTTTATAATCTTATGATATGGTTTGTTCTAGAATATAGAAAACTTATCTAGAAAGAGAGATCCCCATTACTCTTATTAAAAGTGCAGTTAGATGATATCCTTCAACTTAGTTCTTTCGACTAGATAAATAAAATATGAAATTGGTACTTCAAAATATTTGTTTTTGTATTATTTAAATTAAAAAGTAAGATCACCATTTATAGAAAAAGAAAAAAACCCTTACCATGAATATAGTTGAAATAATTGAAAAGTAACGTATGTTGCTTTTTCTAAGACAGCCACGGATAAGAGAAAAAATAATCGCAAATGGGATTACTCAGCTCTTAGGTTTTTCCAAGGGACCAGAAATGTTCTAAAAAGTGAAATGCTCTTTTGATGTTCCCTTTAAAATGTTTTGGTATAATCCTTCATCTGAAGGTTTCTGCTTATGTTTACGCGAGCCTGATGTAATATACACACATACATACACACACACACACACACACACACACATATATATATATATATATATATATATATATATATATATATATATATATATATAAGACTACATAATGATAGTGAGAAAATTCCGATTAAGAAGGGAGTTAGTCAGGGAGACCCCAATCTCTCCTAAATTATTCACGCCATGCCCAAAGTTTTTAAGAATTTAGATTTGGAAAATGTAGATTAACATGGTTGTGTTTATTGAATCGTTGGAAGAATTGCAAAAGATGATAGAAGATTTGAATACAGAAATCAGAAAGGTAGGAGTAGAAATGAATATGAGTAAAACTAGGATAATTTTCAATGAAAATGTAGAGGGACAACAAATAAGTGTTATTAACGAGCATTTAAAGAATGTTAATGAATATAAGTCCTTATGACAAGCAGTGAGTGGTTCTCCAGGACACGAGACCGAGATTGAAAGAAGGATAGGAATGGATGGAGAACTTTAGCTAAACAAAATGAGATTATGAAATGTAAATTGCCACTTTTTTTGTAAAAAGGAAAGCATCAGAAACTTGGAGCGTTACTAAAGCCTTGGAACATGAGTTAGTTACAACTCAAAGAGCTATGGAAAGAATAATGATGGGAATAACACAGAGACAGAAAAAGAGCAACATAGATACAAAAACAAACTAAAGTAGAGGATATTCTAACAACATGTAAGAAAAAGAAATGGACATGGGAAGGATATATAATGAGAAAGACAGACAATAGATGGACATTGAGAATAACAAAATGGGTCCCTAGAGGTTGTAAATGATGCAGGGGAAGGAAGAGAAGACGATGGATTGACGAAGTAAGAAAGTTTGCGGTCGTGTACTTGCACAGAAAGACCATAAACAGACGCAAGTGGAAAGACATGTCTGAGGCCTGTGTTTTGCAGTGGACTAGTAAAGGCTGATGATGATGATAATGATGATTAACGATGAGGATGAAGATGATGCTTATATATACATATATATATATATATATATATATATATATATATATATATATCTATATATATATATATATATATAACCATACACACACAAACACACACACATATATACATATATATTTATATATATACGCATATATTTACACATGTATAAATTATATATATATATATATATATATATATATATATATATATAGATAGATAGATAGATAGATAGATATGTATATATATATATATATATATATATATATATATATATATATACATTTATATATGTATGTATGAATACACACACCCACACACATATATATATAAAAATATATATGTATATATATATATATATATGTATACATATGTATGTATATATATAAATATGTGTGTGTATATATATATTCCGTATATATATATATATATATATATATATATATATATATATATATATATTATATATATATTTATAGATATAGATATATAGATATATATATATATATAGATATATAGACATATATATATATATATATATATATATATATATATATATACCAATCTTTATTAGATGGTAGACATTAATTTTGAACTTCCGAACACTGTGTCGCACTGAGAACAGACGGTTATAGAATAATTTCAACGTTTAGAACTTAGAGTGAGATGGATGACAAAGAAGTTGATAATGTCCTTAGGTAGTATGCAACTAGAATATTTCCACATTATTCTATCAACATTTGGAGCAAGGAGTAGGTATGTCTTAAGGGTTTTAAATTTCCATGAAGTCCTTTGTTGTATGTAACTTTTAGGAAATATTTTCTTCATACTGCTGCTTTACATGAGAAGCTGCTTTTTAAAGAAAAGCTGAAGTAACAAATATCTCTCTCTCTCTCTCTCTCTCTCTCTCTCTCTCTCTCTCTCTCTCTCTCTCTCTCTCTCTCTCTCTCTCTCTCTCTCTCAGGATGCAAAAGTCAACTCAAATTCGTGTTAAATGTATTTTCGTAGACTGCCACAGCACGATAGCCAAATTTTGGTTTCGATAAGTAGGGCCTGTTCGTTCGAGATATATATATATATATATATATATATATATATATATATATATATATATATATATATATGTGTGTGTGTGTGTGTGTGTGTGTACTAATGTGGGCGACCCGTCAAAGATAATGGCTTTATACTTAGATATGCACATACACGCGCACCCCCTCTCACCAAGGTCTGACTATTTCTCCTCCCTCCCGACTCGAGGGGCTGGGACAGCTGAGCGTTACCGGAAAGAAATATATAATGTATATATACCTGTATATATATTACAGGCATATATAATGTATATATACCTGTATATATATTACAGGCAAACTGTGTAAGTGATTCACTCAGGGATTCCGCGAAATGACTAAAATTTCCAGGCCTTACGTGAAATGATTGAAGTTAAGTAGTTCTTATGATACACTTTGCCTGTTATAATTCAAGCAAACTGGTTAATGTATAGGTATGTAATACTATGTTGTACAGACAAGTTGGTATCATGACCGATTTGTGCAGCGCCTCAGATCTTGATGAAATATTTCTCATTAGAGTCCAATAGATAATTTTGGTCAGAAAAAAAAAAAGATTTGAAAAATACCGAGCTTTAGGATTAAAACAGGCATTTGAATCAAAGCTCTAATATGTAACTTTTCAATGAATCAAAACGGTTGGATTTTTATTTTTTCCATGATGACTCATTTTTCTTCTGCCTGTTCTACTCACCTGAATAAAAATTCTCTTAGAAGAGTGAACGGACCCACAGGTCTCTCCTACTAACCTACTGTAGAAATTAAGATAATCTAGAATGACTTTGCAAAATGTACAGTATTAAACGTTCCAAGTGTATACTTTTATTAAATTCGATATGTTGACATTTCAATGCAATAGAAATCCCATAAAGAGTTTCGAGTTGACACAGAAAGTGGTACTTATATTTTTTGTGGCTAGAAAAAAGGTGTTGAAAGCCAAGACATGACTATCTTCATATTGATTTCAATTAAATTTCTGTCATACAGTACTTGGAAATTATGCGCTGTATAAAAGCACAATACTGGTACAGTTGGCATCATTAATTCCGGTACACTTCACGGGAAGCTAAGGAGACGTCTGACATATGTACATTGTAACAGTTAACTCTCTGTTCAGCAAAAGAGAAACTGTTGGCAACAATGCCTGTTAAAACCAAGTTTCTGAGCTTGGAAACACGTGATGAAAAGCATTTTGATAATTTGACATAAGTGCTGTACAATTTAGAAAAACATTGCTATTTGCTTAACAGCACTCCGGTACACTTACCTTCCAGAGAAGTGTATCGGGATTAATGAAGCGAACTATACGAAACTCTCATGAAATTTCTATATTATCATAACATTCATAAGATTAGAAGATTTAATTGCCAAAGAAACTGAGAAGAAATGCATATATTTGTATTAATGCATATATTTGTATTAATTGCCAAAGAAACTGAGAAAGAATGCATATATTTGTATTAGTGCAGTTAAATTCTTGAGTGATGCATATAATGAAATTCCGAAAAAGAGAGAGAGAGAGAGAGAGAGAGAGAGAGAGAGAGAGAGAGAGAGAGAGAGAGAGAGAGAGAGAGAGAGAGAGAATCTTTTCAAGGTTCATGATTGGCTCTATAAAAACTAAAATATTCTAAACCAGTCGAATATCTAATGTACCATTGAGTAGTGTTAATGGGAACAGAAATTCTGGTAATCTAAGTCGTATGTCGGGAATGAGACCGACGTTTTGCTAAAGTAGATGTTAGTATTTGCCTATAGATTACTAGAAAAGGAGTCCCCATTTAAATAAATGGAAACCATGAGTTAAACGACAATGTAAAAGTTGCAAAATATGCAAATAAATAAATCTAGCTACTTTAGAGGTTTTTGAAGAAAATGCAGCTATCAATACCACAAAGTACTGTGCAACTATCCATTGTAAGAAGAGATGGAAAACAAGTAGAAGAAGTAAAGGTAAACATTGACCCAGTAAAGTAGCTTTAGCTCGGCTGTATTCTAGGCCAGCTGCATGCAGAGCAGTCGAAGCGGAAAATTAAAGGACCTGCACAAAAGCAGACTTGGCAACAAACTGGTGCAAGGCAGTATCTGACTACACGAAAAAAAAAAAAACTTGACCTTTATTTTCTCCCGCAATGCCGAATAGCTTCAATTGCTATATATGTAGAGTCCATAGTGCTTGAACCATTACATTAGACTGTGAATCTCCTTAGGTGTGCTTGTCACTCAATATATTTTCTTACTATTTTTGACATGAGAGTTTTCATCTCGTATTTTTAAGGGCGGAAAAAATAATATTTTATTCCCTGAGGTATCTGGTCGTGCGTTACATGACTGATCAATTAAAAAATTTCTGCGTTCTCGTTAAGTAAGAAAAGGTATAAAACCAGTTTTCCATTGGAGTGTTAGGAAAGGAAAAGTACTGTAATATGCGCAATATTGGTAAGGTGTGAAACAAGGGCAGACTTGACAAGCTGCACCAAACGTTGCCTGCGAGTTTTTTCCCCTGACGTCTATTTCTAATGAACTCATTTCGCAGTGTAATATATACAGCAATTCTTGTTCGTTTTTTCTTTTTTGCTTCCAGTCTGAACAAACTTTTGGATTTCAATGACACTTTTATTTACTCGGCTGTATACAGTGTGTATATATATATATATTTTTTATTCAGACAGCGTTTTATTCATTGTTACTCAATAGGTTTTGTGTTTACCATTAAAAACCTACCTCGGCCGAGAAAAAAGTCTACCCTTTTCCTGTGCTACCAACATACACTGTAAATTCATTGAGGGACTGATTACATTATGTTATCTTTTTTATGTCTCCAGGCATTATTTCAGCCGAGATAAGAGGTGCTAAAGCTCCCGAAAGTAACGTTGTTGTGTGGTACGAAAAATGGCTGGGTTGTAAGCCCAAGTTATTTACCATGTTTATGACTCACCAAATCTATCTACATAATATGACAAAGTATTTAGTATTACACCATAAATTAAAGTATAATACTATCTTAGGTTATAGTCGGTATCTACTTAACAATCCAGTCTTCCACTTTTTTTCTCACCTCACTGAACACGAGTCAAATAACATCGCCCGGTGTCTTGGATTATGTATATTTGATTAATAGTCTTTTTGGGAACTATAGTACCTCGCTATCATAATTGAAAGGAAAAAAAAATATGCGTTCAATCATTACAAATGCCATTAGATGAAAACTAAGGCTACTGTTTACTGGCGACCTTCTAAGTTATGATATTGTCTTAAGGAATCGTTATAACGAAAATGAAGGAAAAGGGTATTAAGCAAAAGTGATAGAAGTAAGAGAAAAGAGGATATGTCGAAAACTCTAACTTAAGAGAAATTTATTTCGGAAAACCGTTTAGTCTGTAAAGATTATTGGTGTTTACGTATAGCATATCCATAGCATATTAGCAAAGCAAACTAGTTTACACTTTTTTAATAATAAAAAAAACTAACGCACTACATAGTTTACTAGTAAATCGTTAGACGAGAAATTGCTAAGCCTTGCAAAATATAATCGTCAAAATAAAGATAATCGCATCCCTGTATCCATAGTGAGTTTATCTGTTATGAAAATGCGTCATAAAATTCTATATGACAACAATAAAATGATTTCCAAGAGCATTTAATTAAATTTGAATTATATTCCTTTCAGACGCTGTGTATAATTCATTTGCTGTTGATTTCTGCTTTTTTTCTAGTATTTATAAACTAATTTTAGTGGAAAGAGAAATCAATTAGTTGTTTCTTGATTAGCATCTCAAACACACACTTACACATACACACACAAACACACATATATATACATATATATATATATATATATATATATATATGTATATATATTATATATATATATATATATAATATATATATATATATAATATATATATATATATATATATATATATATATATAATATATATATATATATATATTCAAGGCAAAGACATTTTCAGAAGCAACCCATTCGCCTTACCAGAATGCATCTTTAAATTACGCAAAGTCCATTCTTTGGAGAATTTACAGCTGCTATGAATAATGGATAGATCTCTTAGCAAAATGCCTCCAGACCTTGGCCAAGGAGGAGTCATGGCAAAGAAAACTAAGAATAAGCACTTGGACAAGTTCCTGATTAATAGACTCTTCAGGGACACTTAAAGGAATTGCCTCAAGGTCAATTTATGGATTTTCCACTCACAGACGAAAGAAAAGAAAAACCTTTTCAGAAATGCATCCATGACTGGAAAAATTCATGAAAAGTCACCTCTTTTCATTGCTTCCCTTTCCAGGATGTTTTCAGTCCCTGCCCAGAGGCCATCCTCTGGATCTTTGGCTTTCGGAATAAGAAGAAAAAATATGGATTAACTATAAGTCGATATTGCTTTTTTCTTCCACGAAAGGACATGAGAAGCAAAGGAGGAGGATAACGATACTCTTTTCTAATATCACGATAAGAAAATTCAGAGTAATACTGTTTTATTACGTTCAAAATTTGGAGAAAATATTGCCTATTTATTAGATTAATAGTCTTATTAAATAAGAATAAGCAACGTTAATTTGATATTGTTTTAAGTCAAAAGATTGTGAAATACAATCTCTTCCTTTTTTGCTCCTAAAAAGATGTGAAATGTTAGACGAAAGCTGGTTTCTGAAGTCGAAAGAGTCGTCTAAAATTATTTTCTTGCATCAAAACTAAGATGTTGGACGAGTACTAATTTCTCTTATTAAGGTATTTATTTAATCATGGATAAAAACTCTTTTCTTGTATCAGAATATTAGACGAACGCTTCAATTTTATGAAAATGAAGGACATTAAGTAAATACAATGCTATTGCAAGGAACTTAGGATGATTTTGATATATTACAGCAGAATAATTGCCGAATATTGTTTTCTCACATCAGATCTCTTTAATCCCCACTCAATCGCTCCATTATGTATTATTGACGTACAAACTGAAGTTTTAAACTACTGTATGCATGGCAGCAATTCATAACAGATAAGCTGTATTCCCAGAATAAAAAAAAAAAAAATCTGTAGAATGGAACACAAGATTTTTAAATATATGTCCTGCCAGAATGAGATCTATGAGAAGCAAGCGCAGACAAAATTGCAAAACCCGGATAGAAAAACATAACCAGGTGGATTCCGTGACAGTGGTGAATGATAGCCTACTACCACTTGGTATGAGAAGTTGCTTGTGTATGTGTGTGTCTGTCTGCATTTGTGTCATTTTAGATTACCTCTCATCCTGATGAGTTACAGCTCCATGTCTCTTTCGGATATCACAAAAGGGCATAATGACTTTGGGGGGGGGGGGGGGGTGTGGCAATTTTTCGGCAATTTGCTTGTAAATCGGAATCTGTAATGAAATGTAAGAAATAGGACATCGGTTACCTGCCAACACTGGGAGGGACTCACCTGCTTTCATTAATAACATCTTGGGTGATCGATCGGGGATATTAGAGCCTCGGACAGAGGTTGTGGCCGAACGCAAACTCTGATAAATGTTCGGCCGTCAGATTATATTGTTACGGATGGAGATATTCCTATCGGCTTTTTTACGGCGTATTTGTCATTATCATTGTAAAGTTATTGAGACCAGTGGCATACATCTGGCTATTTATATAACATTTTGTCCATAAATTATTATGGAAAGGTGTTCAAGTCTCGATTTAATGAACGTCAATAGAAATGAAGTCATGAAATTTTTGTGGAGGAAGCAGTAGGAAATAGATTACCTGAAATCTTATCATTATTTTATTGCCAAACTTCCTGTTCAATATAAGTGAGCACTAGCATAAAAGATAAGAATCTGATGTTTAGTACAGTGAGAGAGAGAGAGAGAGAGAGAGAGAGAGAGAGAGAGAGAGAGAGAGAGAGAAAGAGAGAGAGAGAGAGAGAGAGAGAGAGAGATCATTAACTTCAACGTTTTAAGATCCATCTCTTATTAATCGATTTCAGTAACATCAATATTTTGGAAAATTGAATTTAAAAGAATATTTATTAAATTTATGAAAGGCAAAAAGTTTCCGGAAAAAAAAGAAAATCTAAATACCAGAATTTCAAATCATGATAAAACATTTAGTATTTTTACTAAAGAATAGTATTGAGGTTCTCAATGGACAAAATCAACAGAATTCTTTTATTTCTACGTCAACAGAATCCCGTCTGTTTCGAAGCTTATTCTGTTTGTCCTGCTGAGGCTTTTAAGTAAGTGGGCATCTGGCAATCAAAGGTATTCTTTCTAATGTATTACAAAAGGAGAGAGAGAGAGAGAGAGAGAGAGAGAGAGAGAGAGAGAGAGAGAGAGAGAGAGAGAGAGAGAGAGAGAGAGAGAGAGAGAGAGAAAGCAATGGAGGGAGGTGCCAAGGGAGAGGGGTAGGGAGGGAGCATCGTGGAAGGCAAACTTTGGTTGAGCATTTCGACAGGATATCTATGCTTCAATGGTCACGTTCAAAACACGAGGAAGAAAATCTCGAAAGCTTTTCAGCTCGGGTCATGGAAAGATTTCCAAAATGGGACGCGAAATTTATTCTGGCGCTACCCAAACATCATCTTTTGTTTCAGCGTCGCCCGAGATACGACCAATTTTTTGTTATTTTTTGGTCTTTTCTTTGATTGTCGTCTGTGGAGTAGAATTTATGTTGGTGTAAGTTTGCTCATTCTTTGTTGAAATAACATGCTGATTTTTCGCAGTCTTTTCCAAGGTATAAATGTAATATTGACTGCAGTAGATTTTGCTCTGTCGTTCGGTAATTGTATTTCTGTGCAAGTTTTTTCATTTCTTTGGTACGAAATACTGAATCTTTGCAGTTTTTCATATGATTGTTTTGAAAGTTCGTATTTTTCGTTATTTTTATCTTTCTGTGATTGCCAGTGGATTAGAACTGATATTGTATCATTCTTTTTATTGCGTTTTATTTGCTTAGTTACGAAATAACTTTTTTTTCAGCGAGTAAAATCTAGGCAATTAATGTGAGATTGTATTGTGAATCAGTACACATTGACATCAAACATTATCTGGTGTATAATGAAAGTGGATAGTTTACAATTGTAAATTATTGTGAACGTTGTCGTACTATCCATAAAACTTAACTATAAAGATTGAACGAACTATATATGTTAGATTTTGTACTAAATGACCGCATTGGTGGAAGAAATGTAGTTTCGCACGACCACAATTGTGTGACTTTATATTAAGGAACGAATTCTGGCTATTTGGTGCACAACTCCAGTGACAAGATTAAAAAGTCTCATCTTCAAGAAAAGTTCTTATACTGTGATTTCATTTGATAATTGATTGATTGGTTGATTTTGAGTTTTATGACATCCTGACATCGAAGGTCATTGAGGCTGATATCTTTTGCTATAAATAAGAAAAATAAAAGGAATATCAATTTAAAACCTTAAAAGGGATGTCCTTCATAAGTTGAATAGTTTTCAGAAGACCTGCTTCTGAAATAAATCTAAAAATACCGCTAGCATAGTACAACACATTGTGGATATCAAGACATAGTCCTTTGGAGTCTGCAATAAACGAGTGAAAAAATTCTCACATGCCCAGTACATTTCCTTTCCACTAATGCTCATTTGGTTTAAAATTTGAATAACCTTTTTTATTCACATGCTAAGAGAGAATATATTAGCAGAGGAAAACTGGTAACTTTCTTAAATGTAGATACTATATTTCATCCAAAGTAATCTGTATTATTTATATTTTTAATGTTCCCAGCTTGACCAAAAAGATATATATATATATATATATATATTTATATATATATATATATATATATCCATATATCTATCTATCTATCTATCTATCTATCTATCTATCTATCTATATATATATATATATATATATATATATATATATATATATATATATATATATATATATATATAAATGTGTTGCATTCAAGGCAATTTTTGCAAAGACATTTTCAGAAGCAACCTATTCTTCATACCAGAATGCATCTTTAAATTACCCAAAGTCCATTCTTTGGAGAATTTACAGCTGCCATGAATAATAGATAGATCTCTTACCAAGATACCTTCAGACCTTGGCCAAGGAGGAGTCATGGCAGAGAAAACCAAGAATAAGCACTTGGACAAGTCCCTGATTAATAGACTCTTCAGGGATACTTAAAGGAATTGCCTCAAGGACAATTTATGGATTTTCCACTCACAGACGAAAGAAAAGAAAAGAAAAACCTTTTCAGAAATGCATCCATGACTAGAAAAATTCATGAAAAGTCACCTCTTTTCATTGGATCCCTTTCCAGGATGTTTTCAGTGCCTGTCCAGAGGCCATCCTCTGGATCTTTGGTTTCTGGAATAAGAAGAAAAAATATGGATTAACTATAAGTCGATATTGCTTTTTTCTTCACCGAAAGGACATGAGAAGCAAAGGAGGAGGATAATGATACTATTTTCTAAAATCACAAGAAAATTTTAAAGTAATACTGTTTTCTTACGTTCAATATATGGAAAAAATACGGCTTGTTTGTCAGAGTAACATTCTTATTAAATCAGAATAAGTAACGTTAAATTGATATTGTTTTAAGTCAAAAGATTGTAGAATACAATCTTTTCCTTAATCTTAAAAAGTTATGAAATATTGCACGAACGTTGGTTTATGAAGTAAAATAAGTACTAATTTTTCTTATTAAGGTATGGATAAATACTTTTTTCTTGTATCAGAATATTAGATGAATGCCATCAATTTTATCAAAGTGTAGTATAATAAGTAAATACAGTACTATCGCAAGGAACGTAGGATGAATTTGATATATTACAGCAGAATAATTGCCGAATATTGTTTTCTAACATCAGATTATCTTTAGCCCCCCAAATCAGTCTCTCCTTGTATTTTATGTATTATTGACGTAAAAGCTGAAGTATTTAAACTATTGTACATATGACAGCAATTCACAACAGGTTTTGTGCAGATAAGTTGTATTCCCTGAATAAACAAAAAATAATCTGTAGAATGGAACACAAGGTTTTAAATTTATGTCCTGCCAGACTTAGATCTATGAGAAGCAAGCGCTGGCAAAATAACAAAACCAGGATAGATAAGTATAGCCAGGTGGATTCCATGAGAGTGGTGAATGATAGCCTACTACCGACTGGTATGAGAAGTTATTGTATGTGTGTGTTTGCGTGTGTGACTGCATTTGTGTCATTTTAGATTACTGGATCCCCATGAGTTACAGCTCCATGTCTCTTTCGGGTATCACAAAAGGGCATAATGGCTTCTATTTTTTTTTTCTTTTGTGGAACAATTTATCGGCAATTTGCTTGTAAGTCGGAACCTGTAATGAATTGTAAGAAAAAGGACATCGGTTACCTGCCAACACTGGGAGGGACTCATGTCGACACACCTGCTGTCATTAATAACATCTTGGGTGATCGATCGTGGATATTAGAGCCTCGGACAGAGGTTGTGGCCGAACACAAACTCTGATAAATGTTCGGCCGTCAGATTATATTGTTACGAATGGAGATATTTCTCTCGGCTTTTTTTACGGCGTATTTGTCATTATCATTGTAAAGTTCTTAAGACAAGTGGCATACATCTGGGAGTTTATATAACATTTTGTCCATAAACTATATTGGAAAGGTGTTCAAATCTCGATTTAATGAACGTGTATAATGATGTCATGAAATATTCACGAGAGAGAGAGAGAGAGAGAGAGAGAGAGAGAGAGAGAGAGAGTTGAATTATGAATTTGTTTGTGGAGGAAGCAGTAGGAAATAAATTACACGAAATCTTATCTTAATTTTTATTGCCAAACTTCCTGTTCAATATACGTGAGCACAAGCATAAAAGATAAAAATCTGATGTTTAGTACAGAGAGAGAGAGAGAGAGAGAGAGAGAGAGAGAGAGAGAGAGAGAGAGAGAGAGAGAGAGAGAGAGAGAGAGAGAGAGATATCAATAATTTCAACGTTTTAAGATCCATCTCTTATTAATCGATTTCAGTAACATCAATATTTTGGAAAAATGGATTTAAAAGAATATTTATTAAAATTATGAAAGGCAAAAAGTTTTAGGGAAAAAAAAAAGAAAATCTAAATACCAGAATTTCAGATCATGATAAAACATTTTGTGTTTTTACTAAAGAATAGTATTGAGGTTCTCAATGGACAAAATCAACAGAATTCTTTTATTTCTACGTCAACAGAATCCCGTCTGTTTCGAAGCTTATTCTGTTTGTCCTGCTGAGGCTTTTAAGTAAGTGGGCATCTGGCAATTAAAGAGATTCTTCCCAATGTATTATAAAAGTAGAGAGAGAGAGAGAGAGAGAGAGAGAGAGAGAGAGAGAGAGAGAGAGGAGAGAGAGAGAGAGAGGGGAAGGGGGGTAATGGAGGGAGGTGCCAAGGGAGAGGGGTAGGGGTAGGGAGGGAGCATCGTGGAAGGCAAACTTTGGTTGAGCATTTCGACAGAATATCTATGCTTCAATGGTCACGTTCAAAACACGAGGAAGAAAATCTCGAAAGCTTTTCAGCTCGGGTCATGGAAAGATTTCCAAAATGGGACGCGAAATTT
The DNA here is from genome assembly GCF_036898095.1 of Palaemon carinicauda. Taxonomy (NCBI): domain Eukaryota; kingdom Metazoa; phylum Arthropoda; class Malacostraca; order Decapoda; family Palaemonidae; genus Palaemon; species Palaemon carinicauda. The sequence goes on along the minus strand of NC_090727.1, from coordinate 139,561,170 downwards.
ATTCTGGCGCTGCCCAAACATCATCTTTTGTTTCAGCGCCGCCCGAGATACGACCAATTTTTTTTTTTTTTTTTTTGGTCTTTTCTTTGATTGTCGTCTGTGGAGGAGAATTGATGTAGGTGTAAGTTTTCTCATTCTTTGTTGAAATAACATGCTGATTTTTCGCAGTCTTTTCCAAGGTATAAATGTAATATTGACTGCAGTAGATTTTACTCTGTCGTTCCGTAATTGTATTTCTGTGCAAGTTTTTTCATTTCTTTTGGTACGAAATACTGAATCTTTGCAGTTTTTCTTATGATCCTTGATAAAGTTTGTATTTTTCGTTATTTTCATTTTTTTTCTGTGATTGTCAGTGGATTAGAACTGATATTGTATCATTCTTTTTATTGCGTTTTATTTACTTATGTACGAATTAACTTTTTCAACGAGTGTAAAATCTAGGCAATTTATGTGAGATTATATTGTGAATCAGTACACATTGACATCAAACATTATCTGGTGTATAATGGAAGTGGATAGTTTACAATTGTAAATTATTCTGTGCGTTGTTGTACTATCCATAAAACTTAACTAAAAAAATTGAAGTATATATGTTAGATTTTGTACTAAATGACCGCATTGGTAGAAAAATTGGTTTCGTACGACCACAGTTGTTTGACATTATATTTACGAACGTTGGATTAAAGAACGAATTTTAGCTATTTGGTGCACAACTCAAGTGATAAGATTAAAAAGCCTCATCTTCACGAAAAGTTCTTATACTGTGGTTTTATTTGATAATTGATTGATTGGTTGATTTTGAGTTGTCTGGCATCCTGACATCGAAGGTCATTGAAGCCGATATCATTTGTTTTAAATAAAAAATAAAAAGAAATACCATTTAAGACCATAAAAGTGATGTCGTTCAAAAGTTAAATAGCTTTCAGAAGACCTGATTCTGAGATAAATCTAAAAATACTGAAGGCATAGTACAACACATACTGAATGTCAGGACATAGTCCTTTGGAGTCTGCAATAAACAAGTGATAAAAAATGTCACATGCCCAGTACATTTCCTTTCCACTAATGCTCATTTCGTTTCAAATATGAATAACCTTTATTATTCACATGCGGAGAGAGAATATATCAACAGAGGAAAACTGTTAACTTTCTTAAATGTAGACTGTATTTCTTGTAAAGTAATCTGTATTTTCTATAATATTAATTATTGGGGCCATTTTATGCTGATTCACTCGGTAATCACCCACTAATTACTGTGGATCTAAGGTCTTATTGTCATTTGTCGTGACTTGCATAAGACACCTGTAAAGAGGGAGAGCTACAGATTATTATTATTATTATTATTATTATTATTATTATTATTATTATTATTAGCAAAGCTACAACCTTAACCAGAAAACCAAGATGATACAAGCCTTCGAGCTCCAACAGGGAAAGTAACCCAGTGGGAAAGGGAATGAAATAAATGAACTTTTATTATGAGAAGTAATGAATAGAATATATGAAATATTTTGAGATCAGGGACATTACGATTGACCAGTCATATACTGTACAATCCATGAAAGGACACTTAGGCCTATGTCAACCTGTTCAACAGCAAATTATTGGCAATATGTTTGAAATTCTGAAGTTCGGCTAATTAATCCCACACATTACGAAGATAGTTACAAATCTGGTCACAACTGAAACAAAACTTTTAGAATACTGTGTAGTATTGAACCTTATGATGTGAAATGAAAGACTGTTAAGCCGGGGTCACACATGGGGGATTGAAGGCATCTCATATCATTTTTGCGCTTTTTGACTCTACCTCGTATTAATAACGATCAAACCGTTGTTAATCGTGTTGAAGCGTAACCGGGTCGCCAAATTAGACAAGTACGACTAGTGTCCGTGTAATTTTTTGTATGCTAAAGCATAAGCAATCTGACCTCGCCAACTATCATGTGTCGTCATGTCATGACGTACTAGGCAGATGGTAGTCTCTTGGAAACGTCTCTGCTTGGCGATCTGTTGGACTGTGCGTTCGAATCACGCTGAAGCTAGATAGTTTCTTGTAGTGTCTGCAACCTCACCATTAATGTGAGTTAAGTGGGTTTGGGAGAGCCTGTAGGTCTACCTGTTGAGCCATCAGCAACCATTGCCTGGCCCTCCCTGGTCCTAATTTGGATGGAGAGGGCTTGGGCGCTGATCATATGTAGTGTTTATATGGTCAGTCTTTAGGTTTAGGGTATTGTCTTGCTAGGCATTGCCATTGTCCCTGTCCTTTGTCATTCATTAGTGACCTTTAAACCTTTCAGGTTTGATGTATGTCTTAGTCTTGAAGTCAGGTTAGGTAATTTTTGGTCAAACCTCCAGCCGCCAGATAGGGCTTCATGTGTCTCTTAGTCCTCTTGTTCTCCCTCAATCATAGCATGTTAAGTTCTAGTCAAAATTTAGTTGTGCAGCACACAAGCTGCCAATGCCACAGACTTCATAACGAAGATTTATGGGAGTCTAAAGTAAGCTGTACTTATAGAAGATCAATGGAAATTATAGATTTAGTTATTAAATGGTAGACACAATGTATTTGACATTACATATATTTTTCCAGAAGCATAGATAAAATGTTTCACTGTAAGCCAAATAAAGAATAAAGAGTAAAGAAATTAATAATTTAGAACACTATCTACCTGCTCGCTAAAATCCCAAAAGTGTTCTCCACTGTACATCTTGCCCTGCTCAATCTGTATTTGTAGATTCGTTCAGCATTTGTCAGTCATCGTGCAGGATATGGTTTTGTTAGATTATTCTATAGAACGAAGACAACATCGCCAATGAAGAAATATTTGACTGGGAGTTTATCTTCTATTTTGTGTTTCAATCTTTCTGGAGCAGACAAGTTAGCTTCATGTTTATCCATCATTTCTCATAACTTTGTCTTGGCGAACACACCACCATCAAACTCAGATCCTATGGCACCTGCATCAAAATACTGGAACCTTTAATCAGTGTCGACAGCTACAAGAAGAATCACCGAGTAGAAAATCTTATAAGAAGTAATGAGCTCCTCCAAAGGCTGGGTTCTGGATGTGAATCTGTTTCCCATCTATTACTCCAAGGGTGTGTGGGAAATTCCATTGTTGGTCAAATCCTCAGGCAATCTCCTATTCATCTGGAGTACTGGGAACTGCATGTACTTATCTCGGAAGGCTTATTCAATAGTCCTACAAGTCTCGGCCACAATTCTGCTGATTGTTTTGGGAGCCACATGACATTGGAAGGATAGAGTCTTGTAGGATTCTCCAGTTGCAAGGTAACTGCAACATACATGCCTGTCTCAAAGGATCTCCCCCAGAATATCAGGTTTTTCGTTATGTAGGGTTTCACATGTTCCAGAACTTCATTGAAAAGGTTCTCCGTAATCCTGGTAAAATTCCTGTCCTGGATTTTCAGTTGCCAATTCTGTCATCTAATTGTCATAGTATCCTTTTCCTTTCTGCGATGTAAGTAATGCCGTGCCAAGCAACGTCTTGGAGTTCTCCATTTCTTTTAACGTTCAAGTTCATACATAATTTTTATCTGCAACATGGCATCACGATAATCCAAAATGGAATTTATCAATTCTGGGTCATGTTGGTAGTCTGGTATGAGAGAGATAGTTATTTTTCTGTCTGCAACTGGAACGAGAAGGATCAGTGTAGGTCAACCTGCTATTTGTATGATGGCATGCAGGTACCCGGCGTCATAACGCATGTCGTTATGCGTTTACCTTCTTACGCTATCATGTCGCTACCAAAAAGTGTGGTTGTGGCCTAAACAGCGGCGTATTGCACAATAGCATAACATACATACATGAGTTAATCTTGGTTTGCTCAAGTTTATCGTATTGGTTAATGCTGCAATACGTCATGGTATCGCAATAGGGTAACAAGATTCTTTGTTTTGGGTCACAAGGGGGCCATGATATTGTTCACAATCCGCCGTGACGACATGCGAGACATTGAACCACAGAAATGTAACTCTGGCATAAAAATACACTGCATACCTAATATACTATATTCAAGAGGGTACAGTCTGGGAAGATCTGAGTGCAAAGTATGGTCAGAATTATGGAAAACTTTATGTAACATCCACAACGAACTAACTGAATGATGGTGCCTGGGATTATAACCCAGATCAGGAATATGAAATTTAGTAGACTGCAAGGTGTTGTCCAACGAATTGAGATTAGAGTCAGCACTTGAAGAACAGACATGAGAGCAATAATCGAAACAAGTTTACTATGTTCCTTGAAGGGTTTGTAAGTGAGATAAATGGTTTTCAAAGTCTGATATGTAATTAAAAGACAGGACAATGATATTGAGCCACTCCTTTTCTTTTATTTTTATCTGGAATTGTGACCAACAAACACGAAACGGAAGTCTGTATAATGCAAGACAATGAATGGTGTAGCTGATATATTGATATGCATCTTTTATAGAAGGGATGACTATTCAACGTTTCATTGACTTTTTTTTTTTTCCACTTGAACTCGACTCTTAAGTGCTCAAGGGTTTTATAAGCCCTTCATGAATTTTTTTATGGTCTTGCTTATCGTGTTGATTCTTTGCCGATAATTTGTGCTGCTGTTTCTTTGGGCAGAATTTTTCAAAGATCCGCCTTGCGTGACTGTACTCCATTGCTCTTTTGCTTATTTTCTTTTTAGGGTTTCTGTTACCATAAATTCCACGATGCAATATAGTTCATATGAGAGAGAGAGAGAGAGAGAGAGAGAGAGAGAGAGAGAGAGAGAGAGAGAGAGAGAGAGAGGGGGGGGTTTCTTTGCTCTATAATCAATATCTAATTTTCTTGGAATTGAAAAGTAAAATATGCTTAAAAGTGGAAAAGCGTAGGTTGTATGTGTTATAGTATTTACTAAGACACACCACTTTTTTGCCGACACCCTCTGACATTGCTTGTGGGCCTACCAGATAGCGATGTCTTACTTCACTGGTTTCAGGTCAGCTGCGAGTGTGTGTGTGTGTGTGTGTGTGTGTATATGTATATATATATATATAATATATATATATATATATATATATATATATATATATATATACATATATATATATATATATTATATATATATATATATATATTATATATATATATATATATATATATATATATATATATATATATATATATATATATATATATATATATATATATATACATATACACACACGCGCACGCACACACGCACACTGTAATCACTTCTTAACCTGCAGGTTTTGAACATATATCTGACTTCCTAATAACCTTTTTGTTTGCATTACTTTTTTTTCTTACTTAGAAGATAAAACAGAAAAATGTGTAGAAATATGAAAAGAAAATCAGATCAATGACAAAGGAATAAGAAAACTAACACGCAGAGAGAGAGAGAGAGAGAGAGAGAGAGAGAGAGAGAGAGAGAGAGAGAGAGAGAGAGAGAGAGAGAGAGAGAGAGAATAATGAAAAGAAAAGGTTTCCTCCATCCGATTTTAATATATGCATGGGAAGCTTTGACTTTGTGAGAGAGAGAGAGAGAGAGAGAGAGAGAGAGAGAGAGAGAGAGAGAGAGAGAGAGAGAGAGAGAGAGAGAGAAATGCAAATTAAACTTACGAACTTTTAGATCAAAGAAACTGATTATCAATAAGATTTATTCTAGCCTTTCCGGGCCAGTTTTTAGGAAGGCGTGAAAATAGGTCAGATGGAGGAAGGAAAAAGACTTTTGTGAAGCGATTTGGTGAAACGGATTTTTTGTTTTGTTTGTTATCTATTATTATTATTATTATTATTATTATTATTATTATTATTATTATTATTATTGTTGTTGTTGTTTTTGTTGTTGTTGTTTTTGTTGTTGTTGTTTTTATTATTTAGCGAAGGGTATGTTTTCACCCTTATCTGTTTCTTACTTTTTTTATTTTTGTGTTTGTGAGTAACATGACACAAAACTACGATACGGATTTTGACCATCTAGTTATTAAATACGATTTTACTTTCAGCATCTTTACTCCTAACCAATCAAATTGTACAGCAGGTGTTTCATACACGCTCATTCATTGTAATGCTATTGCTTATTTAATCTCTCGCTCTCGCCCGCACCGATAAAAGAAACACCTGTTTGAACTTTTTATTGCATTTTTACCATTGTTTTAATACTGTGCCATTTTTGCCCTCAACTATTTGTATATAAGCTTGTTATGTTTTTGAATAAAGTTACTTACTTTACCCCCGCATCTCTCTTCACAACAATTGGTGACCACCAAAGGACCAGCTCCCTACCGCCTTTCCAACCACCCTTTTTGCGATGCCACCCAACGACCCTGACTCTTCGACCCCTGCTGCATCAATAAAACTGAAACCATTCGCCAGGAGACAAGCATTTGCCTTGTATCAGCGAGCTCAGTTTTGCAGCAAGGGCGTGACTTACTCTACAGTTTTCGAGAATTTTTATTCCATATGTGATCAAGTTGTGGAATGATCTCCTTAACCAGGTAGTGAATCGGTGGAAGTTCAAACGTCCAAACTTGCAGCAAAAGTTTTTATGTTGAACAGGATGACATAAGTTTATATATGAAAGATCTGTTTTCACGTTGTTACTGTTATTAGAATATTTTAATTATAATTATTCATTAATTTTCTTGTACTTTATTCATTTCCTCACTGGGCTATTTTTTCAATGATGGAGCTCTTGGGTGTATAGCATCCTGCTTTTCCAACTAGGGTTTTTGCTTAACTAATAATAATAATAATAATAATAATAATAATAATAATAATAATAATAATGTCCTTGTGGCGATCTTCGAGGACACTTTCCCAGATATCTCTGATGGGCTTTGTGACCATGTGGATGTTCCAAGAGCGTATGGCACTCTCAAAACATTCCTCTTGGAGCAGTACTCACTCTCCCCAACTGCCCGTATTACCTCGCTTTTTCAGCTCTCTCAACAGCCAGTGAGGGACCAAAAGGCTTCACTCATCCTAAGGGAAAAAACTAGTATTGCTTGCCTGCAACCTGCTGTAGACGGCTCTCCTCGGGAAATGATCTTACTTTACGCCCTTTGGGTACAACATCTACCCGAACCTGTGCACGCCATCATCCCTGATGATGATACCTTACCCATGAAGGACCTGATGACCAAAGTTGATGCCCTGATGGACAACCACTTCACTACTTTCAAGACCTCCATCAACGCCTCCACTCCTGATGAAGAGGACAATTATTCAACACTGACTGAAGCTGATGTGAATGCAGTAAGATACAGACACCCACCCCCATGACGCAACATGCGACCCCTACAGCCACTTAATGTCGCCTGTCAGTTGCAGTTCAGCTACTACCACTCCAGATTGGGGACTGTTACAAAGAAATGTGCAGACAGTTGTCAGTGGCCTAAAAATTTATAAGTAGGCCATTGCTTGTGGCAATGGTCTCCCTGTTACTAATCTTTTCTTTTTACATGATGCAGGTATGGGTGTGCAAATTTTGGTAGACACTGATGCTTGCCATTCTCCTCTACCAATGTCACTTTCCAGAACACAACGTGGTCATTGTAAGCCTGCTGACATCCGCCTGGTAGCTGCCAATAGATCTGAGACCCACACCTGTGTATACATCCCCACCCCATTCGCTATATAAACATTTATTTACTCCAGTTTTGACCTTCGTAATGCTGGGGCCACTTTTCACTGGCTCATGGATGGCATCCTATGGGACTTACCCTTCTGCATATGTTACATAAATGACATACTTGTGTTCTCTTCCTCCAAGGAGGAACACTTCCTTCACCTACGCATCGTTCGCGACAGCCTACAACAGAACGGCCTTGTAGTCCGGTACGACAAATGTACTTTTGGCGCCAATGAAGTATCATTCTTAGGGCACCGCATCGCTCCTGAACGCTTCCACACCTTCCCTGAAAAGATATCAGGTGTTCATAATTTCCCCCATGCTTACGACAGCCAAAGCACTGCAAAAATTCTTGGGTATGATAAACTATTATCACTGGTTCTTGCTAGCCATCGCTGCCACTCTTGCCCCCCTCTACGCCTCTGTCAAGGGCAAGCCAAAAGACTTGAAGTGGGGTCCCCTTCAGGAAGCAGCCTTCTGTAACGCAAAGAATGCTCTATGAATTGCTGCTGCTCTCACTTTTGCCAAGCCACTTGCCCCCTCTCCTTCTCTCCACTAATGCCAGTGATGTTGCTATCGGTCCATTCCTCGGGCACGTTGTCAACAGCTCACCCGGCTCATTGGCCTTCATCTGTAGAAATCTGTCCAAGGCAGAATCCGACTACTCTATCTTCAACCGCGAATTACTGGCGGTGTATTTGGCTGTCCATTACTTTTGCCACTTCTTAGAGGGTACACCTTTTGTCATTTGCATACACCACATGTCCCTGTTGCTCAGCTTTACTCGACAGATTGATGCATGGTATGCCTGTGGACACTGACATCTCTCCGCCGTGGCTTAATACAAGTACATTCTTCAACACGTCCCTTGGGAAATAATTCCCATTGCCGATTCCCTGTCAAGAAACATGTTGGCCGCCATTCACCTGGGATTAGATTCCAATGCCTGGTCAGAAGCCCAATGAAAAAATCCAGAGTATCAAGCTTGCAGGACATCCTGCACATCGCCCTGTGAGTAGATGCTGCCCTCCTCTGTGACGTCATTACTAGTAAGCCACGCCCTTGGATACCTACCCCCATGTGCTGACAGGTGTTTATGTTAATCCATGGCCTCTCACGTCCTTTGCGCCGATCAACCACACTGCTGCTGAAGACAAAATTCATAAAAAATTCATATGGTACAGCATTAATACGGATGCTAAGGATTGGGTCTGCGCCTGTACTTCATGCCAAACTTCATTAGTACATCGACACATAGATTCAAGGGTGGGCATCTTTCTTCAACCTCAGCGTTGTTTTTTCCATATCCATGTCGACGTAGTAGGCCCACTACCCAGATCACTAGGACACATTTACCTTTTTATCATCATTGACCCCTCCACTCATTGGCATGAATCCATTCCCATGCAAACTGCAACATCTGCCTCGTGTACATCCGCCTTACTCTTAGGGTGGGTAGCGAGATTTGGTATCCCTGAGCATATTACTTCTGACGGGGGCACCACTTTTACCTCTAAATTGTGGACATCATTAACGAGTCTCCTGGGCATCACCCTATATCACTCAACCTTTTACAACCCTGAAGTCAATGGAATGCTTGGACGGTTTCATCGTACCCTCAAAGCAACTTTGTCCTGCTGCAATGACTTCAAATGATTTACTCGGCTACCTTGCCTCCTCTTAAGGACACCTAGGATGTCTCAGTAGCTTAAATTGGTTGTCCATACTGAATTTTTCCGTGCATCTTCTTTGCTGACAATCTCCAAAAGATCGAACCACAACACATGTCTTCATGCGCACCAACACTTGATGCCAGATAACTGATAATCAATCAATCAATCTTGCAAACCACCGCTGGCACCCCTTACCCGTGCCCTTTCCCTGTTGTCCTAGCAAGCTGAAGGTTTTTTAATTGACACGTGGCAAAGAAGAGTGGGTCTCCATTGATTTCGTAAAACCTGCATATCTCCTACAAGAAGACCTGCCTACAGTTTACCTCTTTCAGGCAGGGCACCCTATTTCACATGGATGTCTTTTTTAAGAGGGGGGAGCCATGAATTAATGATTCGCACGTTTATTTCATATGCGCTCATTCACTGTAATGCTATTGCTCTTGTTTTTCTCTCTCTCGCTCTCTTCTGCACTGATAATAGGTAATCCTGTTTAAGCTTGCCATTGCACGTTTCATATTGGTAAAGTTTTTACACCATTGTTATCCTCAACTGATTGTATATAAGCTTGTTATGTTGTTTGATTAAACTAGTCACGTACAGCTCGTCTTTCCGGCAATACCGTTACTAGCTTGCCACAGTACTGAGAGAAGCGATTATAGCAAAGCCGCTTTGTTTTGTGAATTATGATTACTGAAGGTAGAAGTAACTGGTTTTAAAGGAACATTTATCATACTGTAGAGTAGTCACCAGAGTATAGTTATCACCTATGGAAATATGAAACCGAGTTAAAAGCTTAATAAGTATTTGACAAGCGATTTCTTCTCTTTTATGATCGCCCCTTCATGATAAAGAGCAGGTAACAATCTCCAACAGCAGGATATTGGGAGTTGAATGGCAGGACAGGATTAGAAATGAAACTTTAAGAGAAATACTCGAGTGCCGTATGTGGATGAGATCATGATGAAGGGTAGATGGAGATGGTTTGGGCATGCTCTTCGCACTCCCCAAGAGAGATTAGTTCACCAAACGTTCAGCTGGGCTCCACAAGGCACAATAAGAATTGGAAGACCCAGGCCTAATTGGCTGAGGACTATGAAGCACGAAGTAACAGATGATGAATGGAAAAGTATTGAATTGAAAGCTCAAGATAGAGACGACTGGAGAAATCTAACCGGGGCCCTTTGCGTCAATATATATATATATATATATATATATATATATATATATATATATATATATATTGCCAGACGGATAACTACTCGGTCTATTCATGTCTCTTTGGTTGGGAAGAGGAGAAGTAGTCATACTCTGGTGAGAGAATGTACCCTAAGAGGAAAGGGGGAGAGGGTGGAAGGGTTGAAGCTCTGTGTGCATATCTATCTAATATTTTAGCCGTCATTTTTGACGGGTTGCGTACACTGCGATACAATATAATAAAACTAGAATTCTTTTTATTTATCGTTCCTCTGAGTAGCAAGTGAATATATTGGTATATGCGGGCCTCTAATCCTATCGGTGGCAGATGAAAACCTATAGATGTACGCTTAAAAATGCTATACACTTATTTCCCAAAATCACAAATAGCAATTTTGATCGCTGTAAAAGTTAATGAATGAAGAAAGCAGATTTATTTTCAGATTTGTATTTAATATCAAGTTTCCTTTTCCGTGTTACTCTTTTTTCTCTACTTCCAGTTCATACATTTGATTTATTACCTGGCTCAGTCCTCTCGGCGCCTTCGCGAATACGATCAGAAATATATTTCCATATTTTTTAAACGTTTCTTTTCGATGTCGAAAATAAAAAAAAAAGGGGGGGAAAATTTATTGTATGGAACATTTTCTTACAGAAATAGAAAAACCCAGAAAATCCAAAGAAGAGGACTCCTAAAGGAGAGAAAGCTTGAAGAAAATGGGATTTTTTTTTCTTTCAGAAAAGGTGGAAATGTAGGAAATCGAAAGAAGAGGAGGACTCCCAAAGAAGAAGGGAAATTTTGAAGAAAAAGGGGGAAAATTTATTGTATGGAACATTTTCTTACAGAAATAGAAAAACCCAGAAAATCCAAAGAGGAGGACTCCAGAAGAAGAAAGGAAAGCTTGAAGAAAAGAAGAAATTTTTTCTTTCAGAAAAGGTGGAAATGTAGGAAATCGGAAGAAGAGAAGGACTTCCAAAGAAGGGAAAGCTTGAAGAAAAGGGGAAATTTTTTCTTTCAGAAAAGGTGGAAATGTAGGAAATCGAAAGAAGAGGAGGACTCCCAAAGAAGAAGGGAAATTTTGAAGAAAAAGGGGGAAAATTTATTGTATGGAACATTTCTTTACAGAAGTAGAAAAACCCAGAAAATCCAGAGAAGGACTCCAGAAGAAAGGAAAGCTTGAAGAAAAGGGAAATTTTTTTTCTTTCAGGGAAAGTGGAAATGTAGGAAATCGAAAGAAAAGAAGGACTCCTAAAGAAGAAGGGAAAGCTTGAAGAAAAAGGGGGAAAATTGAAAGAATTAGTGGTTGATGCTCCCCTTCCATCGCTTCGTTGAGTGTTGAAGTTATTAGTCAGTGAGAAAGACTTCACTGGTTGGCTTTTCATGTTATATCCATGTAGAGGTCACTGTTTGATAAATATAGGATTCTATTGCTGCCCAATAGAAAGTAAATATCCCCTCCATTCTCTTGGATCAGTTCTGAACTTATAAATAAGTTAGCAAGACTGTATCGGTTAGCACACTTTTAAGCTATTTAACTTTCAAAAGGACATCTTCGCTTTTATAGTTTAAATGAAATTAATTTATTCTTTATCTATAGTAAACGATATCGGCATCAATGACCTTCGATGTCAAGATGCTAGAAAATTTAGAATCAATCGATCAATCTTAAATCCTGATGAGATCATTCATTGATGAAGAATAATGGGTTTAAAGCAGTGTTTTGCATAATGTACTGACTTACAATAAGGAATAAATCGTTGAAGAAATCGTTAATATATTTCCTTTATTTAGTTTATCCGATGTCACATTACTGTCGGTTAGTTACAGATGTATCTCAAGTAGTATTTGCAATAATTAAATTATTTGTAATAGACTAAGAATATATTTTCCATTGCTTGATAGGTTTTTTACATAATAGCCTCTAATATTTTTAGATTATGTCACTCTCTTTGCAAAATAATCTACATGGAATAAATGTCCTTTCAATACTTGAATCTTGTGCTATCACAGTAGGTTAAGTTATTCTATGGAATTTCCTATATTGAAGGAACTTGAATTCCTTGACCTGCTGCTTTGCCTCTTTTCATGCTTTCTTTACTTCTAATACGTTTACGCTAGGAGGACGCCTGTAGCCTATTGGAAACGCCACTACCTGGCGTTCTGCTCTACCAAGGTTCTGAACCCGCTCAAGCTCGATAGTTTCCTGTAGTGCTTGTACCCTCACCCTCCTTGTGAGCTAAGATGGGGGTGTTTGGAGGAGCCTTTAGGCCTACCTGCTTAGTTATCATCATCCATTTCCTGGCTCGGTCTGGTCCTAGCTTTGGTTGAAAGGGGCTTCGGTTCTGTTCATATGTATATATGGTCAGTCTCTAGAGCGTTGTCCCTAGCCTCTGCCACTCATGACTGACCTTTAAATCTTTGAAATGTCAAAATGCCCAAAGGAAATCTTAGGGGAAAGTTGCTGCTCTCTTAATAGTTTCAAACATCACTATAAATTAATCAATATCGCGTGAAAGAAAACTAACTTTCACTAAATCATGGTTTTAAAATCTGACAGTGTCGTTTCCACATTTTTTTAATTCTCAGAACTAACAGAATTTTTATCTCCTCTAAATTGATCCTTGATTAGAATTAACAGAATCAATTTCATGGAATAATGAATTTAAAAAACACCGAAGAATTAAGAATATTCCATATGATAAATTTGGTACCTGAACCAACTTTAATATTCTTGATATTGTTGTTGTTGTGGGGTCATCTCCAAAACATTCTGTCTATGTTTTCGCTTTCAGTATTGGTTTTATTTTCCGACCAATTTTATTTTACTTTCTACACGGGCGAACAAATGAATGGAAGCGAGGTGCCACCAACAAAATAGAAATAGTGAAAGAATATTTTACATCGAGGAATACTTGTAGCTTTGCAGTTTCCTTTCGCCTTTTCCATTTGGTTTGTTTGAAAGAAAAAACAACTTCTATTTGATCTCCCTAAAAAGAGTTAGGTGACGCTGTCTCATTTTCTGTTATAGGAATATTTATTTCAATATATTTTGTTCTAGTTTAAACTTTATATCAAATTTCTTCCATAGAAGTGTCTGAATTCCAGCAAACCTGTTGTTAATACTTCAATATATATATATATATATATATATATATATATATATATATATATATGTGTGTGTGTGTGTATATATATGTATATATACATGTATATATGTATATTTATAAATATATATATATATATATATATATATATATATATATATATATATATATACACACACATATATATATATATATATACATATATATATACATTATATATAAATATAAATGTATATATATGTATATATATATTATATATATATTATATATATATATATATATATATATATATATATATATATATATATATATATATACACAGTATATATAGAAGATAAATAGAAGACAGATGATGAGAACGGAGTATGCAATGAAAGATGAAATATCATTCGAAGGAGAAAGGATTAATGAGGTAGAATCATTTACAGGGTCTTTAGAATTAGAGTTTAGTGAAAGACTGAAAAAAGCAAATCAGACAATAGCTAGGTTAAGTAAAATTTGGAAATTAAATCACCTGAAATTACATATAGAAATCAGACTGTAGATCAGTTTAGTGAGATCAGTGTTACTCTATGGACATGAGTCATGGGATGACAATAAAACAATCTCCAATAGATTTAGTAGATTTGTGAACAAAGCCCTCAGAAGAATATTGGGAGTTAAATGGCCTGACAGGATCAGAAATGAAACTAAGAGAGATTACACGAGTGCCATATGTTGATGAGATCATGGTGAGGGGTAGATAGAGATGGTTTGGGCATGCTCTTCGCACTCCCCAAGAGAGATTAGTTTATCAAACGTTCAGTTGGGCTCCACAAGGCCTTAGAAGAGTTGGAAGATCCAGGCCTACATGGCTTAAGACTATGAAGCGCGATGCAGGAGATGATAAATGGAGAAGTATTGAATTAAAAGCCCAAGATAGAGCAACTGGCGAAATCTAACTGAGGCCTATTGCGTCAATAGGCGTAGGAGGAGATGATGATATGTATATATATATGTTTGTTTTCTGTCAGGCTCAGGTGGGAGAGACATTAGTCATACCCTGGTGAGAGAGGGTACCCCTAGATGTACACTTGGAAACCCTCTCTTACACAAATTACCGAATCACCGGGTTGTAGTTAGCAAAGAACGAGTGGGTAGGAAGCGTTGAATCTGTGTGTGTAGTGTTTTTGTGCATGTGCATATCTATATAAATATTTAGAAGTCAATTTTGACGGCCAGGGTACATTATATATATATATATATATATATATAATATAAATATATATATATATATATATATATATATATATATATATATATATACTGTATATGTATTACTCTGTGCTAATCTCTAAAGAAGTTGTATATATACACTAAAACAGTGATATTCCTTACTACACAACACGATTATCAAGTAACAGATAGTGTGCTATATTCGTCACTTATAATTTGCTGCCAACGCCAATGAGACGAAAGCTGTTTATACGCCGAGCTGGAAGCTGCCTCTATAAAGTGAGATTAGTAAACCCTGCATCGCAGTGCTAAATATCTACTAGCTGAAAGCTGCTTTTACGAAGTGAAATTAGTAAACACTGCTTCGCTAAATGTCAAATAGCCGAAAGCTGCTTCTACAATATGAGATTAGTAAACTCAGCAGTGCAGTGCTAAATATCAAGTAGCTGAAAGCGGCCTCTGTGAAGTGGCATTAGTAAACATGACATCGCAGTGCTAAGTATTGAATAGACAAAAGCTGCCTCTATGAAGTGAAATTAGTAAAAACTGCAACATAAATGTCGAATAGTTGAAAGCTATACAAAGTGAGATCTGTAAACACTGCGGCGCAGCGCTAAATATCGACTAGCTGAAAGCTGCCTCTGTGAAGTGAGATTAGTAATCATGGCTGGACAGGGCTAAATATTAACTACCTAAAAGCTGCTTCTACGAAGTGAGGTTAGTAAACACTGTAGTACAGTGCTAAATATCGACTAGCTGAAAGCTGCCTTTGTGAAGTGAGATTAGTAAAGATAGCATCACAGCACTAAACATTAACTAGCTAAAAGCTGCCTCTATGAAGTGAAATTAGTAATCACTGCAACGCAGGGTAAATATCAACTAGCTAAAAGCTGCCTTTACTAAGTGAGATTAGTAAACACTTCAGTGCAACGTAAATATCGACTAGCCGAAAGCTGCCACTAGGAAGTGAAATTAGTAAATACTGCAGCATAGCACTAATTGTTGAATAGCCAATAGCAGCCTCTATGAAACGAGATCAGTAAACACTGCAGCGCAGGGCTAAATATCGACTAGCCAAAAGCTGCCTCTACGAAGTGAAATTAGTAAACACTGCAGAGTAGCACTAATTGTTGAATAGCTGAATGTTGCCACTAGTAAGTGAGATTAGTAAACACTGCTGCGCAGCGTTAGATATCGACTAGCAGAAATCTGCCTCTAGGAAGTGAGATTAGTAAACACTGCAGCACAGCACTAAATGTTGAATAGCCGAAAGATACCTTTACAAAGTGAAATTAGTAAACACTGCTGCACAGCGTTAAATATTAACTAGTTGAAATCTGCCTCTATAAAGTGAAATTAGTAAACACTGCAGTGCAGTGCTAAATGTCGAATAGTTGAAAGCTACCTGTATGAAGTGAGATTAGTAAACACTAGCGCAGCGCTATATATTGACTATCCAAATGTGGCATTTGTGAAGTGAGATTACTAAACACTGCAGCGCATGCTAAATTTCGAAGAGCCGAAAGCTACCTCAACGAAGTGAGGTTAGTAAACATTGCAGTGCCAAGTATAGATCAGCTAAAAGCTTGGTAATACGAGTAATTTTGAGTTTTGATTATCTAACTCGATCGATAACTTGTGTGGAGATTTCACTTTTTCTAGTAACTAACATATCATACTCAAGTATTGATTAGTTTCAGTACTATTCTGCCTCATTCCTATTTAAATCTAATCTACCAGGTAGTAATGATTACAAGTGACTAGGGGACATGACTTCCACTTACTGAAGTGCTGTGTGCTGGACGTTGGTGTTTAGTTGCATCCAACTCTCCCTGTCTCTTGTTTTGGTGTATAATTACCTTTCAAGCCCACCACTATATTCTCCGTGTACCTTGTCCTCTGCCTCCCCTCGATCTCCTCCCTTTTTATCCTCCCAGTGAGAAAATGCTCTATTCTCTCTTCTTATGAAGTCCCTAAACAAACTGAGTTTTTTTCCTTATTTACTTTACAATTGTTCTCTGCACTCCAAGTCTGGCCATTACCTCCTTATTTTTGTCCCTCCAAGATATTCTGAGCATCCTCTTGTAAAACCACATCTTTGCTACATTTAGCTTGTTCTTTGGCTCCTTTTGTATTGTCCAGCTCTCTGATCATTACATGAGGGAGGACCATAATTATATTTTTAACCCTTTATTTCTTGTTTTTGCACCAATTCTATTATTGTTCAGTAGATTTTTAATGTTTTTTAAACCATTTTTGGCCATCAGGATTCCCCTCACTATTTCTCGTTTTGTGCTACCATCCTGAGTCACCATATTACCAAGGTAAACAAAGTTGTTTGATTTCTTTATTCTTTCATTGTTTATTGTTATTTGAAATATTAGAAATTGAGGTCTTTGATGCAACTACCACTTCATTTTTTCTCACATTTATTCTTACTCCTATTAACCCACTCTGTTCATTGTATCCAGAAGTCATTGTAACTTTTCGGCAGTGTCAGCAACGATCACTGTGTCATCTGCATAACGAACATTATTTATATTGATTCCTCGAATACTAATCCCTTCCATACATATTAGGTTTCTCAAGATGATTTCCCCATATGTTGCAAATACATCTGGGGACAAAACATTTCCCTGACACACTCCAGAAGTCTCTCTATTTCCATCTTTGATGTCAGATTGTTATCCATGTTGATTTCTGCCAGTTGATTCCAGTATATGTTGGTCATGAGTCTGATATCCTTGCCATCTAGGTATACTCTTTGCAGTATTTATATTAGGTTTGCGTGCCTTACTTTATCGAATGCTTTCTCATAATCAATAAAGCATATATACACATCTTCTGCATTTCAATTGATCTTTCTGTAATAATTCTTATGATAAGAATAGTATTTGTAGTACCATTTCTCTTAACAAAACCATACTATTTTTCAGGCATTTCTGATTTTAACTTTTTGTTTTATTCTGTGTATTTTACCTTAATGAATAATGTATATATATATATATATATATATATATATATATATATATATATGGATATATATATGAATATATATATGGATATATATATGTATATATATATATATATATATATATATATATGTATATATATATATATATATATATATATATATATATATATATATACGCACATGTACTGTATTATATATACATGAGTGTATATATGCATATATATGAATGTATATGTGTATATATATACATATATATATATAAAATTATATATATATATATATATATATATATATATCAGCTGTAAGTAACTTAATATACCCTGATTCATATAAAATATAACCATTATCCAGGTTTAGGAGTTTCCTGTACAGTGCCACATACATAGTCTCATATCTGGCACATTTAATTTCTATGCATTAATTCTCTCAAGCTTGTATGTTTTACATTTGTTTACCAATGAAACTGTAATCCAGATAAGTTTACAAATAATTTAATAGACATAAGCAAATGAATTATTTCAATACAAAATTGATGTATTATCTATGTATGATTTAGGCTTCCACTCGTCTGAAGACTGCAAAGGTTTCAATATTTGGTGACGGGGTGCGGTTTAACTTGCCAAGGAGCTATGTAATTATCTATAAATATAGAGGCAGTTTTCGGCTCATCTTCGTTGGTAGCAGATCATTGGCAACGAGACTGTGCAATATCTCTGTTATTTGATAATTGTGTAGTATGGTAATGAATATAATTTTTTTTTTTTTGCATATACAAAACTCCTTTAGGTATGGGCCCCTAGTAAATAAGAGCCCGAATGCAGAAAGACACAATGTTATCAGATACTGATTTGCAGTAGTTAGTAGCGTGTCTATTAAATTCCAGCGTTGTGCAACATTCAATATTGATCATTAACATTGTTATATGTGTAATGAATATCAAGTCTTTTTTTTCCTATAATTAAGTTTTCCTAAGAATTATGCAATTCTGTTTCGATTCGATTGTGCGTGATGATGTTATGGGTTGGTAATACTTCCATCCGCTGTGCTCGTGCTGTGATTGGCTCTAATTTCTTCTCCTGGACAAACCCTTTCAGACTTCGCTATATGCCTCCGAGAATAACACAAAGACCTAGTGCTAACCAAGGAGGTTAACCAAGGTATATAAACCTTGGTGCTAACCATATTTTGCCTTCCAGTTCATAAGCTCAAATATAAACAGAGAGAAGACAAAAGACATGGTTGATATGTAGCATGCGAAATATTAAAAGAATTCTACTAGAAAGTTCTTTTTTACATGTAGAGCTCGCTAGTCGGGCCTTGTTATTTGATTTACGTTTCATGTTGTTACATGAAACGTAAATGACTTAAAGACAAGAGTGACGGGTAGCAGAGGATGTCATCACCATCACTATCTTGTTCTGTCAATTTCCAATCCATCTTTCCCCCTTTCCAAAAGAAAAAGTTCCCTGTCCTACTTTCCCCTTTTCCGTACGATTTCTCGTCTCTATCTCTCCATCCCCAAGGTTTCATCTTCTTTGTTTGCGAAACGGAGAAAACAAATTTTTGAAAAGAAATATGGTAATATATTTATGATGCATTCGCAAAGACATCAGGTGGACTGAGCCAAGTCTAGCATCAAATGGGTTCCGGGAAACAGAAAGGAAAAGAATTGTTAAAATAAGAAAAAAAAAGCTTGATTTTATCATTCTTGGAAATTTAGTGCTATGGAAATATCCCATTAAGTTTTCCTCGTTTTATTTTTTGACTAAGAACGGGATGCTGACGGCGATGGATAAAATCAGTTTATGAAGATGACATGTGAACGCAATCTTATTTTTTTCCGGATGTACCCTCCAAAGGTAATAGCAGTGTAGGAATAAACAAATCTTCGCATTTTCGTCAAATACCTTCGCAATCAACATCATCTGTGTTGGTGTATTTTATTTTTGAAAAGTAACGGTCTGTGGTGATGAATGTTTTTGGGAATAGTAAGCGTGATAAGATACTCATAAATATTTTTCGGTTATCTCCTTTGTGTCGCTGAATAAATATTCACCTTGTGTAAAATTTCCCATAATTCTTTCTTTATATTCTTTCCTTCTATCTGACGAAGTTTCATTTGGTTCTCCTGAAGTAAATCAGTTTCCTGGAAATATGATGTTCTTTCCTTGTATGATTCTTCAAAGTTCATTTGACTATAGTTGGTAAACATAGTATCCTTGCTTCTAATTTCGGCTCTTGGACAAACCCTTTCAGACTTCCCTATATAATTTGGTGCTAAGCCTCCCGGTTCATAAGCTCAAATGTAAGCAGAAAGAAGAAAAAAGACTTGGTCAATGTATAGTGTGACGGAGCCAAGAGAGGGTTGTGAACTCAAAGGCAGGATGCAATCAACTGAGTTATTTATTAAGGAACACTCCTTTATATACAAAACCTCAAGGCAACAGGACATAACCTGTTCGAGAGACAGACAATGTTACAGAGCAAAACGGAGACATGATCATTCAGGTTCTTTTTAGTGCGAGGGAAGAGCGCAGATACAAGCATAATATATACAAAATAATTATGTACAATTGTGTGACACATGGTTGGTACATGGCTCCCCCCTTAAAAATGACATAGTGTACATGTTAAATAGGGCGCCCTGATCTAGAGAGGCGAACTGTAGGCGGGTCATCTGGCAGAAGATAAGCAGGTTTTATACGATCAATGGAGACCCAGTCTTCTTTGCCCCGAATGTTTAGGAGGAATGCTTTCGGACTGCGTTGGATCACAAGGAAAGGGCCCGTGTAAGGGGGCGTTAGTGGTGGCTTGCTGGTGTTGTTGCGCAGGAAGACGTGCGTTGCAGAGTGCAAGTCCGTTGGTATGTGATGCTTCGCTGGGGGCTTGTAAGTCTGGCAGCGCGGAGTAAATTTTCCCACGACGTGACGTATGCGCTGGAGATCGTCTGAGGAGGTTGTAGAAGGAAAAAATTCGGCAGGGACGACCAACGGGTCGCCATACACCATTTCAGCTGCCGAGACGTCAAGGGCATCTTTTGGAGTGGTCCTTAATCCCAGGAGGACCCAGGGAAGCTGAGTAAACCAGTTGGAATCCTTGCAGCGGGACATCAAAGCTGCTTTGAGGGTGCGATGAAAACGTTCAACCATTCCATTGGCAGCGGGGTTGTAGGCCGTTGTCTGATGTAGGGTGATGCCCAGGAGATTCGCTAATGACGTCCACAATTGAGAGGTGAAAGTGGTTCCCCTGTCAGAAGTAATATGCTCAGGGATACCGAATCTTGAAATCCATCCAGAGAGTAAGGCAGATGTACATAAGGCGGACGTTGCAGTTTCCATGGGCAGGGCTTCAGGCCAACGAGTGGAGCGGTCGATGACGGTAAACAGGTAACGATGTCCTTGTGATGTGGGTAGGGGGCCTACAACGTCGACGTGAATGTTTGCGAAACGACGCTGAGGTTGAGGAAAGGTGCCCATTCCTGAATCCGTGTGTCGATGTACTTTGGAAGTTTGGCAAGAAGTACAGGCGCGGACCCAATCCTTAGCATCCTTAGAAATGCCGTGCCAAATGAACTTTGCCTTCAGCAGCTGTGCAGTAGAACGGCACGAGGGATGTGAAAGGCCGTGAATGAAATCAAACACCTGTCGGCGCATGGGAGCAGGAATCCAAGGTCGCGGTCTACCAGTACTGACGTCACAGAGGAGGGTGGTGTTGGAGTCTTCGAGGGGAAAGTCTTCCCAACGGAGGGACGTGCAGGATGTCCTACAAGCTTGATAGTCTGGATCCTGTTGTTGGGCTTCAGCCAGGGCGTTGTAATCCAATCCCAGTTGAACGGCAGCCAACGTGTATCTTGACAGGGCATCGGCAACGGGATTCATTTTCCCAGGGACGTATTGGAGGGTGCAATTGTATTCAGCCACGGCGGAGAGATGTCGGCGTTGACGGGCGGACCAGGCGTCAGACTGTCGAGTGAAGGCATGCACCAGAGGCATGTGCGAATGACGAAGGGCGTACCTTCTAAGAAATGGCGAAAGTGACGGACAGCCAAGTGCACCGCCAGCAATTCTCGATCGAAGGTAGAATAACCCGTTTCTGTCTTGGACAGTTTTCTGTTGAAGAAGGCCAATGGGCGGGGCAAGCCTTTGACCACCTGCTCGAGTACTGCACCAATAGCGACGTCGCTGGCATCGGTGGAGAGAAGGAGGGGGGCGTGTGGGATAGGAAAAGTGAGAGCCGCAGCAGTTGATAGGGCCTTCTCTGCATTGCAGAAGGCTGCTTCTTGAAGGGGACCCCACTTCAGGTCCTTTGGCTTGCCCTTGAGGGAGGCGTAGAGGGGAGCAAGAGTGGCGGCAATGGCTGGCAGAAAACGGTGATAATAGTTGATCATGCCCAAGAATTCCTGCAGAGCTTTGACGGTCGAGGGCGCGGGGAAGTTCTGAACGGCTGCTACCTTCTCAGGGAGGGGATGGACTCCTTCAGGAGTGATACGGTGCCCTAAGAACGACACTTCGTTGGCGCCAAAGGTACACTTGTCGTAACGGACTACAAGGCCGTTTTGTTGCAGGCGGTCGAGTACGATGCGCAGGTGACGGAGGTGTTCCTCTTTTGAGGAGGAGAACACAAGTATGTCGTCCACATAACATACACAGAAAGGGAGGTCCCCTAAGATGCCATCCATGAGACGTTGAAACGTTGCCCCAGCATTACGAAGGCCAAAACAGGAGTAATTGAAGGTGTATGTACCAAACGGAGTGGTGATGGCGGTCTTGGGGATGTCTTCTGGGTTCATAGGCACCTGATAATACCCCTTCAGGAGGTCGAGCGTAGAGAAAACCTTCGCTTTTGGCAAAGGCCCATTTCCTCCATTTCGGCGAACGTCTGTTTGGCGGCTGCCAATCGTTCCGGTGCCAGACGTCTGAATTTTGCGAAGACTGGGGGTCCCGTCGTCTTAATATGGTGATAATTACCGTGCTTGGCAGGAACCGTGGGCGTTTGGCGATGTTCTGGACGGAAAACTTCCGGGTACGACGTAAGGAGGTTGGCGTAGGCATCCGTGCACTGATGTGGAGAGCGAGGTTAGAGGGGGCAGGTTTAAGAGGTGTCGACAAGTACGAGTCTGCGTTGACCAATCGTCGGTTGGCGACATCGACCAGAAGGTGGAAATGAGAGAGGAAATCCGCACCGAGGATTGGCATTGTGACGTCAGCAACGAGAAACTTCCAATTGAATTTACCGTTTCCGAACGATAATGTGAGGTTCTCGTAACCGTAGGTGGGTATCGCAGATCCGTTGGCAGCTACCAAGCGGGGTGCTCGGATGTTTCGTCCCCGGACAGTTGGTCCCCGGACAGTTAGTCCCCAGACTGTTGGTCCCCGGACAGTTGGTCCCTGGACAGTTGGTCGACGGACGTTTAGTTTAATGGACGTTTCGTTTAGCGGACGTTTCGTCCTCCGACAGAGAGAGAAAAAAAAAAGATTGAGAACGAGAAAGATGGATTATGAATGCGTGTGATATATATATATATATATATATATATATATATATATATATATATATATATATATAGAGAGAGAGAGAGAGAGAGAGAGAGAGAGAGAGAGAGAGAGAGAGAGAGAGAGAGAGAGAGAGAGATGGGTTATAGAAAAATTGTTTATGAGTTTATATATATATTACATATTTTTATAGCGTTAACCAACCAACCAAATAATTACTTACGATAAAGTGTTGTTAAATGTAAAAGTATATTGTTAACAGCCAACCAAGTAAGTATATAGAAATGTATATTGTTAACAGTCAAACAGGTAATTACCTAGGAAACATTGTTGTTAAAGGAATGTTTATATTGTTAAAAATACAAGAGTTTTAAAGAAATATGTAGCTTGTCAAGTTTTCAAGTTATTCATCACAAAATTTGCAAGAGTGAAGACATCCCAACTGTATGGAAGAGCTGCATTTTGTCTGTAAGTAAAATTTCACAATTCATTATCTATATAAAGTTTTATATTAATTAGATTTATAAATTACCTATACAAAAACAAAAAAAAGTGATTTGTTATGAGAGTTATTATATATATTATAATATAATATATACATCTAACTTGGTAATTTTTTTTGTTATAGCCCATGGAGTTTACATTTACTAAACGTGGTGGAAGGAAGCTACTTCGCAAGGGGTATGCTTATACAATAACAAAAAGGAGGGATAAAATTACCCACTGGAGATGTGAAGAGAGAGGAAGATGTGGAGGGCGACTGAAGACTGTAAATGATATATTGCAAGGAGATCCACTGCCACATCTCTCTCTCTCTCTCTCTCTCTCTCTCTCTCTCTCTCTCTCTCTCTCTCTCTCTCTCTCTCTATTTATTACACATTCATAATCCATCTTTCTCGTTCTCAATCTTTTTTTTCCTCTTTCTCTGTGATCCATTTCTCCCTCTCTCTCTCTCTATTTATTACACACATTCATAATCCATCTTTCTCGTTCTCAATCTTTTTTTTCTTTTTTTTTCTCCCTCTCTGTCGGGGGACGAAACGTCCGTTAAACGAAACGTCCATTAAACTAAACGTCCGTCGACCAACTGTCCAGGAACCAAATGTCCGGGAACCAACAGTTTGGGGACTAAC
Source organism: Palaemon carinicauda (assembly GCF_036898095.1). Classification (NCBI taxonomy): domain Eukaryota; kingdom Metazoa; phylum Arthropoda; class Malacostraca; order Decapoda; family Palaemonidae; genus Palaemon; species Palaemon carinicauda. Next base: position 139,536,745 of record NC_090727.1, on the reverse strand, counting down.
TGTCCGGGGACCAACTGTCCGGGGACGAAACATCCGGTCACGCCAAGCGGACGTCGGCAGATGTAGACAGACTACGTCGTGCCTTGAAGAGTTTCCTTGGCATAAGAGAACGACAAGCACCCGTGTCTACCAAAATTCGCACGCCCGTTCCTGCATCCTGTAAAAAGAAAAGATTAGAAACACGGGAGGCCACCGCCACAAGCGATGGCCTACTTAAACGTTTTTTGGCCACTGACAATCCTTGGCACATTTCTTCGCGGTTGCCCCGAATCTGAAGTGGTAGTAGCAAAACTGCGGCGGATTGGAGGTAGTAAGTGGCTGTAGAAGTCGTTCGTTGGGGCGCGAGCGATTGGTGGGTGGTGGGCGGCTTTGTCGCCGCTTCGGCACGTCACGGGGTAGGCGTGTATGTCCTACGGCATTCATATCAGCTTCGGTTGACATTGAATAGGCAGCCTCGTCGTCAGGGGTGGAGGCGTTGATGGAGGTCTTGAAGTGGCTGTCCATAAGGGCGTCGGCTTTGGTCATCAAGTCCTTTATGGGTAAACTATCGACATCGGGTATGGCAGCGCGTACAGGTTCAGGTAAACGTCGTATCCAAAGGGCACGAAGTAGGTTCACCTCACGAGGAGAGCCGTCTGCGGCAGGTTGAAGGCGAGCGATACTGGTCATTTCCCTGAGGGCAAGCGAAGCCCTTTGGTCCCCCAACGGTTGTTGCGAGAGCTGAAAAAGCTTTGCTATACGGGCGGCTGGCGACGGCGAGTACTGCTGCAGAAGGTATGTTTTGAGGGCGTCATACGCTATTGGGTGTCTCCTTGTTCACAAAGCCAGTCGGATATTTCTGGGAAGGTGTCCTCGGGTATCGCCGCGAGAACATAATCCGCTTTGGTGGTTGAGCGAGTCACGCCCCTGATACTAAACTGGACTTCTGCGCGCTGAAACCAAGCAAACGCCTCTCCGCTGGCAAACGATGAAAGTTTGAATGGAGCGGCCACAGCACCAACTGCCGTAGAGTCCGTCATAGTACCAACGATGAAGGGGTGAGGGGGTGGGGGTGGAAGGCGGTGGGAGCGAGTCGACTTCCGGGGTCACCAATGTGATGGAGCCGAGAGAGGGTTGTGAACTCAAAGGCAGGATGCAATCAACTGAGTTATTTATTAAGGAACACTCTCCTTTATGTACAAAACTTCAAGGCAACAGGACATAACCTGTTCGAGAGACAGACAATGTTACAGAGCAAAACGGAGACATGATCATTAAGGTTCTTTTTAGTGCGAGGGAAGAGGGAAGATACAAGCATAATATATACAAAATAATTATGTACAATTGTGTGACACACGGTTGGTACAATAGCATGCAAATTATTAAGATAATTCTATTAGAAACTTTGTTTTCATATCATGGGCTAGAGCCCACTAGTTTGGTCTTCCTTTCTGATTCACAAACTGAAACCTAAATGAAGTGAAGACAAGAGAGACGGATGGCAGTGGATGTCATCTCCATCACCATCTTGTTCTGTCAATTTCCAACCCATCTTTCCCCCTTTCCTAAAGAAAAAGTTCCCTATCCTAACTTTCCTCTTTTCCTTCACGATTTCTCTTCTCTATCTCTCGATCCCCATGATTTCATCTTCGGTTTCGAAACGAAGAAAAATCTTTGAAAAGAAATATGGAAATATATTTATGATGCATTCGCAAAGGCATCGGCTGGACTGAGCCAAGTCTAGCATCAAATGGGTTCCGGGAAACAGAAAGGAAAAGAATTGTTAAAATATGAAAAAGAACTTGATTTTATCATTCTTGGAAATTTAGTGCGAGGGAAATATCTCAATAAGTTTTCTTCTTTTTATTTTTTTATTTGACTAAGAACAGGATGCTGACGGCGGATGGATGAAATCAGTTTATGAAGATGACATGTGAACGCGTCTTTATTTTTTCCGGAAGTAGCCTCTAAAGATTATAGCAGTCTAGAAATGAATAAATATTCGCATTTTTGTCAAATATCTCTGATATTAACATCATCCGGGTTGGTGTATTGTATTTTAAAAAGTAACGGTATGTGGTGATGAATGTTTTTGGGAATAGAAAGCGTGACAGGATACTCATAAATGTTTCCCTGGTTATCTACTCTGTGTCGCTGAATAGATATGCACCATGTGTAAAATTTCCCATAATTCTTTCTTTATCTTCTTTCCTTCTACCTGACGAATCCTCACCTGGTTCTCCTGAAGTGAATCAATTTCCTGGAAATATAATGTTCCTACCTTGTATTATTCTTCAAAGTTCAGTTTACTGATTTGGTAAACATATCCTTGCTTCTAATTTGGTCCCCTGGATAAAACCTTTCTGACTTCCCTATATACTGTACCTTGGTGCTAACCGTATATTGCCTTCAGGTTCATAAGCTCAAATATAAAGAGAAAAAAGAAAAAAGACATGGTCAATGTATAGCATTATAAATATTAAGATAATTCTATTAGGAACTCTGTTTTCATATCATAGGCTAGAGCCCACTAGTTTGGTCTTGCTTTCTGATTCAAAAGCTGAATCCTAAATGAAGTGAAGACAGGAGAGACGGATGGCAGAGGATGTCATCACCATCACCATCTTGTTCTGTCAATTTCCAAACCATCTTTCCCCCTTTCCAAAAGAAAAAGTTCCCTGTCCTAACTTAACCGTTTTCCGTCACGATTCCTGCTTTCTATCTCTCGATCCCCAAGGTTTCATCTTCTTCGTTTTCGAAACGGAGAAAACAAATTTTTGAAAAGAAATATGGAAATATATTTATGATGCATTCGCAAAGGCATCGGCTGGACTGAGCCAAGTCTAGCATCAAATGGGTTCCGGGAAACAGAAAGGAAAAGAATTGTTAAAATAAGAAAAAAAGCTTGATTTTATCATTCTTGGAAATTTAGTGCGAGGGAAATATCCCATTAAGTTTTCCTCGTTTTATTTTTTGACTAAGAACAGGATGCTGATGGCGGATGGATGAAATCAGTTTATGAAGATGACATGTGAACGTGTCTTTATTTTTTTTCTGGAAGTAGCATCAGATCATAGCAGTCTATTAATGAATAAATATTCGTATTTTCGTCAAATGTCTTTGAAAATAATATCAACAGCGTGATAAGATACTCATAAATATTCTCTGGTTATCTCCTTTGTGTCGCTGAGTAGATACGCACCATGTGTAAAATTTCCCATAATTCTTTCTTTCTGTCTTGTTTCTTTCTACCTGATGAAGTCTCACCTGGTTCTCCTAAAGTAAACCAATTTCCTGGAAGTATAATGTTCTTTCCTTGTGTGATTCTTCAAAGTTAATTTTACTGATTTGGTAAGCGCAGTATCCTTTTATTCAATGTTATTTTTTAATTATAATTTTTATCATTACTATTGATATTTTTATCATAGCTATAATCATTGGGGGCATTATTTAACAAGAAGAGAGCTATCAAAATTGTTGAAAATTCAAATAAATATTACATCATTAACCAACCTTTTCAGAAAAAAATATAATCTGATTTGGGGTTAAGTAATCTGCAGTAGAAATATTAGCAATTCGATGGTCTTTTTTCTAGAATATCAAAGCACATGAAGATGAGACTTGAGTATAAATTCTGCAAGAAATTATTTCTAATGATGATAAAAGATCTTGAAAATGTTACCTCAAGGTGACTTATATTTTTTATTTTTCAAAATTCGATTAGTTTTTCAAGAGGGCCACCAGATTGTCCGGTTTTCATTCGAAAGCTTCGCACCACAAGGTTCAAACGATGCCGCTGATCCACCAGTGACATAGAACTGACTGTAAGCAATTTCATCTTCCTTGGCAATATTTCTTACAGGAATACTTTGTCAATTTCCAAGAGTTTGCTACAATAGGGGTCAGTGTTGTCCATTCTGTGTCCACCCCCATTCTGCAGGAATGCTCAGATCTTGATTGGAGATGGTTATCTGCCCCAGATGATCCCAGCCTGACAGACTGCTCACTTTTAGTATTCTCTGACGGCTACCGACATTGGTAGAACCGAGTAGTTTGGCCTCTGCTCTTGGACATATCAAGCCTATCTTCATCCATACTAGCAGCTGCGCTTGATCTGTCGTACATGATGACAACGAATCTCTCCAGTCTTTGCAGGCTAAGATCACGATTCAATGTTGGACGTTAGCTGAGACTAGTGAATGTTTCAGAAACATCATTAAGTATATTCCAGGTTTGCTATGCAAATTTCGTCCCTTCCCCACTGAACACATGAAAGTAAGGGATCCCTCTAACTTTCTAAAACCCTATGGCAGAAACTACCTCATGGACTCTTGGCTCCTTGGCCAAAGACCATCCCCATTTTCTCAAGATATATTTCTTGTATGGATGGCAGCACAAATATTTCTATGGCTAGCACGTCTGTCATTAGCCTTAATGATAATAGACTTTCTGCCATCAGTCGTTGCATTCCTGGCATGTACAAATATTCGAGTGTCAGCGTTCTCATGACAACTTCAATGTGTTACTAATGACATCTTCTCCTTTTGTGACGATGACTGTGCTTGTCTTTGCTTCACACATTTCTGCAAGGAAGTGAAACAGCTCAGTCTTGTTGCTTGCGTCAAGAAGGAAGCTCTGCTAATTAGCTGGTGTCTTACTTGCTCCTGCCACTTTTCTTTTGCATCCTTACCCCTTTTTTTTACCTCATTTCGGATTCCAATCTTGTATACATCAAAGAATATGTGCAACAGCTTGCACCTGGTGCCATTGTATTTAACTTTTGGTGTAATGTCCTCTTTAGTATAGTCGTAAGATGTCTTTGAAGTATTCGAAGATAACGTATTGATAAGCGTGGAGGTAAGGCATTGATAAGTGCTGATTCATCAACGATGATTGTATCTATCTTTGGGTCTTGGTCTGGGATGTTCATTTGCACTTCAATAATTTCAAACAGCTGTGGTTTCTGACATGTATGAAGCTTGCCATTGTCACTGAGAGGTACAGTGTGTGACTGATTCTCGTGCTTGGAGAATTCTTGCAAATTACACTGCCTGCTCTGGCAGATAAAGTCATGAGAATAACTGACAGTCGTCTTTGGGACTTTCATCTTAGTAATCCTCTAAGCCTGTTATTTTGTGAAGAAAGAAGTTGGGGTTTTCTTGATTAGATGATAGAAAAGACTGTTACCTTCATCCTCTAATCCTTCTACTAATAATTTTAACTGTTCTTTGGCCCAAAAATGATGTGTAGCTATCATTTCAACACTTAATTTGGTAATTAGTTTCTTATCCCTGAATATTTCTGCACATTTGCTTATTCCTTTATTCATTTGTATTGCCATTACTTCTTTAAGCTTCTCTCCTTTAGTCTCTTAAAAGAAACATCATTGGGTTTAGCTTCTTGAACCTTTTGTGGGATCTTACTTCTACGATCCTCATCACTGTTACCAGCAGAGGTTGATCTTTTCCAGCTTTGTTTAACTTTGTGTTGTTAAATGGAAGCCTGCAACCCTCTTGATATAGTGCCCTCTTTTGTCACAGAGTTTCTTCTATTCCACCACCTTCATCAAGTTTTGCAGAGTTCAACTTAATTGGCAGTGCATTGAGTGAGTGAAACAGGAATATTCTTTGTCAACTTCATATTGCTATCAATCCCTCTTTTGGCAGGATTGGCCTGTGGGGACTTTGGAGCTTTTTAATCTCCTGAGATAAACAACACTTTGTCCAATCAGTGTTCCACACATTTCCAATAAAACTAGCATCCATGACTATCTGGGCCGAGGGTTAATCATTTGAACACACTGTACATTTATAATAGTCAGTTTCCTCTATTGGGATACACATAGGTTATTGCACCGTGTCCTACACCTAGTCCATTCGTTCATCCAGTGACATAAGTCCCATGCAATCAGTACACTATCCAAAAAACCAGAATTCCATTATCCGTGGCTCGGCGCTCCCGCACTGGCACATCTTGTCCATTCAGGTATGACTGCTTAACTGATTTCGGGTAAGTTAGGCAGCATTTGGGATACAAATAGTTTGTTGCAGCATAATGTCAACATACACTTCATACTTAGCTGACAATGAACCCCATGCTGAATTTCACAGTAGTGATGTCACCAATGTGCCTTGGTAGCGTCTGCCTTTAAGAACTTCATCAAATTCCTTCACTTGAAAATTTTGGAGCTAGACTAGTCTGCGATCCAACGCGGTTTACCACGTTTCTGCAATGAGAAAATTATTAATAAAAGTATATCCATGTGCTCTATAAACAGTAAAATCCTGAAACGTATGTATTAATTTACTTTAAGAACAGTAAATTCTTTGAGGGAAATGTGTCAGTTTACTCTATAAACATTAAAATCTACTTCAGTAGCCTCGAAAACATAGAAATCCATATCTAGATCGTGCAATTCGGACAACTACAACTACTTCTCATCAAAACGTCAACTCCAGGCATCTAATTTGGTAGTCATCTTGAAAACTGGTCTTTTGATTTTCCATCGGCTAAATTTGATCAGTATGACTTGGAGAACAAGTGTGCCAATTTGGATTATTGTATTATCATTTGCATGATTTTGCTGTTATTTACACTCCATAACCTTGTCTGTCTTCAAGTAAATTCATTCTAAAAGGACACAAGAACCACATTTCTGAATTTAACCTCTGGTCTACTATAGATGATAACAATGTAAAGTGTAAATAATCGGCCAATTTTCAATACAGATTACTGGTTTTAGGGCCTCTCATGAATGGCAGAGGCAAGGGACAGTGACATTGCCCTAGCAAACAGGACAATGCCCTTGAGACTGAACATACATACATATGATCAGCGCCTAAACCCCCTCTCCACTCAAGGTAGGACCAGGGGGGCCAGGCAATGGCTGCTGATGACTCATCAGGTAGAGCTATAGGCCCCCCCCCCCAAAAAAAAAACCATCCTTAGCTCACAAGGATGGTGAGGTTACAGCCACTAAAATAACTAACGAGTTTGAGCGGAACTCGAACCCCTGTCTGGCGATCATCAGGCAGGGATGTTACCAATAGGCTACCACAACCCAGACTATATACAGTGTGTTAGTGTTCTTTCTAATGTACTTCAATAACAGATATTCACACGGTTTTTAAGAATGTTGATGAACAAGAATAAATGATAAACTATAGCACAATTTTATCATATCATACAAAAGGAGAGAAAGAAAAACTCGATGAAGAGATGTTAGAAGAAAAAATAGGGATTTAGTTAAAGTGTTATAAGAATGGATGAGAAATTCAGTGAGTATAGAAAAGAAACTACAAATAAAAAGACTAAATTAGACAATCATTGTTTGTACAAAGCAGAGACCAAAGGGATCTATGATAAAAGAATAAAGCCAAATATTGTTGGTCTTCTCTTGAGAGATTCCAAAGGTCTGTCCAACAATATATGGAGACCAATTATTGACAGTTATCAATAGTAGATTGATTTTTATTTGATTATTTTAGGAGATTCTATTGTAGTGTATGTTACTGCTTTCCGTGATATTGATTTATTCATGAAAAACAATCTTTTTTCCATCGTACGATATAAATAAAACTAATTCAAAGACACATCATCGGAAACCTCTATCTTTTAAGACCGTAAATCTAACCGACTCAAACCCCGGTTATTCTAGTATTCCTTTGTATAATTATCAAGTAAAATCGTGGCGTTTAAATCAGCTTGTTAATTTAGTGTTCTCTCAGCGGAACTAATTTTGGATTTCCCCTTTTACGTCCTTTTAAGTCGGACCAATTACGAATCTGGCTTCGTTTTAGCCTCGGATACTCCGGCATGGCTGTTTCGAAGGTCAGATTTAAATCTTGCTAAATCAGGTCAATTTAACTCCAAATTTCAGATTGTTTCGAACTTGGCTGTAGTGGAGCTATTTCTACTGAGTGCATGGCACAATAATTAGCCATTTAAACTCCCATTCGGTTTGTGAGACAATAAATGGTTTTGAAATAAGAAACGTTCGTTCATAACAGCCTATCTGGCGATGGATGTACCAAAATACAATGAGTGCGACTGTATTTTAACCATAAAGCATATTTTTATCAATTCTAAAATTGTTAAAAGAGAACGAGACTTATGTCCTGATGAGAAAAGTTTTATTAATCGTTTATCAGACTCTGAGAATTTTTGTTTTCAGTATTTCAAATTTTTTAAGAAACATACGTTTCATAGACAAGATTTGGATTTCTATTTATCACAGATTTTTACCTCATAATTCATTTACGTTTTATCCATTATATTTAATATATATATTTTATTTTATTAATTTATTTAACATTAATAAAGAAATAATTTTTTCCCCGATATTAATCGGGCATGATCGAGTTTGACTCATTGAGCTGATTAACAACAACAATAATAATAATAATAATAATAATAATAATAATAATAATAATAATAATAATAATAATAATAACGAGATCTCGAACGTTATTTTGGACTTTTGATTTCAACTTGACGATGGTTACTGATTTAGTCAGCTAATTGCGTTTTAGGATATTTCATATTTAATGGCGTTTCTAATCTCCAGTTTCCTTGAAGCGTCTCCCTCAAGTTTTGGAGAGTAAAATTAGCTAATACTCAATCGAAGTTTTGCTGCGGTGACGAGCACGTCTCTGTTTTTTTTTTTTTTTTTTTTCTGTCTCGATTATGAACTTCGTGAGTTTTAGATATGTTGGTTTTTATATCAAGGTTTTAAGGTATAAATAACCTTCATATGTTTCTTTTTGTGTTTTTTTTTTTGTGTCCATGATTTTGTTCATCTCTCTCTCTCTCTCTCTCTCTCTCTCTCTCTCTCTCTCTCTCTCTCTTGTATAGACTGATATCGAGTTATTTTACTTTGATTTTTAAAGTAATTAACGTCAATTTACGTGCTAAATAGTTTTTGCATTTCATCTTATGCATGAGCTATTGATTCTCTCTCTCTCTCTCTCTCTCTCTCTCTCTCTCTCTCTCTCTCTCTCTCTCTCTCTCTCTCTCTCTCTCATCGCCGTAGTCATCGAGATCCGGATACGTGAAACCTTTGGTCCCTTAAAAGAAGATATCCCTGAACCTAGCTCAAAGGATTCGGTCAGTCAGGTATTCGACACAGGTTTCCTGCTGCTGATAACTTCATTTGGAAATTCTGTCGTCCACCGAAAGTTTTTTTTTTTATATATATAATTCCTTAATAGAAGCCTTTAAAACTAGTCTTCTTTCCTGTGAGATAAGATGGAGACAGGATTAATGAGATTAATATGTGCTTCATATAGTCAGATGAATTTCAAACTCCGAAGCACAAGAGGTGTAGGCCACTATATCATTCGTGTATTCTACATTTTGTCTTAAAATGATCATTATTACTAGCAAAGCTACAACCCTAGTCGGAAAAGCAAGTTATTATAAGCCCAAGGGCTCCAACAGGGAAAATAGCTCAATGAGGAAAAGAATTAAGGAAACGGAATAGTGTGCCTAAGTGCACCCTCAAGGAAGAGAACTCTAACCAAGACAGTGGAAGACCAGGGCAATGCCCAAGACTAGAGACCAATGGTTTGATTTTGAAGAGTTCTTTTCCTAGAGGAGCTGCTTATGGTAGTAAAGAGTCTCTTTTACTTTTACCTAAAAGAAGGTAGTCACTGAACAAGTACAGTGCAGTAATTAAACTCTTGGGTGAAGAAGAATTTTTCGGTTATCTTAGCATTGTCAGGTATGTGAGAAATGAGGAGAATGTTTGAATAAAAGGCCAAAATATTCAGTGTATATGTAGGCAAATGAAAAATGAGTCGTAACCAGAGAGGGATCCAATATTATACTACATGGTTAGTGAAAGGACCCTTGACCAACCTACTTCTTATCTACCTCTTATATTTTATGTTATATTCAAGTATAGCTGGCTGGATGCAAACAATTCTCTTGAAGAATTAATAAGAGAGGGTTAGTTTTAGCCACTAAAACCGTAAAGAAATATAGCTTATACCATTTCTCAAGTGCTGGGAATATATATATATATATATATATATATATATATATATATATATATATATATATATATATATATATATATATATATATATAAATTACATTTCATAAGTAAACGGATAATAATTACGTCAGAGTTGTGCCCCCAAAAATATAGATAAATAGAAAGAAATATGCTGATATTATAATGATAACTTCAACAATAATAGTGATAATAATAGTTTGTCACTTGGAATGTGTAAGGGAAAAATTAAGATCATCTCGATATTTTAGGTTAAAAGAAAGATGTTAAGAAAAATATCGCAGAATGAAATAGAATGAAAATAGACATAGTAAGCAAGATTTTTCTTCAACAACCGAGTCCTAGGATGAGTTAAGGAAGAAATGAATGGGTTGTGAGACGTGATTTGAGCATTCATAAGAAAAGGAAAAAACTGTTTTAAAAAGCTGTTTCGTGTTAAAATGAAAAAAAAAAAAAAAAAAAAAAACGTGTAAAATATAGTACCGTTTTAACGAGTTGATCTCGAAGTGTTAGAATAAAACTATGCTATTCATTGTCAATTGTATATATGTTCTCATTTTTTTTTTAGTTATTTTTTCAGAACTTTAAAATTTCATCTTTGGGATGAATCCTAGTTATTGTTTAGTTATTTTCCGAGTATTGTAGAAATATAAAAATATTGTGGCAGGATTAATTTCACAGGGTTACGCCGAATAAGATTATTCCAGCGGGTATTTTAAAAGCTCAATTCTATTAAAGATTTTTATTGATTGAATTTGTGATCCAGTACCGTTTTCATTACTTTAAATTGAAAGATATATATACAAACATTTAATCGCAAAACTAAAAATATTCTGAAAGAATGCAATGAACCATTTTCATAAGAGTTATGTTTCACGTTCTTTCGAATAATGTTAAAACTATTTACATTCACAAATATATGCGTACATATCCATACAGCCAAACGGACACACATATCCATACATACATACATACATGCATACATACATACATATATGTGCTTGTATAAAGCGAGGGGGTAACTGTTAGAAAATGCGTAAAAATCACAGGGAAACGTGATGCTCAGATGCAAAAGAACCACAGGGAAAATGAAAATAGGAAATATAAGATTAAGTCCTGACTAGTTTCGTGCTACTTCTTCAGAGGACTGTTATGGTTATGGTTATTAGACATATAACAATGAAACAATCTCTCTCTCTCTCTCTCTCTCTCTCTCTCTCTCTCTCTCTCTCTCTCTCTCTCTCTCTCTCTCTCTCTCTCTCTCTCTCTCTATATATATATATATATTATATATATATATATATATATATATATATATACTGTATATACATATAAATATATATACATATATATATATATATATATATATATATATGTATATATAGTGTTTTATATATATATATATATATATATATTATATATATATATATATATATATGTGTGTGTGTATACTGTTATATATACCGTGTACCGACTTTTCGTCCGATGTCACTTCGTCCGACGACACTTCGCCACGTCTTTATGTCCAACTTCTTTTCGTCCGATGGACTTTTGGTCCAACGACATTTGGTCCAATTTTAACAAAGAAGAAACCCTAGCCAATCCATAACTTCCCCAATATAAAACTAAACCAGCTGAACGTTTTATAGCAGAATGAAACCCCTCAGCAGCATTGTTTGTGATGGGTAATTCTTGAAGAATACGCTCATTAACATTCCATAAATCTAATAGGAAAATAGATAGATCTCTCCTTTTTCTCGCACCACTTCCTCTTACGGTTCCCATGTAAGTCACATCAAAGTAAGCAATTACTTCGGAAGGTATTTCGTCGTCGTCTATCAATTCCTCATAGGCCTCTTCAACATCTTCAATGGGGAGAAATGCTAATGCTGAAAAACATCTTACTTTAAGACAGAATTCAGAGTGTTTGTTGTATTTTTCTTTGAGACCTAGATCAACAATTTTTCTAAATATGTACTGTCCCAGATAAAACAAACATGCAACAATAGGTGAATTATGGAATGATGAATTAAATGACTTACGAATCACAACTTCGAAATCTGCCATGAGATCAATTGGATCCACATTAGGTTGCATAATTATCAATGGCTCGTAAACTGATTCATATGTCTGCCTGGTTTTATTCTGCAGTAATGCAAAGACCCGTGGGAAACTGCTACCATTAACTTGTACATGAATGCAAAATAGTTGATACCACTGTTCCGGCACAATTTCTATGTCCCATCACATGCCCAATGACAATATGATGCTATATCTTCAAAAGCTCTTTCTGATGCAAATATTAGAATTCTTTGATGATCCTCGATGCCTGAACTATATCTTAGAAACTGTTCACCATTATCAAGTTTACCGTATTCGTCAGGGATTTCAAACCCAAGTCTAGCCACTGGATTAGCAGGAAATCCGGAATGCGTTTATCGGCACCTTTGAATAGTCTTTCAAAGTACTTGCATACGAGGAAGCTGGGAGCAAGTATTTTCTTCTTCGTTGATTGTATGAACTTTGCGATTTCCGGAGGGGCAGATTCAGAAACTGAAGTATTAAACTTGCAGCACACTCTATATATAGTACCATACTAAAGAGAGAGAGGAAAAAGAGAATGTTAAGCATGACTAATAGAGTAATTAGAAAATGAGCATATTACTTTATCATAAAAGCCAATAAGGTATAAGCTTTTAACACAGAGATGAAGTAAATGGTAATAACAATCCCTTAAAACACTTGCTTTCATTTGAAATTGGACCAAAAGTCCATCGGACGAAAAGACATTGGGCAAAAAGACGTGGACGAAGTGTCGCCGGACGAAGTGACATCGGACAAAAAGACCACCCACCTATATATACATATATATGCATGTATACTGTTTTATATATATATATATATATATATATATATATATATATATATATGTATATATATATATATATATATATATATACTGTATATATATATATAGTGTTATATATTATTATTATTATTAATTGCTAAGCTACAACCCTAGTAGGAAAAGCAGAATGCTATTAGCTCAGGGGCCCCAACAGGGAAAATAGCCCAGTGAGAAAAGGAAACAAGGAAAATATAGATATTTTAAGAATAATATTAAATTAAATATCTCCTATATAAACTATAACAACTTTATCAAAACACGAGGAAGAGAAATTAGATTGAATAATGTGCCCGAGTGTACCCTCAAGCAAGAGAACTCTAACCTAAGATAGTGGAAGACTATGGTACAGAGGCTATGGCACTACCCAAGACTAGAGAACAATGGTTTGATTTTGGAGTGTTCTTCTCCTAGAAGAGCTACTTACCATAGCTAAAGAGTCTCTTCTACCCTTACCTAGAGGAAAGTGGCCACTGAACAATTACAGTGCAGTAGTTAACCCCTTTGGTGAAGAGGAATTGTTTAGTAATCTCAGTGTTATCAAGTGTATGAAGAGAGAGGAGAATCTGTAAAATGTGTAGGCAAAAGGAAAGTGAACCGTAACCAGAGAGACGGATCCAATATAGTACTGTCTGGCCAGTCAAAGGACCCCATAACTCTATAGCGGTAGTATCTCAACGGGTGGCTGGTGCCCTGGCTAACATACTACCTATATATATATATATATATATATATATATATATATATATATATATATATATAATTATAGTGTTATATATAATATATATACTGTTTTATATATATATAAATATATATATATATATATATAAATATATATGTATATATATATATATATATATATATATATATATATATATATATATATATATATATATATATATATATATATATATATATATATATATATTTATATATATATATTATATATATATATATATATATATATATATATATATATATATATATATATATATATGAATATAAATAAATACACACACATCGAATGATAGATAGATAGTCATATGCATGTTGTGGAATACATGTACAGTATATCGTCGGAAACCGACTTAACACATAAATGTACCATCGCCTATTCCAGAGCAGCTTTTTTCATTACTGATGTTGATATAAGCATACCGAACAAAGGTCCCTGGGTCCGAACTTTGTTGGGGAAGGACTAAGTAACATCCCTCGGGTTGGTGGATTCCTTTCTCAACCCTTTCCTATTTCACTGTCCTTTCAGAAAGTGTATTACACTACAACTAAAAAAAAAAAAAATAGAAGAGCATTCATTGGGAATGCGGGTTGGTTTACTTTCAATATATTGTTACCTCTGTATTCTGTTGGTTCTTCCTGCCTCGCTTGGACCCATTGCCATTAACTGATCTCCCAAAGGGTTATTTCATATCTCATTTACTGTTTTTGGAATATGGATATTTAGCTAAAGGATGAATGGATGGCGTAGATTGACCTTGCCTTTTGAAAAAGGGGACCACGAGCTGTTTGCGTTAGCAGCCCATACTTTAGCTAAACTTAATCATTCCCTTTTATCCTGGCTTAATGTAAAATTTTGATACGTCAACAAGAAATTGTACTAATACTTTGTATGATGTTGAAAGTCAGTGAAATAATAAATAAGAATTCCCTTTCACTTTTTACATTTAGATTCCTTAACAAATGCTAGTTTTTATTACGCTTAATAATTTTGGAAGCTTTTAATTCCTTGAGAAAGATGATGAAAATATAACATGGCGTTAAAATATTATAAGAATATCTCTTTTCAAGAAATGGTAGGAGCCGAATTCCACAGAGGAAATCAAATGTCAGGGTTCAACATCCACTTGGGGAAACTGGAAGTTCTTACAAATGATCTTATCCCGGAACACGAGTTTTCCGAGGAACGTTTATCGCTCGGAGTTCACCAAGGGTCATTCTGTGGTGGGAAAATTTTATTCTTATAAAAGTTTCTTCACTATTGAGGTCACATTAGAAATACAGTGAACCCTCGCTACTTCGCGGTTCAACAATCGCGGATTCACCACTTCGCGGGGTTTTCCCATAACCCATATATATATACATATCGCGAATTTTCCGGAAAATTCGAAAATACCGTGAAATCTGAAGACAACCAAATACGATATTTTGTTACCTGTAATTCCATTAATACTGTAATTAGTAATATCTGTTCTTACTGATTGTTCATTGCATTACATATGATATATAATTCAGCACAGAAAGAAATAAAACACGAAAAGAGAATGTGATCATACGATAATTCAGTACTGTATACAGTACGTAGTAAAATTAAATCGAACATGAAACGCAAATCAGATGCAGTCATACCATATTAGAATGGTGTACTGTAATGGATGTGCTTCTTTTCCATGAATCTTTTGTATGTATACGTACGTAGTACTGCATCCAATAATATTCTTTGTTGCAAAAATCACATTTCGAATAAGCGTACGAGAGAGAGAGAGAGAGAGAGAGAGAGAGAGAGAGAGAGAGAGAGGCGTAAAATAGCGTACGTAAAGCTGTATTATTATTATTGTTATTATTATTATTATTGTTGTTGTTGTTAATAAAATTATTATTGTTATTATTATTATCATTATTATTATTATTATTACTGTACAGTATTATCATTATTTATTATTATTACGGTATTTACTTAATCTACGTACGTTCGGTATGCGCGGGGCATCTTCTATGAGTAGGTAACCTACGCATCATAGTACTGTAAGACGGGTTGTGATTGGTTCAAGCGCTGATAGATGACGAATCAGAACTCAAGTTTTGTTATCTAGCCTGTGATTGGTGTTTTGCCCGCATCTCCTACCCGCAGCATCTAAGTTCTCGCGGGGCTGGATCGTCCACTCTCTGTTACCGCGTATCGCTGAGTAGACGTTCTTAAGTGTGTGAATCTGTGCTGTGTGCGACTTTTTTAAGTTGAACTTTTTGTTACTGTAAATCCTACTGTAATGGCTCCCAAGCGTTCTGCTTCTCTTAAGGCTGGTAGTGAGCCTAAACGCCACCGAAGGATGATGACGATAGCTGAGAAGGTTACGCTTCTCGACATGTTAAAAGATGGTAGAAGTTACGCGGCCGCCGGCCGCCATTTTGGCATCAACGAATCTACTGTTCGCTATATCAAGAAGGACGAGGCGAACATTAGAAAGACGGCTGTGTGGATTGCCGACTGCCGGAAGAAGAAGAACATAGCGTTGGATACGAACACCATCCAAACAAAGGCTTTGAGCTTATATGAGAATTTTGCTGCAAAGGAACCTAAAGACGACGACGGCAACCATGCTGAAGATGATGATGATGCAGATGATCCACAACCAGGGACATCCACTGATTCCCAGCCTCAGAAACGTTTTTCCGCCAGCAAAGGATGGTTCGCGAAGTTTCAGAAACGCTTCGCCCTGAAAAGCGTTTCCCTGCATGGGGAGTCTGCTTCCGCTGACACTGCCGCTGCTGAAACTTACGTGAACCAGACGTTCAAGAATATTATCGCCGAAGGTGGATACAAGCCGGAACAAGTCTTTAATATGGATGAGACCGGCTTGTTTTGGAAGAGAATGCCGTCGCGAACTTTTCTGTTCAAAGAGGAAGCCAAAGTCTCTGGCTTTAAAGCATTCAAGGATCGCGTTACCCTCGTGATGTGTGGCAATGCTGCTGGATTTTTGTTAAAGCCGGGGCTTATTTATAAGTCGAAAAATCCTCGCGCTTTGAAAAATAAAAATAAGAATCTCCTTCCCGTGTACTGGATGCATAATCAAAAAGCATGGATTACTAAGATGCTGACTTCCAACTGGTTCCATCAGTGTTTTATCCTGCAAGTCAGCAAATATCTCTTAGAGAAGGGCTTGCCATTCAAGATCCTTCTCCTTATGGATAACGCTGGTGGACACGCAACTGACCTGTCGCATGAGGGCATTCAGGTTGAGTTCCTGCCACCCAACACCACGTCATTAATTCAACCGATGGACCAGGGGGTTATCAGGGCGTTCAAGGCCCTCTACACGAAGAACACCTTGGCGGACCTCGTTGCGTGTGTGGATGCTGCCCAAGATGACGAGGATGAAGATTTTAACTTGAAGGCGTACTGGCGGCAGTACACCATAGCCACGTGCCTGCAGAATATTCAGAAGGCACTTCAAGAGATGAAACCTGCAACCGTGAATGCGAGCTGGAAGAAGTTGTGGCCCGATATTGTTTACGACGACAAGGGATTTACTCCGTCGGAAATCCAACACTCTGCAATACGCAAATCTGTGCAGTTGGCTGCCATAATTGGAGGTGACGGGTTTGGCGACATGACGACTGAAGACGTCGACGAGTTGTTGGACTGCCATTCCCAGCCCCTAACTGACGCAGACCTCGAAGACCTGACGAAATCGGCAAGTGAAGAAGAGAGTGATACCCAGGAAGAGACCCAAGAAAATGTCGAAGAAACGGGCTTAACATTAGAACGGCTTGCCAAGGCCTGCAACCATGCGAAGGAGTTGAAAGAAATGTTGCAAGAGTGGGACGAGGATATGGTTCGCTCGATGCAATTCTGCAACAAGATCGATGAAGACATGACTCCCTACAAAATGCTCTTGGATCGAAAAAAGAAGCAGCGGCAACAACTTCCGATCACAATGTTCTTCCAGCCTCGCAAAAAAGAGCCAGTTCCTCCTGCTAGTACGCCTTCGGAAGAAATTGAAGAAGTTTCCCAGGAAGAAGTTGAAGAGGTGTCCCAGGAAAAGACACCTCCGTCTGAAGAGACGTAAAATACTACCTGGCTGCACAGTAGAACACATCATCAGCTTCATCATCATCATTTCTACTGTGCAGCAAATTCATTGCCATCATCATTCAAGTTTTTCTTCAACTTCTTTCGTGGTGAGTACAGTAACAATCTTTATTTTTTACTTTAATATTCTTACTGTACATTCTAAAACTGTATTTGTGCCTGTTTTATAGTTTAGTACTGTACGTACTGTATGCATTAAGTTAAAGGGAAGGTTTTAAAAGTCTACATGTTGTAACCTATCATATTTTTTTTGTTTAAAATTTACATTTACGTACGTAAAACAATCTCTCTCTCTCTCTCTCTCTCTCTCTCTCTCTCTCTCTCTCTCTCTCTCTCTCTCTCTCTCTCGTAAATTGTTTTCCTGCTTTGCTACGTACAATACTGTATAAATTATATTTGTAAGGTAACATATTTTGTAAATGCTTTTACTGTAAATACTGTATGTACTGTATCATTATTTATCACTATCATCATGCGCGTTAAATGCCTTGTTTGTTCTGAGCGTGGTTGTTTACTGAGCGTACACGCCGTCGTTTCAGGCGGCGTCATAAGGAAAAACATTTCATTTGGAAGTCCTAAGAAAAATACGTAAACTAAAACATTGGTAATAAAAAAATCAACATGCAGTACTGTATAATCAATATAATCGATGCAAAAACTAACCTATACATATATGTGTACACTAAATGAGTTTGTTTCTTCATTATGATCAGAGATGAACGTAAACAAAACATTGGTTGCCATTTTTTATCGTGCTTTTTAGGTGTTTAGGAAACGCATGATATAAAATCGCCTTTAATATTTGTGCCTGTTTTAGTTTAGGGTGCTGTAGTACATGCATTAAGTGTTCTGTACATTAAAGGGTGGTTTGTTAACAGTACTACGTACAAGGGAAGGTTTTAAAAGTCCGAATATACATGTTAAATAAATAGGTAAATATGATGTCACTACTTCGCGGATTTTCACCTATCGCACCCGCGTCTGGAACCTATCTACCGCGATAAACGAGGGTTCACTGTATGTATTTTTTACATTCTCCTTTGGGAACGTCAACTCATTGTGGACAAAATAAACATAACACTTCAGAATATGTTGTTAAAAATTCTTTAAGATCACATTAGAAATATGTTTGCTTTTGCTGTCTCCTTTGGAAACATCAATTCCGTGTGGACAAAATATAACACTTAAGAAAGTTTTGTTAGAAATTATCCATGTCAAATCGTTTCACAATTGTTCATTCTTCTTCAATAGGTAATTCATTTTATTCTGTCACGCACTATCATCAAATAGGATAACGCATTTATAGAGGACCTGAAGACATCCAGATAATCCACACTAGCCAGTCCTCATATCGGGTCCACGCTGAGTACCTGCAAGGCCTTGAGTACCTGAAGACTTTAACATATTTTACCTCTCTTGCGGGCTGCTCAACGGCAAGAGCCATGTTGATATGAATTCTTGTTGAATCTATAGCTAAACAAAAACTACAACAGGCTTACCGCACGTAACTTACCTTAGGGAGTTAAAAGTATTTTGCTCTTGGGTGGAGAGAATTAGTCTAACATATTCTTGAACGCGTTCACAGTGTTACTGTTCTCTACATCCCCTGGAAGTCTGTTCCATGTATTTGCTATTTAGTATGTAAAGAAATTACTTCATTAAGTGGTGTTGTATCTTTTCAATTCCAGTTTGTATCCGTTACCTCTCGACGGATTTTCTGAGTGCTAAGAGGTTCTTGTATTCTACATTAGTTATTCCTTTGAGAATTTTGAATGTCTCTATTAGCTGTCCGCTTAGTAGTCCACTTTGTAAATCAAATAAGTTAAAATGAGAGAGAGAGAGAGAGAGAGAGAGAGAGAGAGAGAGAGAGAGAGAGAGAGAGAGAGAGAGAGAGGGGTAAACGCATTATAGGATTATGGGGATAAGGAATATCCTTCCCCATGAGGTTTAGAAACAGTTGTGATCACTTACTTTGAACAGGTGTTTCTTTTCAAGCTGAAAAAAAAATTATTTGGGTTCGTTTACAATTCGCTTTCCATCCCTTATTCTGTAATTGGACTTGATTTACGATATGTATATGAAAACATCGTATATATTTGACAGTAGGATTTGATATTCATCATATTCATTAAACAGTATCTTCGGTATGAATAATATTTAGAAAAAAAGTTCAGCTTTGCTAATCTAGTTTCTTAGACAGAGATCCGGTTAAGAACTGAAATTATCCATTGTTTGCAGTTGATGTTAATTTGTTTCGTGTTTATACTCACACACACACGCATATATATATATATATATATATATATATATATATATATATATATATATACACACACATGTATATGTATACGTAAAAATTACGGGGAGGCTTGGTGATTAGATGCAAAAGAACCACAGGGAACGTGTAATAGAAATTATAAGTTTAAGTTCTAACTTTTTTTTTTTTACTTCTCCAGT
The DNA here is from genome assembly GCF_036898095.1 of Palaemon carinicauda. Lineage (NCBI taxonomy): Eukaryota > Metazoa > Arthropoda > Malacostraca > Decapoda > Palaemonidae > Palaemon > Palaemon carinicauda. The sequence continues at coordinate 139,516,564 of NC_090727.1, read as the reverse complement.
CCTCTGAAGAAATGACATTATCAATGCAAGGATCTGGATTTTGAAAAGTCACTTCCTTAACCTACTTTCAGTCATACTTTGAATTTTGTTAAGGTTCAAAGCCATCAGCATAATTTGCATCTTGCAATGATTTGGGGTAAAACTCTAATAAGAGAATCAGCAACCACAATTCTGCACTTAAATGCGATGGTCTTCTGTTAACCATGTGTATTATTTGACCTATCAGAAATTCAAAGTCTCTAACCTCTAACACAGTGTTTCTTAAAGTGTGGTCCGCGGACTCCCAGGGGTCCGTGGAATATTCCAAAGGGTCCGCAGGATAATTTTTAATATCGATTTCAGTCAAATTTTCGGCCAAAACGTCCTAAATTCCTATTTTTGTAGCACCAAATCCTGATGGCTTTTTACAGTTGCCAAGTCACATTGGGATGGAAGTAATTTAAGTAATGCCGCCTTCCTCCCTTGGGGTGAAATCCTCAACGAAATTCCGAAAAAGACACACAAAAAAAACAGCTTTATAGAAGGCAGTGGTGTTTATGATTTGGCAACATTGTTCTGACTGATGCCCGGTGGTGCGGCCGCCCGCCACATATCAGTTGATGTTAAGGCTGCTTTGAGGAACACACGGCAGTTGCTTGTGCTCCTCTTTGTAGGTAAGAAAATCATCTGGATGCTTATGACAACATACTGATTTTTTATATGCCATTTGTTAAACGTTATTACCTACCTTTTTGAGATTAGAATTTCGAATAATAGACCTTGTGACCTCGCCAAGTTACTTGCAGGATAAACATCAGAAAACAGCCTAGCTTACTTTTTAGCATCAAGATAATGGATCTGTGGCTCAAGACAGGCTCACTTACAAAGAAAAAAACTGAATTCCAGAACAACAACCAAGACAGCACTGGCCTTAAAGAAGAAAGAAACGATGCTAACAGTGCAACTCAGCTCAAGCTACTGGAGGCAGGCGCAGATGCCATGGACGAAGGGAACACCGCTGACACAAACCAAAGCAGTACAGATGCCTCGGTTACCACTGTAGGGCACAAGCAAACACACCAAGAAACAGCCAAAAAGAAGCGTAAATACTGCAGTGATTACTTGAAACTTAGATTTTTTGGGCAAGGCAACAGTGAGGATCCTATCCCACAGTGTGTTTTGTGTTATGAAACATTAGCTAATGAGGCTATGAAACCCTCAAAGCTCAGAAGACATTTCGAGTCCAGACATAAGGAATATGTGGGAAAACCCATAGAATTTTTTCAAAGAAAATGTAATGAACTTGATATTCACAGAAAAAAGGAAGCTTCATCTTTGTTTATACCTGGAGAAAATGCAAAGGCCACTGAATCTTCATACAAAGTGTCGTTATTAATTGCAAAAACAGGAAAGGCGCATTCCATAGGCGAGACTTTGGTCAAACCAGCAGCCAAGATAATGACAGAGATCATGCTTGGAGAAAAGGCTAGTAAAGAAATAAACAAGATACCTTTGTCCAACGACACTGTCAAGAAAAGGATAACGTCAATGGCTGAAAATGTGAAAGTTCAGCTGGTGTCGCAATTACAGCAGAGTCTGTATTTTTCACTAAAGCTGGACGAGTCCACAGATATAGGGAACGAGGCAAATCTTTTGTGCTTTGTTAGGTACATTTACTGTGGGGAAGTACATGATGAATTTCTTTTCTGTCGTCCTCTTTCTACAAACACAAGAGGAGAGGCTATCTTTAATGTAGCTAACGATTTTATTGTCCAAAATGAACTCTCCTGGTCGCGATGTGTTGGAATCAGCACAGATGGTGCAACTGCGATGACTGGTAAACTAAGGGGCCTAGTGAGTCGGGTACAAAGCATTGTACCACAGGTAAAGGCAACACATTGTTGCATTCACCGTGAACAACTTGCTGTGAAACATATGCCTACCTGCCTTAAAACAGTTCTGGAAGAGGCAGTAAGAATTGTCAATTTCATCAAAGGGAAAGCACTGAACACCCGCATATTTACAGTTCTGTTTGAAGAGATGGGAAGCGAACACACAAAACTCCTTTACCATACAGAGGTTCGCTGGCTGACACGGGGAAAAGTTCTTTCCCGTCTCTTTGAACTTTGTGAGGAAGTGCAAATTTTCTTGTATGAACGTCATGACCTCTATAATCGAATGCATGACACCCAGTGGCTCACAAAACTGGCATACCTGTCTGATATTTTCAGTACACTAAACGGATTGAATCTGTCTTTGCAAGGAAAAGATACTACCATCTTTAAAGTGCAGGACAAAATACAGCCAACACGAATGAAGCTGGACTTGTGGTGCAGCCGCATTGACCGCAAAGATTTTGAGTCTTTTCTTTCATTAGCAGATTTCCTGCTTACTTCCAAGGAAGAGCTAGATGGTGACACAACACAAGCTTTCAAAGCCCATCTGCAAGGCCTTCACTCGGAGTTAGGAAAATATTTTGAAGAACCAGACCCAAGCTTTGAGTGGATTAGAAATCCATTTGTTACAGATAAAGTAGATATAGAAAAGGTCAGTGTCAACCTGTCATCAAAAGAGGCTGATAATCTTGTCGAGATTGCAACAAGTGGGACACTGAAGACCCTATTCAGGGAAAGAAGTTTGGCCAATTTTTGGGCTCAAGTCCAGCCAGAGTACTCTGGACTTGCAGAAATTGCTTTGAAACACTTGATGCCGTACCCAACAACGTACAACTGTGAAATTGGATTTTCTACACTGGTTGATCTTAAAACGAAGAAGCGCAACCGAATCAATGTCGAACCCGACATGCGACTGAAACTCAGCAGACTGGAGCCAGATATTCCAACAGTAGTGAGGCAGCAAAAACAATATCATTCATCGCATTAAGTATGGTTGTGAGATATGAGGAGGAAGCGTTGCTGTTAAGTTCATGAAAATTTGTATGCAAAATTATCAATGTTGTGGAAATTATGTTAAGCAAAATATAAAAATTTATGTTGAAGCTAAGCCATTAATAAATAATTTAGTTGTAATTTCAGTATATTATGACCTGCAAACACTTTCAAACTTAAGAGGAAAATTATAATAATAAAGGGTCCGCTATATGAGTAATTTTAATAAAAGGGGTCCGCTGCACAAAAAAGTTTAAGAAACACTGCTCTAACACATTATTTCGAATTGCACCATATATTTAGTTTCTTTGTCAACTTTACACAACTTTCCACCATAGACCCCAAGGCACTATTTCCCATAAAAACTGCTAAAACTGAATAGGATTTATACCATTCTCTTCAAAATATGAATTAACCTCGGGATCCCTCAACAAATCCATGATAACATTAGCGCCAGCAACTAGCTAGGTACCCATATCCGAAATGCACAATTCTGGTATCCCATATTCAAAACAATGAAGCTGGAAAGCTCTTAGATATTCATTAACTGTCATATTCATACAGGGTTTCAAATTTATGGCCTTACTCCATGCACATGTGATACACAACAGCCAAACTTTGATCTTTTGGTGATTTGAACGTACAAAGAATGGACCCATAAAGTCAACAAATATGGCTTTATAAGGGAATTTTTGGGGGATTTACCCTAAAGTCACGGTATGAATTTTGGTTTACCTTAATAGCTCTATCATTTTCTTATTCCAAAATCCCCACTTACTAATATAATTTCAATTGTCATGTCATTTGCTGGCCTTTTTTCCTTTTTGAAATTTCTAATAATACTAATTATTTCCTCATCTAGTAAGTCTTGGTTTCTCAACCCTGTTGTCTTCAAAAAGGTCCTATACCCATTCCTCTCAATGTTGCAAGACATCTTCAGTGTCCATCACAATCACTCCTTCCTTGTTTTTAATCACTGTTTCTCTTTCCGTTCTCTTCCTTACCACCACTTCTTTTTTCTCTCCGGCATCACATGATTGTCTAATGTCAAAGTTTAGCTTTTTATACCTTAGTGGGTTCCTTTCTTTTTTGCACTCTCATCTCTTCCCTCATATCCAAGATCCTGTCAGTCATCCATATCAGTCTCTCCCTTCCCTCTTGCTTGGGCACCATTTCCTTCACTGGTTCGTTTGTAAATGAGTGTATATGTCTATTTATGAAGATGTGGAATGCATCAAGTTATTTTTTTTCTTTTCATATGGTACAAACTAGTGTCCTTTTAAGCACTCAACCGAGTTCGTCTGCTGATGGATTTCGATAATTGCCGCCTTCTACCCTCCCACAGAAGATTTGGTCAAGCATCGCGTCGGACTTCCTACATTCTGCTGCGATCTACTGAGCATGTAGCATCTGGGAATAATGATAACATGAGAGGAGTGAGAATCTTTTCTTCAGAAGGTCTTGGCTACAGAGGCAACGCAACTGTTCCTACACTAACAACCCTAATGATCGACAAAGACAAATTCTTTAGAGCTTGTTCGATTGGGCAGCTCCCCCAGTAATTACTCCAGTGGTTCCTGAAGTGTTGCAGCTGAATTAGCTGTGGGGACTAGTCACTCACAGAAAATATGCATTTGAGACGTATTGGATGAAGGATTGAGTGCAATCGGATGTACTTTTAGCACAAGCAAAGAGACTTGTACATGATCCCAGATTTGAGCTCATAATTTTGGACAGATACCATTTACAGTACCTTAACTGTCAGGAAGAAGCTGTCTGTGACGCAGTTTTGGGAGACAGAATTATCGTAACAACAGACAATTCTCTACCCCCTACTTCTTGGAGTATACACACACAGGTCCCTGGATATCTTTATTTTTGGCCCTGTGGTAGTTGCTCAGCTGATTGTGTAGCTCCTTCACATGACAAGAAACATCTCGGCCAAGATAAAGGTCGCGACCTGAATCTAGAATTCTCGAGAGCCAAAATTGATTGGCTCTTTATTTGATTGATTGGATGCTAGTTGCAGTTAAGTTGCATGATCGAGCATCTGAACAAGACAAGTTTTGTTTAGTAGTATCTCACTCATCCTCCCAGACGAGAGTGAGGATGGGAAATGTATACAATTTATCTCTCATAAATGACTGTATATTTAGACAACATATCCGACACGCAGCTATAGGCTCATCCATGACAGGGAAGGGTGAACTTTGGCACCCTAACAGTACCAACCAAACTCTGCTGAACCCCTCGCCAGGCAAGGAGGAACAATGAAGAAAAAATCTCCTTTGTTCCAACACTAGATACAAACCTAATACTCTTTACATAGGCGTATTATTTCGGCTCAGTAAAGACGTAGGCTTTCTCTCCCGCCGTCAGAACTTTTTAACCAGTTTATGATTAAAAGCAACTGGCCTAAAAGTTTAAAAAGTCCTTTTCTTTCAGATGATGACCCCACTTCCTTTTTTGTAGGAACTCTGTCACTTTCCTTAGCGAAGCTTCTTCCGTTGCCACTTGTGGCAACTCCTCCCTTCCTTGGGGCAAGGTAGCAAGAGGTCAGCCACGCGAGCAGACATCCTCCCCAGGGATTGATTTTTCCCCCAGGCTCTGAAGGTCCTTAACCCAAAGAGTATTATGCCTGCTCAACTGATTTGGCCTCAGATTCTGCTCCCCCCAACATTCGTTCTGCTTTGGTGAGCAGTTGTTGATAAGCACTCCTTGGAGTGACTTGTCGGGTGACCCCTTTAGAGGAAACCTAGGTCTAACTTTGGCTATGTCCCAAAGGCTGTTCATGGAATCCATCTTTTGGTTGTGTTCGCCCAGCCGGAAGGCAGACGTAGTAAGCTGTTTGGAGGTTTGCCTCCAGGTGTTGGGCAACTTTCCCTAACTTTCCCTTCCGAGGGAGAGTTACCCTCCACCAGCCACTTTACAGCAATCTGCTTGCGGGGAGAATTGCCGATGACGGCAATAGGGGTTAGTCACCTTTCCCGCCTTTGGGAGAGTCTGCCTACAACTGGGGTGTTTTCCCTTCGTGGATTCCTACTGAGGGAATTGGATTCGTCCAAAGCCCACCCTTGCTCTTTGGAGCAAAGCCTTTTGGAGCTTTGCGACAAAGAATTTTGGTGACTGCTTGCAATTCCTGCTTATTGCCACTGCACCCTCAGGGTACAAAATGAAACTTCTTTGCAACATCCCTTTGGGGTTTTTGCCGCTTGCAGCTGCTGCCTCTTCCATCTGCGATTCTCGTAGGCTTTAACTCTTTGGGGTTACTGCTGACATCCTGCCTTTAGGCACAACAACTCTTAGAGCTTTGTGAGGCCAGGTCCTTCAGGACCTGTGCCTCATGGTTTCCACCTGTTACAAAGGAGAATAATTTTAGGCTATGTTATGCCCGCGTTTGTGAGTCCGGCCTTGCTTAAGGAACTCAGGGCAATAACAAAGGAAAAGAATTATGGAAAGGTCGCCATTCGGCAATAAAAACAAGGAATACCGACAAAATAGATATATTTACAATATTTAGATAAAAAGTAATAAAAAGGGGAGTACAACTGACAACTATATTTCAATTTAAGCCACGAGGTGCTTTGCGTGGAGTTGGATGTACCGTGCATGATGATTCAGCACAGCAATCACATTCCCCGGGAAGAGAAATAAACTAGATTATTAACCGAACACTTACTTCTACAGGCTGGGAACACGATGAAGTCGTGTGGTTAAAACTTTTAAGAAAATAAAATGAAAGTGTAAAGCTTAGGGATTTAAACACTACACGTGAGAATCAACACTGTCACAGGGTGAATTAATTAAGGTTAGGAGCAAACGGCACATGTGGTTGGGACACAAGGCTGGGATAACAAAGGTTTAGTGGGTAGGATCTCATCATTAAAGGATAAAAGGAAAAAATTGGGATAAGGGAAGGAGATAGATAAGAACGATGAGGTTGAGGTACTTAAACAGACATTTTACCTTGATAAAAAGGACTCTGTTTTCTCCCTTGTGGAGAATGTGTCACAGGTCCTGCCTCCCTTTAGACTTGAGAGCGAAGAGAGGTGATGGTACTCTCACGGCGGTTGATCAGTGAAGAAGGATGCCCAGCCGCTCCTAGGTCGACTTAACCCCACTTGGACCCCAATGGGGGGGGGGAATTGGCCTGACCGCTGTCTCATCGGTCATTGGCCTTGGTGTCGCCTCCCGACATCCTTCACATCTTGCCTCCTTACTTCTCCTGGGATCTCAACGCCGCCATGTGGTTCGTAAAGATGTTTGAAAATGAGACCTTAGGGGAATAGGCTGGTATAGGATGGGGTTGGGGGTGAGACTCTGGGTAGGGTCTGTATGCTTTGGCGTTGAGTGGTCCATGCTGGCGGGGTCTTTTGCTTGAAAAAAGTGGTGTAATGAACGCCAAGAATAACAGCTATAACTCTTCAAAGATATTTCCT
>NC_090727.1:139441758-139504258 GCF_036898095.1 Palaemon carinicauda | reverse complement strand
TAGGCAGTCCTTAAATATAATTTTCAAGAGGATGAATCCACGTAGGAAAGTTTGTAAAGAATTTTGATTGTTTATTCCAAGAGGGGTGGGACATAACGAGAACCCTTGAAATACAATAACTGTTCTTGGCAAGATAATTGCTTACGGTTCTTTGACAACGTCCGGTTAAATTAAGAGAACTATCACTGCACGTTTTCAGACTTTTACTTAGCTGTGATTTCATACAGATATTGACTGATATTTGTAAGGGCATATCTCTCTCTCTCTCTCTCTCTCTCTCTCTCTCTCTCTCTCTCTCTCTCTCTCTCTCTCTCTCTCTCTCTCAATAATAGATATACCTTGGAAAATAAAGTCTTTTAATATTTGTGGACATACAATAGACATTCTCTCGTTCATAAGCAAACGATCCAACTAGAGACGAGACTTTGTACCTAACCCGAGAAGAATCAGTGGCCCATTTTGTGGGGTACTTTCCCTATCACTGGCCGGGCACATTTCCATCTCTACTAAAATATAATAGTCATAAAGTTATCGTAAAAATTTGCATAAAGCTATGTTTGTTTATGTATCCACGCTTATAGTTACTAACAAAAGTTGACCTTTCCAATTTCGCTGATCAATGTAGTAGCTATAAAAGTTCCGAATGAATATTGACGAGTGCATCTATAATAGATAAACATCTATACAGATAAAGGTTAAAGGTGTCTGGTTTCAGTTCCAATTTCATCAGAATTGATGTTTACCAGAACGTCAGCTGGTCAAGCCCATCCCCTTCCCCCAACTGCGGTGCCCAACCACAGCAGTGGCCTCCCCATTAAACAGCTTCAAGCTCACGGTCCCGATCGGGGATCGATCTGCCACCATGCGAATGGTAGGCAGACAGGTTACCACTGTACTAGCCAGGAGGCTAATACAGTGATCTATTGCTGAAGTTTCAAGCGCTGAATTCGCTTTGCAATGTTCTGGCATCTCGACCAAGTTAGTGGTGATATCAGCATCTGCTTTGGATGGCACACGTGATAAATGGTTTCCAAAGTTAAAAGTTTTATTTGCGGCATCTAAAAATGCAATCCCTTACAGACTTTATACTTGGTAAAGTTGATTTATCATTGTAATTATTGTTTGCAATGCTTTGGCATCTCCAACAAATCAACGTGAAAGAAACGTGTTAAGATGACGGTATTTCTTTATTTATTTTATTTGTTTTATTTATTTTTTAATTTAGGGTGAGAGAAGAATGAAGGTAGTGAGGTAGCTAACCAAGATAGAGAATATTTAGAAAGTTTAGTATTAATAAGAGTAAAGCAAAGTTTGATTTACCCTTAATTTTATGTTTATAAATGTACATATTCTTGCTATGGTCTTAATGTTAGCATTGTACAATAATGATTTGTCAACATATTAACCTAGTGAATTGTATAAATTACATATCTGTATTACCTCTACGTAGTTTAATTCTATTAACATGAAGTTCCCCATTCAAAATCAAATGAATGCAGAGAGCGAGAAGGTTTCTTTATTTTTTATTTAGAGTTCCCCGCCACCATGAATTAGCCATATAATGTAAGCAAGAGTTTCGCCAAACAAAGGAAGGCAACGAATAAAGAAAAGTCACTATTACTTTTGTCTGTAACTAAATTATGAATCTCTTCAGAATCTCTTGATTAATTGTAAATAACATATGACAAGGATATTGACTAATGAATGATATTGCTTCTGTAAACACTCTGTGGAATATTTAGTTCGTAATCTTTTCCAATCTAACAAAGAAAGTTATAAATGTTAATAAAGCAAAAACCTGAATGACTTTATTCTTTACGATGCTAAACAATCATGTCTACTAAGTTTGTCTGTTCATTGGAGTCATTTCCTTTAATCATTGGGCTATTTTTCCCTGTTGTAGCCCTTGGGCTTAGAGCATCTTGCTTTTCCAACTAGGGTTGTAGCTTAGTTAGTGATAATAATAATAATACAGTAATTATCATGTATCCAAGTGTCACTTACCAACCCACTCATCATCATATTCTTCATCATTATCATTATCATCATCTCCTACGCCTATTGGCGCAAAGGGCCTCGATTAGATTTCGCCAGTCGTCTCTATCTTGAACTTTTAAATTTAAAACAATAATTCTCCATTCATCATCACCCACTTCACACTCCATAGTCCTCAGCCATGTGATGCTGGGTCTTCCAACTCTTCTAGTGCCCTTTGGAGCCCAGTTGAAAGTTTGGTGAACTAATCTTTCTTGGGGAGAGCGATAAGCACGCCCAAACCATCTCCATCTACCCCTCACCATGATCTCATCCTCTTATGGCACTCGAGTGCACTTGTCTATATCTAATATTAATGTTCGTAGAACAGATTTGAGCTTATAAGCGGTGTCAACATCCATGTGCAATTAGTTATATAAAATCAAATTCAAATTAATTTTGGAGAGTGTCTTAATCAATAATGAAATGCATCTAGATAATGTCTGATAACCAGAAGTGCTTGACATACTTGACTCTTGCCTGAAGATCACTGCTACTTCAGGATAATTGAATGCAAACATTCGTATATTGCTTAATCTTTAACATATAATTGAACACTTGGTTTCAAATTAGTCTTTTGGTTAAAGTAACTTTAATATAAAACAAGAAATATCAAACATAATTCTACAAAGAACGATATAATTTTGAATAACAATCAGACATCAATATTTAAGGTTTGTATTTAAACAATCAAAGGAAATGGGTAATGTGACTGTCAGATGTTTGTAAGCTTTCATCAGTTGCTTTTAAGAATCACAAGGATTTTGTTGAATATGGGCTTTATGGGCCATTCAGTTCACAGCCGTTAATGGAGGGGCACTCAGTAGGGCGCAAAATTCCGCCACAGCAACTTATATCGATATTTTTCTCGACCTTGACCTTGACGTATGACCTTAACATGCATTAATTGGTGTTTATTTTCATACACTAAAAATGAACCAAACTTGTAGTCTTTGCGATGACTATGTACAAACTTATTGCTGAATACGTGAATTGGACATTTTGTTTGACCGTGACCTTGACCTTTGACCTTGACCTTTCAAAATTTACTAATTTTCAGCTTTTTACAAATCAGTTAATCCCTGCAAGTTTCATTACTCTACGATTAAAATTGTGGCCAGGCAGCTGTTCTCAAACAAACACACACACACAAACATAACACACAAACTTGGGTGAAAACTTCCTTCCAACTTCTTTGGCGGAGCTAACAATGTTTATTCATTGTTGTTACTCATCTTGAAATATTTTATATTAATTTGTTCTTTACGATCTTGTTGTTTATTTCTTTTCCTCACTGGGTTATTTTTCCTTGCTGAAGTCTTTGGGCTTATAGCATCCTGCATTTCCAACTAAGGTTGTAGCTTGGCTTGTAATGATAATGATGATAACTATAGAGCGTTCCCACACATGGCATCAGAAATAGGAGGTAAATCCATTATGGTTTAACTAAACAGCAAATTGACAGGTTGCTTAACTGGTAATAATTTTGCTTGTTTTAACGTTATTACTAAGGAATATATTTTGCTATTACTTTGCTAGGAGTTTCAATATTGAACTAGAGGGGAACTCAGTAGAGTGCAGACCTCCGCCACGGCAGATTATTCCCCGTTGGCGTGGATTTTCATACACTTAAATATAAACCAAGTTTGAAGTCTTCGATGTCCAGACTTGTAGCTGATTACATGTATTGGACATTTTGCTTAACCGTGACCTTGACCTTCCAAAATTTAATAATTTACAGTTTTTTTTACACAACAGTTAATCCCTGCAAGTTTCATTACTCTAAGATTAAAATTGTGACCAGGAAGCTGTTCACAAACAAACACGCACACAAACAAATGCACAAACAGTGGGTAAAACATAATCTTCTTCCAACTTCGTTGGTGGAAGGAAAAAGTGGGGCCCTCCAAAGTAGTCATGAAAATCATATGCCTAACAATTCTGTTTCGTCAAAGCAGCCCATCAAACAGAGAATTAATTCATAAGTTCATCTATCATGATTAAAAGTATTCTCGTATTTCCGAAATAGTCTGCCAACCATCTCTGTATCTCCAGTGAGTAAAAGGTTAAGAGGAGAGATCTTACTTTACTATAATTATATTTGGAAGTTACCAGACGAGATTGGTAGGGCCTGGGAACACTTTGATATGTCTATGGTTGGGAGATTTCTTGAACACCTTTAAACTATCCAAGAACCATTATACCTGTAGTGAAATTCTTCTGTATTTATACGTTTTCCGAAATTCCACAATCCAGGTATTCTGCAAAACTGTACTCTTTTCCTAATTGTTTTTCTGTTCAGGTATTCCTCAGCACAGTATCTTGTGCGAATGTTTTTGTGATGTAATACCACTGGGAATGTTTACGAAATACTGAAAGACGTTAAGTCGCCATGAAGTGCACTTGGACCTCTTTAATGAGTTAACTAACTTTAAGAACGACTCTTTGGGATTTCTTTAATGCACAACGGACTACCTTTTAGCTTCTTTTATCCTCCTGTACAAGAGCATAGTCATCTTCTGATAGAAAGATTTTATTAGACATTCAATTTCAAATACTGATTTTATCTGAATTCCAAGATGTTACTAGAAGCTATAGTTTTAAATAGCCTTATATATTTTTTTTTTTCCATACAGGTAAGGTTCTCATAAAAAGAACTTATTAGATTTTTAGGATGGCACTTTTATTAAGAAATATTTTATTAAGAAATATTTTTAGGATGGTACTTATATTAATAAATATTCTTAAAAATAAAAATATCGGGAGGAAAAAATAACCGTTTGGGGACTGGAAATTCGAACCGCTAACCGTTTAGATTAACAGGTTAAAATTATATCCAAATTGGTCTCAGCTGTAATAATGATAGTAATAATAATAATGATAGTAATAATAATAATAATAATAATAATAATAATAATAATAATAATAATAAAATAATGATAATAATAATAATAATGAAAATAATAATAATAATAATGATGATAACAGGAATTTAAACATTATGGTAATGTCAACCCTCCCTATGGGTTTGTTAGCTTACTTTTTTTTTTTCTTTTTTTTTTAATTTCGAGTTAAAAAACCATCTCTCTCTCTCTCTCTCTCTCTCTCTCTCTCTCTCTCTCTCTCTCTCTCTCTCTGATAATCAAATAATCTAATTTAGGTATGAAACACATAGGTCCTAAAAGCATGGGTCCCACAGCTATTTCATCTAATAGATTAATTTCCTTTTAAAGAACCGATTCGGAAAATCGTATAAAGGTAAACACTAAGGTTTATGTACCACAAAACAGACACAGCAATCAAGATGGATGCGATGTTAAGCAGCTTGTTCGTAGAATAAGTAAATCCGTTAGAAAATCAATGAGTTGATCCTACATCAACAGTTTTAAATGGCAAGTCATTTTTTTTATGCATTAATCGTTTTTATAAAAATGCACCGAGGGAAGTCCTTTATATTATGCACTTTTTTGTAATACGGATAAAAGAGGAGGGATGCCAGGTAGGAGGGAGCAGGTAGGAATTTTCCATCATAACTTTGATAGTTTTCAATGATGGCAAGTATTATCACTTTACATTTAATGGATATTTTTTATCTTTAAAATTTTATACACAATTAGATTAACAATTTGTATTTTACCTCTAATGATGAATACACACGAAAAAAATCTATTGTATTTATAAATCGATTTCAATATAGTTGATACTTCGTAGATTTTCAAAAGCTTTATTCAATGTTCTTTTATATGAAAATCAGGCTTATTTAAGTTGCTTCTGCTGATTTACACACACACATATGTATATATATATATATATATATATATATATATATATATATATATATACATATATATATATATATATATTCAGTATATTATATATATATACAGTATATATATAAATATGTATTCAGTATATATATATATATATATATATATATATATATATATATATGTGTGTGTGTGTGTGTATGTGTGTGTGTATGTAAAGTTCTATTATACTTCTAATTCCCGATCAGGATATTAATCTCTGGTATCATCATTCAATTAGTTCTTTATGCATGCTGCCTAAGATTTTTCATAATTCTGACCATCCTTTATATTCAGATCTTTCCGGACAGTACCATTCTGTTCGTAATACTAGGCATGCAGTTAATTCTAATAGTCACGCTGTCTTCATCATGAGGCTCAATACTACACAGTAAGCTAGAAGTTTTATTCCAGCTGTGACCAAGGTAGTTGAATCGGTAGAACTTCAATAGTTGTAACTTGCAGCAAATGTTTTTTATGTTGAACAGGCTGACATAATTCTCTCTTTAATAGTTTATATATATGAAAGATTTGTTGCAATGTTGTTATTGTTCTTAAAATATTTCAATTGTTCATTACCTCTATATAGTTTATTTATTTCCTTATTTCCTTTCCTTACTGCGCCATTTTCCCCTGTTGGAACCTTTGGGCTTGTATCATTCTTCTTTTCGAACTAGGGTTCTAGCTTACTTAGTAATAATAGTGAAATAATTTATGAATTACATTATTAACATGATTATATCTAGCCATGAGGAGGTTGATAAGCTTTACAATATCTGCCAATACTCCATTTGTTAGCTGGATAATGATTAGATATCAGTGAGCTTTTGGTGTCTAATATATTCTCATTAAAAGGAAACACTCTGAGTCAATGAATCAGGAATGACCAAAATTGCAATTCAAATATTTCGAAATTCGTTCAGAAACATTATTGTTTCTTTTTGAAGTTTAAAAGGAACTGAGCCATCTATTTATTTCCGGATTAAAAGGAAATCCAAGTCATAACAAGAAACAAGATATTCACATATTTTTATCAAAATGGATCGAGTTGACTTTGCAAAGGTAGAACTTTTTTATGTTTTCTTTATTGTTTTATTTCTCTTTAAAAATGATAATGGTGAACAAATACCGTTATCCCTGACTTATGAAAACCAATCCGTCAAATAGAGGGGTTATTGCTTCTCTTGGGAATACATATTTTTTCTATATGCCTCTATGGTTTTCTTCCAGTAAATTTCTTCACCGTTATCCCTACGCTAAGGGATCGGTTGCCTGATGCATCTCCAATACCTTCTATCAAAGGCATCCTCACCCACCAAATCTCACGCACCTCTACCAGTGGGCATTCTGTGGTTTTATTCCAGTAGGGGATAGCGAAAACACAATGGGTTGCCCGTCTACCTACAAATGTATGATATTAACAGGAGATATTATTATTAAAATGGTTCAAGAATAAGACGAAGGGTGAAATATGTAGGATGATACCGATAAGGGTAGTGACTGCCAAATAATGAACCATTTAATGAAAAAAACTTTTCTTTCTCGAATATAAGTGGGAAAAGGGCTCTGAATGAACAAGCTTTGACCAGGGACCAACCACTCGTTGAAACACCACTGCTAGAGAGTTATTGGGTCCTTTGACTGGCCAAACAGTACTACATTGGATTCCTCTCTCTAGTTACAGCTCATTTTCCCTTTGCCTACACATACACCGAATAATCTGACATATTCTTCACATATCCTCTCTCCTCACACATCTGACAGCACTGAGATTACCAAACAATTCTTCTTCGCTCAAAGGGTTAACCAGTGCACTGTAAATGTTCAGTGGCTACTTTCCGGTTGGTAAGGGTAGAGAGACTCTTTAGCTATGATAAGTAGCTCTTCTAGGAGAAGGACACTCCAAAATCAAACCATTATTTTCTAGTCTCTGTACCACGGTCTTCTACTGTCTTGATGTAGAATTATCTTGTTTGATGGTACACTCGAGCCCAATAATGTCTTGTTTCTCTTCCTCTTGTTATTTTGAAGTTTTTATATTTTATAAGTAAAAGATTGATTTTAATATCGTTATTGTTCTTAAACTTCTTTTGTAGTTTATTTCCTGATTTCCTTTCCTCACTTGGCTATTTTCCCTGTTGGAGCCCTTGGGCTTATAGCATCGTGCTTTTCCAGCTAGGGTTGTAGCATAGCAAAGTAATAATAATAATAATAATAATAATAATAATAATAATAATACTCTCTTGTCGTTTATGAGAAAAAGCTCAAGGAATAAAAAGAAAGGTTTAGAAACAAACTTAGAAGAGGAACCAGTTTGATAGACTGTAAAAGTCTTTAAGAGAAACCTAATGGTGAGAGAGAGAGAGAGAGAGAGAGAGAGAGAGAGAGAGAGAGAGAGAGAGAGAGAGAGAGAGAGAGAGAGAGAGAGAGAGAATCTAAAATTTCTTTCTATTCCACATAATCCTTTTTCTTTTTATTCTAAAAATATGCATTTTAGGATTATGTTCATACATTTATGTTAGGTTGGACTGTAATGAAAGACATCGAATAAATTTCGCGAGATATAATAAACGAGAATAAATCTTAAGCCTGATTTCTCTGAATTAGATTTCAGATTTCAAGGAATTTTAGTATGATTGGAGGATTCTTTTTTTAGATTTCGTTTTAGTTTTATGAACGGTACGCAAAAGCAAACTTGTGTGAGGTTATATATCTTGGAATTTATTGACAATGGGCATTACAAGAGGATTTCTTCGATCAATAAGTTATATATATATATATATATATATATATATATATATATATATATATATATATATATGTGTATATATATATATATACACATATATACATATACATTATATATATATATATATATATATATATATATATATATTATATATATATATAAATAAGTTTATCAATAATTTTACTATCAAACGTGTAGAATTCTCTAATTATATACGTTCTTTCTAAAGTGAAGCAGTAGTAACTATCTTCGTTACTGCAGCTTAAAACCGACCTTTCTATGTATCTCTGACCTTCCTTTGGTCGTAGGCTATTTCGAAAGCTAAAGTTTTGCGGTATCCATTCTTTGCTGGCTTACCTATCAGATAATTAGCTTAATTCATAATACTTGATAGGAAGGTTTTTGTGGTTTTGTTATTTATTTTCAAACTGTAAATATGTTTAGACTCAATACTGCATTATGAATAACTATAGAAAGGAATGAATTTATGCGTTGATGATAAGAAAAGCTTCTATTTTCTTAAAGATTATTTGGCTAAAACATTTTTGTCGAGTCATTATATATAAGATGAAAAAGCATTACCATGGAATGGTTAATTTCCTTGTTGTATAAACCGACTTTACTAAGGAAAAAAGTGAAGGTTTATGGCAGGTCCACTATATCACGAAAGTCTTAGATTGGAAAAGAAAAACATTGTAACGAAGACTGAAAAAATTTGACTCATGGTACAATTTTGCGTTGTAATGGGTCTACACTGAAGTAAAAAAAGCCAATAGAATAGAGGAGTGAAGGGATAAGAAGTGAAAATGTAAGAGAATGAAAAGGCGAAAGAATGAAGGAATGAAGTAGTGGCGGAACAAAGAAGTGAAGAAGTGAAAGATTGGAAGGAGTGAAGGAATGAAGCAGTGAGGGAATAAAGAAGTGAAAGAAGAAAAGAGTGAAGGAGTGAAGTAGGAAGAAGCGAAAGAATGGAGGAATGAAGTAGGAAGAAGCGAAAGAATGAAGGAATGAAGTAGTGAAGAAATAAAGAAGTGAAAGAATGAAGGTTTGAAGGAATGAAATATGGAAGGAATAAAGAAGTGAAAAAGTTAAAGAATGTAGGAGTGAAGGAATGAAGCAATGAAGGAATGAAGTAGGGAAGGAATAAAGAACTTAAGAATTGAAAGAATGAAGGAGTGAAGGAGTGAAGGAATAAAGTAGAAGAAATAAAAAAGTGAAGAAGTTAAAGAATGAAGGAATGAACCAGTGAAAAAATAAAGAAGTGAAAGGATGAAGGAGTGAAGGAATGAAGTTGTGAAGGAATAAAGAAGGGAGAAAGTGAGAGAATGAAGGAATGAAGTAGTGAAGGAATAAAGAAGTGAAAGAATGAAGGTGTGAAGGAATGAAGTAGGTAAGGAATACAGAAGTGAAAAAGTGAAAGAATGAAGGAGTGAAGGAATAAAGAAGTGAAGGAATAAACTAGTGAAGAGGTTAAAGAATGAAGTAGTGAAGGAATAAAGAAATGAAAGAATGAAGGAATGAAGAAGTGAAGAAGTTAAAGAATGAAGGAATGAAGAAGTGAAGAAGTTAAAGAATGAAGGAATGAAGTAGTGAAGGAATAAAGAAGTGAAGGAATGTAGTAGTAAAGGCATAAAGAAGTGAAGGAGTGAAAGAATGAAGTAGTGAATGAATAAAGAAGTGAAGAAGTGAAAGAATGAAGCTGTGAAGGAATGAGGTGGAGGAATAAAGAAGTGAAAAAGTGAAAGAATGAAGGAATGAAGCACTGAAGGAATAAAGAAGTAAAGAAGTGAAAGAATGAAGGAATGAAGTAGTGAAAGAATGAAGGATTGAAGAAGTGAAGGAATGCAGTAGTGAAGGAATAAAGAATGAAGTAGTGAAGGAGTGAATGAATGAAGAATTGAAGATGTGAAAGCACTAATGAGTGAAGGGATGAGCCAGTGAAGGAATAAAGAAGTGAAAGAATGAACGGGCGAAGTAGTGAAGGAATGAAGTAGTGAATGAATAAAGAAGTGAAGGAGTGAAGGAATGAAGTAGTGAAGGAGTGAATAAATGAAACGGTGAATGAATGAAGAATTGAAGATGTGAAAGCACTAATGAGTGAAGGAATGAAGCATTGAAGGAATGAAGAAGTGAAAGAATGAACGGGTGAAGAAGTGAAGGAATGAAGTAGTGAATGAATAAAGAAGTGAAGGAGTGAAGGATTGAAGTAGTGAAGGAGTGGAAGAATGAAGTAGTGAATGAATGAAGAAGTGAAGAAGTGAAAGCATGAATGAGTGAAGGAATGAGATAGTGAAGGAATAAAGAAGTGAAAGAATGAAGGAGTGAAGAAGTGAAGTATTGAATAAATAAAGAAGTGGAGGAGTGAAAGAATGAAGTAGTGAAGGAGTGAAAGAATGAAACAGTGAATGAATGAAGAATTGAAGATGTGAAAGCACTAATGAGTGAAGGGATGAGCCAGTGAAGGAATAAAGAAGTGAAAGAATGAACGGGCGAAGAAGTGAAGGAATGAAGTAGTGAATGAATAAAGAAGTGAAGGAGTGAAGGAATGAAGTAGTGAAGGAGTGGAAGAATGAAGTAGTGAATGAATGAAGAAGTGAAAGCATGAATGAGTGAAGGAATGAGGTAGTGAAGGAATGCAGAAGTGAAAGCATGAAGGAGTGAAGGAATGATGTGCACTGGGACAGGAGAAAGGTACAGGTCGATAGTTCGAAGATGATCGTAAACTGTTCAAGTACCCATAAGGAACCTGATCATGGCAAGAGGATATTGCTCATCACGAGTTTATGCTCAGTTCTTCTTTGGGAAATAATACATTTGGGAATAAATCTGAAGTAATGTCTTCCAACTGGTCTCTTCTCTCTTTTCATCTGGATTTATCTTTTGCAAATTGAAGTTGCGATAGAAAATTATTCATCTCTTCCAGAAGTCGTTTTTGTTTATTCTTTTCAAGTTAAGAGGTAAAGGCACGAGAACTGATCATCAGCGTTTCTTTTACTTTATTACAGATGGTTTATTACAGCTTCTTTACATCCGTCTGTGTTTCTTTCCTTTAAGAGAGGACAGATCATTCGTAAATTGAATGTTCATAATACAAAGAACAATTCTTCAGGGTTTTCTGGGCATTAAAACTTGAACATACAATCTCAAGTTTATAAAAGAGGAAGATTCTCCCTCTAAACAAAATCGTTAACCTTTCTTTTAGGAGATTAAGGATAAAAAATTTTATTTGCTATCCATCACGAAAATTAAGACTCGCCAGAAGATATATATTACTTTACCGATTAGTATGTGACGGCCGAGAGAAAGGTTATGACTCAAAGGCAGGATGCAATCAACTGAGTAACTTTATTAAAGAACACTCTCCTTTATATACAAAACCTCAAGGCAACAGGCAAAAACATGTTCGAGAAAATGACAATGTTACATAGGCGACACGCAGACATGTTTATTCTGGTTCTTTTTACTGCGAGGGAAGAGCGCAGCTACAAGCATGATATATACAAAATAATTTATGTACGATCGTGTGACACACGGTTGGTACAAGTATGATGATTTGCTTAAGGACGATTGTATTATTGAATATATTATTCCCTAAGACTTATTGCTTTTATGAATAATTGCGTTTTGGTGACTGTCAGGATTTTCTCATCAACCACAGAGAAAAACTTGATCAATAAATTTTCCACAAAACTTGAAGGTTTCTCTTATCAGACCCAAAAGCTGATTTCTTTCGCAGTCAAGAATATCACCAGGACCCAATGCAATCTCTTATCAGACATTTATTATTATTATTATTATTATTATTATGATTATTATTATTGTTATTACTAGCCAAGCTAGTCGGAAAATCAAGATGCTTTAGGCCCAAGAGCTCCAACAGGGAAAAATAGCCCATTGAGGAAAGAAAACAAGGAAATAATTAAACTACGAGAGAAGTAATAAACAATTGCAATAAAATATTTAAAAACATTAAAAACATTGAAAGAGATCCGTTTTATATAAGTTATATAGCTAAAAAAAAAAAAACAAGAGGAAGAGAAAGAAGATAGAATAGTGTGCCTGAGTGTACCCTCAAGCAAGTCAGTGGGAGACCATGGTACGGAGGCTATGGCAAATCATCTTTCTGATCAAGGCAATCGCTAATTGCCATATTGGAATGATTTTAATTAATTAATTGAATTGCTAAAAGTAGTAGATAATGAAACAGCTGCAATATATTTAGAATAAAGTGAAAAATAAGATCCAGAAAAAGATTTTTCAAACATGAAAGGAAACTAAAAATCAGTTTTAACCGGAAGTAAATGGTCATCCTTCGGGTAATGTATTTTATATAACACTGTTGGGTCTTGGAATCTTTCTTCACAATACAAGGACGAGGGCATAGTTGTCCCCCTATAATCTCATTAGAGAGAGAGAGAGAGAGAGAGAGAGAGAGAGAGAGAGAGAGAGAGAGAGAGAGAGAGAGAGAGAGAGAGAGAGAGTTAAGAAGCTTTCACTACAAATCATCAAACTCTTCTGAACATGCACAATGAACATGTTTCATAAAAACAGTCAATTGAATTCAGTGAAAAGTATGTAACTCTTCTCCTCATCTCTTTCAGATGAAGACTTTTAAATCGCTGACAATGCCCTGGCAATTAAGGAACTCATTCTCTAATTTTTTGAAGAATTTTTAATGTCTTTTGAACTAACATTTGAACTAAACTAAACATACCTCTCAAATACTAAACTTACGACTGTAATGAGTAAAGGGCTAAAAACTTTTGCCTGTTTTATTCTCTCGGCTTTTGCTTTCTCATCACAAAAGCTTCCTTCGAGCATACGTAACTGACAGTTTGATATCAGTTATGTCAAGGAATGGAATTGCTTTTTCCAAAGAGATTTAGACCTAATATAAACAAAACTTTTTAATCCCGCAGAAAAGGACAAGAACTCGAAGAAATAAGAATAAAATGACTGGGATGAACAAATCCCAACCAAAAACGGTCAACACAACGCCCCTTTCCAAATTCATAAATGATATATCAATAAAGTGGAATAAAAGAATAAGAATATACAAAATAGGGACAAGTCAAGAAAAAATAGCATTACGTAACTTTCTCTTCCTCTTCCTTTGAGCAGTTGTTTAGAGAAAGCGGAGGCGACTTGAGAGATTGTAGAAGTTAGTGACAGATACATATGCAAAGAAAGGAGACGGATCGTTGTTGTTTTCTTTCTTTTGGACATAAGAAGAGTTTGTTATTCTTCATGAGGGGACAAACATTTCGCGTTTCTTTCCGACTCTCCTCTTTTATCGTGCTTTATCGTATTTATTCAAATACTTTATAACATGAAAATTTTTATCAGTGGTCCCATTTATGTTACACAGATAGGAAAAACAATTATTTTTTGATACAGAAGTTCGGTGATAAAATATAAACAGTATATATATATATATATATATATATATATATATATATATATATATATATATATATATATATATATATAAAATTTATTGATCGACATTGTCAATATATTCCTAGAGATGTAACCTTATACAAATGTGTATGCTCGTGCGCACTGTTCATAAAATTTCAAAGGAATTCTAAAAAAAATAAAATCCTCCAATCATAGTAAAATTCCTTGAAGTCTGAAATGTAATTCAGGGAAATCAGGTTTAAGATTTATTCTCTTTTATTAGATCTCGTGGCATTTATTCGATGTCTTTCATTACAATCCGACCTAACATAAATGTATGCACACAATTCTAAAATGCATATTTTTAGAATGGAAAGAACAAGGATTATGTGGAATAGAGAGAAAGACATTTTAGATTCTCTCTCTCTCTCTCTCTCTCTCTCTCTCTCTCTCTCTCTCCACCATTAGGTTTCTCTTAAAGACTTTTACAGTCTATCAAACTGGTTCCTCTAAGTTTGTGTTTCTAAACCTTTCTTTTTATTCCTAGAGCTTCTTCTTATAAACGACAAGATAGTATTATTATTATTATTATTATTATTATTATTATTATTATTATTATTTATTTATTTATTTATTTATTTATTATTATTATTATTATTATTATTATTATTATTATTATTATTATTATTATTATTATTATTATTATTATTATTATTATTATTATTATTATTATTATTATTATAAACGCTTGAGTGCTTGGACGAGGATTAAAACTGGTAGACGAGAATGACCATGAATGTGAGGTAAATCAGTTGTTGTTTGCGGATGATACTGTACTGGTTGCAGACACAGAAGAGAAGCTTGGCCGATTAGTGACAGAATTTTGAAGAGTGTGCGAGAGAAGGAAGTTGAGAGTTAATGTGGGTAAGAGTAAGGTTATGAGATGTACGAGAAGGGAAGGTGGTGCAAAGTTGAATGTCATGTTGAATGGAGAGTTACTTGAGGAAGTGGATCAGTTTAAGTACTTGGGGTCTGTTGTTGGAGCAAATGGTGGAGTGGAAGCAGATGTACGTCAGAGAGTGAATGAAGGTTGCAAAGTGTTGGGGGCAGTTAAGGGAGTAGTAAAAAATAGAGGGTTGGGCATGAATGTAAAAAGAGTTCTATATGAGAAAGTGATTGTACCAACTGTGATGTATGGATCGGAGTTGTGGGGAATGAAAGTGACGGAGAGACAGAAATTGAATGTGTTTGAGATGAAGTGTCTAAGGAGTATGGCTGGTGTATCTCGAGTAGATAGGGTTAGGAACGAAGTGGTGAGAGTGAGAACGGGTGTAAGAAATGAGTTAGCAGCTAGAGTGGATATGAATGTGTTGAGGTGGTTTAGCCATGTTGAGCGAATGGAAAATGGCTGTATGCTAAAGAAGGTGATGAATGCAAGAGTTGATGGGAGAAGTACAAGAGGAAGGCCAAGGTTTGGGTGAATGGATGGAGTGAAGAAAGCTCTGGGTGATAGGAGGATAGATGTGAGAGAGGCAAGAGAGCGTGCTAGAAATAGGAATGAATGGCGAGCGATTGTGACGCAGTTCCGATAGGCCCTTCTGCTGCCTCCGATGCCTTAGATGACCGCGGAGGTAGCACCAGTAGGGGATTCAGCATTATGAAGCTTCATCTGTGGTGGATAATGTGGGAGGGTGGGCTGTGGCACCCTAGCAGTACCATCTGAACTCGGTTGAGTCCCGTGTTAGGCTGGAGGAACGTAGAGAGTAGAGGTCCCCCTTTTTTGTTTTGTTTCATTTGTTGATGTCGGCTACCTCCCAAAATTGGGGGAAGTGCCTTGGTATATGTATGTATGATTTATTATTTATTGTTATTGCTATTGTTATTGTTATTGGTATTACTTGATAAGCTACAACCCTAGTTGGAAAAGCACGATGCTATAAGCCCAAGGGCTCCAACAGGGAAAATAGCCAAGTGAGGAAAGGAAATCAGGAAATAAACTACAAAAGAAGTTTAAGAACAATAACGATATTAAAATAAATCTTTCATATATAAACTATAAAAACTTCAAAATAACAAGAGGAAGAGAAATAATTCAATAATATGCTGGAGTGTCCTCTCAAGCAAGATCATTCTACCCCAAGACAGTAGAAGATCATGGTACAGAGGCTATGGCACTACCGAAGACTAGAGAACAATGGTTTGCTTTTGAAGTGCCCTTCTCCTAGAAGAGCTGCTTACCATAGCTAAAGAGTCTCTTCTACCGTTACCAAGTAGGAAGTAGCCATTGACCAATTACAGTGCAAAGTTAACTTCTTGAGCAAAGAAGAATTGTTTGGTAATCCCAGTGTTGTCAGGTGTATGAGGAGCGAGGAGAATATGTAAAGAATTGGCCAGTCTATTCGGTTTATGAGTAAGCAAAGGGAAAATAAGCTGTAATCAGAGAGAGCAATAAAATGGTAGTACTTTCTGGTCAGTCAAAGGACCCAATAACTCTCCAGCCGTAGTATCTCAACCGGTGGCTGCTGCCCTGGCCAACGTACTACCTACTACCTAGTAATAGATAAATAAGTTGAAAAGATTGTTCATTCAGAGCCCTTTGCCCACTTTTACTCGAGAAAGAAAAGAGTTTTTCATTTAATGGTTCAATATTTGGCTGTCACTGCCATTATCGGTATCATCCTACATATTCCGCTCTTCGTCTTATTCTTGAACCATTTGAATAAGAATATCTCATATTAATATCATACATTTGTAAGTAAACGGGCACCCATTGTGTTTTTGCTATCCCATACTGGAAGAAAACCATAGAATGCCCACTGGTAGGAGTGCGAGAGATTTGGTGGGTGAGGATGCCTTTGATAGAAGGCATTGGAGATGCATCGGGCAACCGATCTGTTAACATAGGAATAACGGTGGCAAAGAAATTAACTGGAAGAAAACCACAGAGCCAAATAGAAAAAAAAATGTATTCCCAAGAGAAGCAATAACACCTCTATTTGACGGATTGGTTTTTATAAATCAGGGATAACGGCATTTGTTCACCATTGCCATTTTTAAAGATAAATAAAACAATAAAGAAAACATAAAAAAGTTCTACCTTGGCAAGGTCAACTCGCTGCATTTTGATAGAAATATTTGAATATCTTGTTTTTTTGTTATAAGTTGGATTTACTTTTAATCCGGAATTAAATGGATGGCTCAATTCCTTTTAAAACTAGAAAAAGAAACAAAAATGTTTGTGAATGAATTTCGAAATATTTTAATTACAGCTTTGGTCATTCCTGATTCCTCGACTAAGAATAAGTCCTATTTTTATCCAACTTGATATTTTAATGATAATATAATAGACACCAAAAGCTCACTGATATCTGATCATTCTCCAACCAACAAAGGGGGTATTGGCTGATATAAAGCTTATGAACCTCCGTATGAGCACGAATTTTGCATGTTATTTGCCTGGCTAGATATACTGTAGTCATGTTAATACTGTCATTCATATACTGTATATCATTATTATTATTATTATTATTATTATTATTATTATTATTATTATTATTACTAGGTAAGCTGCAGCCCTAGTTGGAAAAGCAGAATGCTATAATCCCAAGGGTTCCAACAGGGAAAAATAGCCCAGTGAGGGAAGGAAATAAGGAAATAGATAAACTATATGAGAGTTAATGAACAATTGAAATATTTTAAGAACAGTATAAACCTTAAAATATCTTTCATATATAAACTATAAAAGGAGACTTATGGCAGCCTGTTCGACACTTGATCACAGCTGGAATAAAACTTCTAGATTACTGTGTAGTATTAAGCCTCATGATGGAGAAGGCCAGACTATTAGAATTAACTGCATGCCTAGAATTACGAACAGGATGGTACTGTACGGGAAGATATGAATGTAGAGGATGGTCAGAATTATGAAAAATCTTATGTAACATGCATAAAGAACTAATTGAACGATGATACAAAAATAATATCTTGAACAGGAATAAGAAATTTAATAGAAATTTATATGTATATATTTATATATACATATATATATATATATATATATATATATATATATATATATATATATATATATACATATATATATGTGTGTGTGTGTGTATGTATATATATGTATGTTTATGATAAATTTTGCACATTTAGACGTGTTTTTTTTTCATATTCAAATAAGCCATATATATTAATACACTAATGGCTGGATTCTCTTACCGACCTCGGGATCTGAGCCCCAAGGCGAAACCACTCAAAGACAATAGCATCTGACTGGCCGGGAATCGAACCAGGATGTATCCTGGACCAGGGTTCGATTCCCGACCGGTCAGATGCTACTGTCTTTGAGTGGTCCTGGATCTGAGTTCGATTCCCGGCCGGTCAGATGGTATTGTCTTTTGAGTGGTTTCGCCTTGGGACTCTGATCCTGAGGTCAGTAAAAGAATCCAGACATTAATGTATTAAAATATGTAATATGTTATATATATATATATATATATATATATATATATATATATATATATATATATATATATATATATATATGTATATATATTATATATATATGTGTGTGTAAGTAAATCAGCAAAAGCAACTTAAATAAGCCTGATTTTCATATAAAAGAACCTCAAATAAAGCTTTTGAAGATCTACAAAGCATCGACTACATAATTTATTGAAATCGCATAATGAATAAAATAGATCTTTTCATGTTTCTTCATCATTAGAGGTAAAATAAAGATTGTCAATCTAAATATGCATAAAATACAAGAGAGAAAAAATATCCATTAAATGTAAAGTGATAATACTTGCCATCAATGTAAACTATTGAATTTTTGATGGAAAATTCCTACCTGCTCCCTCCTACCTGGAATCCCTCGTCTTTTATCCGTATTACATAAAAGTGCAAAATATAAAGGACTTTCCTCGGTGCATTTTTATAAAAACGATTAATGCATAAAAAATAAATTGATTGTTGCCATTTAAAACTGTTGATGTAGGATCAAGTAATTGATTTTCTAAAGCATTCCTTTTTTTTATTCGATAAAGCTCCTCAAAGTCGCATCAATCTTTATTGCTCTCTCTATTTTGTGGTGCATGAACCTTACTGTTTACCTTTATGCGATTTGTTGAATTGGTTCTTTAAAATTGAACTAATCCACTAGATGTGGGGCCCATGCTTTTAGGACTTATGTGTTTCATATCTAAATTAAATGAGAGAGAGAGAGAGAGAGAGAGAGAGAGAGAGAGAGAGAGAGAGAGAGAGAGAGAGAGAGAGAGAGAGAGAGAGAGAGAGAGAGAGAGTTTAAAAAGAAAGTGCGCTAACAAATCCATAGAGAATATTAACATCATAATGTTTACATTCCTATATTATTATTATCATTATTACAGCTGAGACTAATTTGGATACAATCTTAACCTTGTAAATCTAAAGTTAGCTGTTCAAATTTCATATCCCCCAAATGGTTATTTTTTTCTCACCATATTTTGGTTTTCTAAGAACATTTCTTAATAAAAGTATAATCTTAAAAAATCTAATAAGTTCTTTTTATGAGAACTTCACCAGTAAGGAAAGAAAAGAAAAATATATGAGGTTATTTAAAACTTGCTTTTAGTAATATATGTAAGTCTGATAAAATCAGCATTTTAAATTAAATGTATAATGGAATCTTTCTACCAGAAGATGACTATCTTCTTATCCTGGAGGATAAAAGAGGATAAAAGTTGGCCGTTGTGCATTGAAGAGATCCCAAAGAGTCGTTCCTCATTAAAGAGGGCCAAGTGCATTTCATGTCGACTTAAACTTTTTCAGTATTTCGTAAACATTCCGAGTAGTATTATATAAAAATATTCACAAAACATACTGTGCTGAGGAATACCTGAACAGAAAACCAATGAGAAAAAGAATACAGTTTAGCGGGATACCTGGATTGTGGAATTTCGAAAAACGTATAATTGAATATGGAAGAATTTCACTACAGATATAAAGGTTGTTGGCTAGTTTAAAGGTGTTCGAAAGACGTACAGTAATGGAGGTTATGGTTTCATCACAAAACTTAAACACACACACACACACACACATATATATATATATATATATATATATACACATATATATGTGTGTATATATATATATATATATATATATATATATATATATATATATATATATATATATAACGACTGAATATCTGGAGGCATTGGGCAATTCCCCTCCTTACCTAATTCTCTATTATTTTTATTTTCCCCATTTACTCATATTTTCTATTTAAGGCTTACACCTATTTGTCAATCTATCAACCATAGACATGAAAGTGTTCCCATACACTACCAATCTCGTCTGGTAATTGACTATCAAATATAATTTCAGTAAAGTAAGGTCTCTCCTCTTAACCTTTTACTCATTGGAGATACAGAGATGGTTGGCAGACAATTTGGAAGTACGAGAATATTTTTAGTCATGATAGATGCACTTATGAATTAATACTCTGTTTGATGTGCTGCTTTGACGAAACAATTGTCAGGCGTAAAATTTCCATGGCTGCTCTGAAGGGCCCCACTTTTTACCTCCACCAAAGAAGTTGGAAGATTATGTTTTACCCCCTGTATGCGTGTTTGTTTGTGAACAGCTACCTTGCCACAATTTTAATCGTAGACTAATGAAACTCGCTGGTATTAACCGTTTTGTTAAAGAAAAAAAAATGGAAGTGAATAAATTTTGGAAGGTCAAAGTCAAAGGTCAAGTTTACAGTAAAGCAAAATGTCCAATACTCGTAATCAGCCTTAATTTTGGACATCGTTGTCACAGTGACTTCAAATTTGGTTCTTATTTGAGTGTGTGGAAATCCACGCCAACGAGAAATAAGCTGCCGTGGCCAAGGTTTGCACTCTACTGAGTGCCCCTCTAGTTCAATATTGATACTCCTAGCAGAGTAACAGCAAAATAGATTTCTTATAATAATGTTAGAACAAGCATAATTATTACCAGTTAAGCAACATGTCAATTTGCCGATTAGTTGTACCATTATGGATTCACCTCTCATTCCTGATGCCACTTTATCATCATAATCATTACAAGCTAAGCTACAACCCTAGTTGGAAAAGCAGGATGCTATACGCCCTAGGGCTTCAACAGGGAAAAATAACCCAGTGAGGAAAGGAAATAAGTAAGCAAAAAGGAAGTAATGAACAATTAATATGAAATATTTTAGGAACAGTAACAACATCAAAATATTGTTACCTCCGCCCACGACGTTGGAAGGAGATTATGTTTTTCCCCTGTTTGTGTGTTTGTTTGTGTGCATGTGTGTCTTTGTTTGTTTGTGAACAGCTTCGTGGCCACAATTTTAATCGTACATTAATAAAATTTGCATGGATTAACTGTTATGTAAAAAGCTGGAAATATTAAATTTTGGAAGGTCAAGGTCAAAAGTCAAGGTCACGGTCAAACAAAACGCCCAATTCACGTAATCAACCATAGGTTCGGCCAACATGGTCGCAGAGACTTCAAACTTGGTTCACATTTGAGTGCAGGAAAATCCACGCCAACTAATTCATGTTAAGGTCATCGGTCAAGGTCAAGGTCGAACAAAAGGTCGAGAAACAAGCTGCTGCGGTGGAGGTCTGTGCTCTACTGGGTGCCCCTCTTGTTCTGTATTACGTTCCATTAACAGCTGTGAACTGAATGGCCCATAAAGTCCAAATTCCAGAATATCATTCCGATCCTTAAAAGAATTGATGATAGCTTTCAAACATTAGGCTATCACATTACCCATTTCCTTTGATTGTTTAAATACACACCTCAAATACTGATGTCTATTTTTTACTCCAAATTATATCGTTTTTTACAAATTATGTTTGATATTTCTTGTTCTATATTAAAGTTACTCTCACCAAAAGACTAATTTGAAACCAAGTCTTCGATTAAAGGTTAAAGATTAAGCAATATACGAATGTTTACATTCAATTATCCTGAAGTAGCAGAAATCTTCAGGCAGGAGTCAAGTATATCAAGCACTTCTGGTTACCAGACGTTATCTGGATGCAATTCATTATTGATTAAGACACTCTCCAAAAGGTAAATTGAATTTGACTTTATATAAGTAATTGCACATGGATGTTTACACCGCTTGTAAGCTCAAATCTGTTCTACAAACATTAGGATTATATCTATACAAGTGCACTCTGGTGCCATAGGAGGATGATATCATGGTGAGTGGTAGATGGAGATGGTTTGGGCATGCTCTTCGCACTCCAAACTTTCAACAAGGTTCCACCAGGCACTAGAAGAGTTGGAAGACCCAGGCCTACATGAGTGAGGACTATGAAGCGTGAAGTGGATGATGAGTTGAAAATTGTTGATTTAAATAAAAAATGTCAAGGTAGAGACGAGTGGCGAAATCTAATCGAGGCCCTTTGCGCCAATAGTCGTTGGAGATGATGATGATGATGATGAGAGGATTAGTAAGCGACGCTTGGATACATGATTAGTATTATTATTACTAGTTTGCGCACTTCCCGCATCGTCCCGACGAGTTCACGAACAGTTCGCGCATAGTTCACGCCGCATTCACGAAATTTTGTCGTGACCAAAATTTTGAACATTTCAAAATTCTCGTCACGACATGCCACGATGTCACGACAGGTTCACGACGAGTTCACTCCAGTTCACGACGAGTTCACGCCAGTTCACGACTCGAGTCGTGACAATGCGTGCCACAAATTCGTGCAAGTGTTAGGGTACCTTTAGGGATCCAACAGGAAAACATAGCCCAGTGAGGAAAGGAAATAACTCCAATGAGCAGTCAAGCTAACCCGACATGATTGTTTAGCATCGTAAAGAATAAAGACATTCAGGTTTACGCTTTATTAACATTTATAACTCTCTTGTTAGATTGGAAAAGATTATGAGCTAAATATTCCATGAAGTGTTTACTGAAGCAATATCATTCATTAGTCAATATCCTCGTCATATGTTATTTACAATTAATCAAGAGATTCTGACGAGATTCATAATTTAGTTACAGAGGAAAATAATAGTAATTTTTCTTTATTCGTTGCCTTCCTTTGTTTAGCGAAACTCTTGTTTACATTATATGGCTAATTCATGGTCGCGGGGGAACTCGGAATAAAAAAAAAATAGCCTGCTCGCTCTCTGCATTCATTTGATTTTGAATGGGGAACTTTATCTTAATAGAATTAAACTACGACGTGATAATAGAAATATCTAATTCATGCAATTCACTATGTCAACGTGTTACTAAATCATTATAGCAAGAAAATGTACATTTATATATCTAAAACTGTGGCTAAACCACACTTTCTTTACTTTTACTTATACTAAACTTTCTAAACTATTCCCTAACTTGGTTAACTAGCTAACTGTCTTCATTCGTCTTTCACCCATCTTTCCTATCGGCAAAAGGGGAAAAAAAAAAAGGTTGCCGTAATCTTAACACGTTACTTCAACGTTGATTTGCTCAGGCTGTCCATGACTCCTGAAGGATTTTTTTTTAGCACCAGTCGCCCTCTACTGATCTAACCTTATATTACTTGAACTTATTGATAATCAGGTCAATGGGGAAGAAAATAACGGAGGTTACACATTCTAGGTATAGTTAAAGCCGACGTTGCTTTGTTTTACTAAGAGTAATAATCGTCAAGGAGGTATAATTAAACCTCCTTGATAATAGTAGAAAAAGATAGTTTGGCTTTACGTATATATATATATATATATTTATATATATATATATATATATATATATATATATATATATATATATATATATATATATATATATATATATTTGTATAATGCTGATATTGAACGAAGAAGTTACCCTAACCAAAGAGAGTTGTAAATCTGTGAAGTCCAGTTGACTTTGCCAAGGATAACTTTTTAATGTTTTCCTTATTGTTTTGCTTCTTTCCAAAAACGTAATAGTTAACTAGAACGAATCTACTTTACAAGGAATGACTTTATTCTGACTTGCGTCTTCCTTTATTTTACAAGGAGTGAACCAAATTTATTTACTGGAACAAATAATTTTCGGTTAATGAGAGCTTAATTAAGTTCACTAATAATATTTAACATTAAAATAAAAAAGAACAGTATTCATCCTCATAACAATAACAATTGAACTTCTCCTGCTGATGTATTTGTTTAGAATAGATTACTTTGCAGCTCCAAAAGCAATAATAACAATGGCAAGTCAACTTTTACCAATTATAAAGTCTGCTAGGGTTTGCATTTTTATTTACTTCCGGAAGAAGGAAAAAGTTTTCCTGAGAGCAAAGCGCAGTAAATAAAACTTTTAACTTTGGAAACCATTTATCACGTGTGCCACCCAAAGCAGATGCTGATATTACCACTAAGTTGGTCGAGATGCCGGAGCATTGCAAACCGAATTCAGCGCTTGCTTCTTTCTATCTCTCTATCTATCTCAGATGCACTCGTCAATTTATATTCGGAACTTTTATAGCTACTACCTCGATCAGCGAAATTGGAAGGCTTAACTTTTAGTATTTGTAAGCACGAATCCATACCCAAACATGGCTCATATGTAAATTTTTACGACAACTTTACGACTATTATATTTTAGTATATTTTTAGTAGATATGGAAATCCAGATGAACTGGATTCAGGGATCAATGTAGTCTTCAAATATGGAACTCCTGAGGAAGCAAGTAAGCTTCACGTCCTAGGCTGCGTTGCACAAATGAGGTCAGTTTTGAAAGCTCTGCATCAACTTCTTTGCAACCTTGGAAGCTTGAGCTGCATCGGAGAAAGAAGAGAAACGGCATGGATAGGAGTTCAGAAACTGTTTCATCACAGAGAAAATGCAAGAGCATCGAGGCCACAATTTGTCATAGGGGAAGACACTGCTCCAAATGGAATCGAGTCCGAGATCAATGCAGATCACATACCAAATCTCTGCGGGAGCGTGTAAGCTTCACAATTTGGTCTGCTTTGAACAAGAGATGGTGTTCACGAAGAATCAATGTCAGTCTGGTTGCAAAGAATGGAATAGGGAGCTTCATGAAACTCCTACAGCCTTTTGAAAATCATTCATGTATTTAAAAATGATCTTAAAATTTCGTATCTAGATTTCAAAGGATCTAAAGTTGTCATGAAGGTATAGTTTATAAGATACCATGTGGATGTGGAATTTTTTATATAGGACAATCGGGGAAACCATAAGTATAATATAAGAGCAAATAACAAAGGTAATGCCATTTGTGTACATAAAAATATATGTAATTATCCACTTGATTGGCAACATTCACATTTTTATTTTAAAAACACTGATTTTATAGAGAAAAACGTCATTGAAACAACGCATATATTTTATAGTGAAAATGAGAATTTCAGTTTATCTCCTGGCCTGTATAAATTGGATTCTTGTATTTTACACAGTATAAATTGACAGTACAAACTTGAAAATATTATTCAATAGGTTTTGTTTGTGTTTACCTAGTACTTATCGAGGTTTCTATTACTTGTTTAGTTTTGCCTGTTGGGTAATGATAGTATCTTTTTTATTTATTTATTTTTTTTATGATTCAAAGCCTCTCTTGTATGTACAAATTTGTGTATTTGTTCTTTTCATAATAAATGCTCTAAGCAGGGGTCCAGTGGAGAACGAAACTGAAGAGCATTTCTTCATACACACATAATCTAGATTCAGTTATACAACACATAGAGAAAAACAATCTTCTGATAGACAGCCAACATGGATTTAGACAAAAGAGATCATGTTTGACGAATCTTTTGGAATTTTTCCAAACATGTTTAGAATTTATGACAAAAGCAGGGCAATAGACATCATATACCTAGACTTTCTAAAGGCTTTTGACAAAATTCCTC
Organism: Palaemon carinicauda; assembly: GCF_036898095.1. Taxonomy (NCBI): domain Eukaryota; kingdom Metazoa; phylum Arthropoda; class Malacostraca; order Decapoda; family Palaemonidae; genus Palaemon; species Palaemon carinicauda. The sequence continues at coordinate 139,478,398 of NC_090727.1, read as the reverse complement.
AAAAAATTAACGGTGAAAATTAGAGCACCAGACTCTACTGACCAGCCAGCTAAATGGATTAATGATTGGCCAAGAAAGAGAAAATAGAGAGTTGTAATCAATGGAGAAGCTTCAGAGTGGGCAACTGTTACAAGCGGCACCTCAAAGCTCCGTCCTTGACCCATTGCTATTTCTGATCTACATTATTGACATATAGTAGATTTAGGGTTAACTAGTAGAACAGTCAAATTGGCCGACTATACTTAACTAGGCATAAATGCTGCTAACTCAGAAGATTTAAAAGCCTTAAGAGAGGATCTTTTGAAGCTAGGAGAAGGTCCAGAAAATGGCAAATGCCTTTCAACTGTGGGAAATGCAGTCATGCACATAGGTTATAGTAACCCACAATCAGATTATTTACTGCTATGTATTGAAATAGAAAATGTGGACCCGAAGGAAAATCTCGATATTATTATCAGCAAGAATTTAAAATTCAACAAACAAAGCATAAAAGGTGAAAAGAAAGCACAAAAGCTAATAGGTTACATAAAGAGATCATTCAAATACAGAAGCAAAGACTGTACTACAGCTGTACACATCACTAGTAAGACCCCAAATAGAATATGGAGTCCAATTCTGAGCCCCAAGTGTTCAGAAGGATATAGATAGACTGGAAGCAGTACAAGTTAAGGCTATCAAACTAGTTCCAACACTAAGGCAATCTGGATATAGAAGGATTGAATGTTTGAACTTATTTGATCTACAAACTCAACAACTAAGGGGACAGTTAATAGAGGCATTCAAAATTCTTAAAGGAATAATAAATGTAGATTACAACAATCTATTCACGTTTAGCAGAAATCAGTTCAGAGGGAACGTATACAAACTGGAATTGGAATGATACAACACCACTCAATGTGGCTATTTATTTACATACAATATAGAAAATACTTGGAATAGACTTCCAGAAGATGTAGTAAAAAGTAACACGGTAAACGAGTTATAGAATATGTTAGACAAGATCATAAGACCGCTCTAAATGCTTAAAAGTGAACCGCTCTACCAAAGAGCAAGTGGGGTCTCCGCGGATAGACTAAAAGTCTTTGAGACATCCAAAATCCTTGTAACTTCTTGTAACTCTCCGTCACAGACTCACGCACAGTTTCAACATCAAATCTAAATATATGCTCAGGAATAACGTCTCTCTCTCTCTCTCTCTCTCTCTCTCTCTCTCTCTCTCTCTCTCTCTTTCACAGATTCACACAAATTTCCAACATCATATCTAAATAAATGCTCAAACAAAATGTTTCTCTCTCTCTCTCTCTCTCTCTCTCTCTCTCTCTCTCTCTCGGTCACAGATTCATACATATTTTTCAACATCAAATATACATAGATGCTCAAGAAAAACGTCTCTCTCTCTCTCTCTCTCTCTCTCTCTCTCTCTCCCTCCTGTCACATACATTTCCAACTTAAAATCTAAATAAATCCTCAAGAATAGCCTCTCTCTCTCTCTCTCTCTCTCTCTCTCTCTCTCACACATACTTTTCTAACATTAAATCTAAATAAATACTCAAGAATGTCTCTCTCTCTCTCTCTCTCTCCTCTCTCTCTCTCTCTCTGTCACACATACTTTTCTAACATTAAATCTAAATAAATACTCAAGAATTTCTCTCTCTCTCTCTCTCTCTCTCTCTCTCTCTCTCTCTCTCTCTCTCTCTCTCATTTCCAACATTACATTCAAATAAATGGTCATGAATAAGATGCAAATGAGTGGAAGAGGCAGGAAAATGTACTATGAAGTAAGTTAAAAGAGGTCCTATATTAAGTTGGAAAAATGGAAGCAAGGGATGTGACAGCCTATTTGTCACGTCCCGTCCTTGCCTTCTGCCGGACTGGGGTTCGAGCCCGCTGAAAGTCAATAGCTTCTTGTAGTGTCTGCAAACCCATCATTCTTGTGATCGAAGAATGGGGCGTTTGGGGAGCCTTCAGGTCAACCTGCTGAGTTATCAGCAGCCATTGCCTGGTCTTAGCTTTTTCAGAGAACAGGTTGGTGGCTGATCATACGTTTATATGGCATTGTCCTGCCAGTTAGGGCAATGTTTCTGTCCATTGCCTCTGCCATTCAAGAGTGGCCTTTAATCCTTCAAGGACGGAAGTATGGTAGAAGCATTAAAAGGGAATGCAGCAAAAGGTTCTTCAGTAGTGCCTACAGTGCATCTTGAGAGGTGCACTAAATGGCGCTACCGTTTACGAGCTAATCATTTTAGCTGAACAGACTCAAATTTATTTGATTGAGTCTGCGACTAGAAAGGGCAACGTCTTCTATAAGAAATCATTTAACAGGAAAGCTAAGTGTTTTCAATTTGAAAAGCGCGCTACCAGTTTTATCCAACTGGCTTCGAAAAATGGCTGAAACGAAATTCTATGTATATCCTAAAATCCCTAGCTAACTGCAAAATTTGAAGGCAAATCCACCTCCTGTTATAATTTAAAGTTACAAATATAATATTTTTTTTTAAGCTGTTCTTCAAATAGAAATTTTCGTCTGAGAAATCCCTCAATGCTTCCCTTCGAAAACAGTTACATTTTTCCTTTCAGGTGATTCAACTTCCCTCTTTTTTCCAATTCACAAGAAGTATAGGGGATCTCGAAATCCAAAACAGCGTTGTCAGCACTGAGTGAGCTGGAAGCGTGAAACTTGAAGCGATACGTACCTCGATATACACGATTGGCACGATCGGGCTGAGCTTCAGTTTGCTGAAAAGCGATTTCCCATACTACGAATCTTTACCTCCGCCAACGAAGTTGGGAGGAGGTTATGCTTTCGCCCCTGTTTATCTGTTTTATTGTTTATGAACAACTTGCTGGCCACAATTTTACTCATAGAGTAGCGACACTTTCAAAGATTAATTGTTATTTTGAGACGTGGAATGGATATAATTTTGAAAGTCCTCAGTCAAAGACCGAGGCCGAGCTAAAGGTCGACTGAATTAACACTAACCTCAAGAGATAAGCTCCCGTGGCTGAGGTCTGTACTCTCAGGGTTTCTGTCTAGTTTTTTCCTATATTGCTTCGCAAGTAGAACCGTGCATGTTCGTAAGTGCAATACTAAACAAGTCGGAAAACGCATAATTTCAATTCAACCACCAATATAGGAAAAAATCCTGAGAATTTGGTGTAATGTTTAGTGACTCGTTACTGTTAAATATCTGGTATTTGTCTTGAAGGCATTTTACATTCATGATATTTTTTTAGTACTTCTCGTCGATTTCAGTAGTAGATGAAAAAATGCTACCATATTATTTGATAGATTGAACCCCTCGTAGTTGTGCATCTTTATTGATTTGGTTCAGTTTCTTGTTCGGCGATTTCCTTTTTTTTTTCTTTTTTTTCTGTAAGTGAAATGCGTTATATTTCGAATTATTATTATTATTATTATTATTATTATTATTATTATTATTATTATTATTATCATTATTATTATTATTATTATTATTAAAAGCTAAGCTATAACCCTAGTTGGAAAAGCAAGATGCTGTAAGCCCAAGGGCTCCAACAAGGAAAAAATAGCCAGTGAGGAAAGGAAACGAGGAAGTAAACTACAAAAGAAGTAATAAAGAATCAAAATAACATATTTTAAGAACAGTTACAACATTAGAACTTTCATATATAAACTGTAAAAATTAAAAAATCAAGAGGAAGAGAAATAAGATAGTGTAACCCCAAACTGAGTGTACCCCCAAACAAGAGAACTCTAATCCAAGAGAGTGGAAGGCCATGGTACAGAGGCTATGGCACTAAACAAGGATAAAGAACAATTGTTTGATTTTGGAGTGTCCTTCTGCTAGAAGAGTAGCTTACCATAGATAAAGAGACTCTTCTACCCTTACCAAGAGGAAAGTAGCCACTGAACTATTACGGTGCAGTAATTAACCCATTGAACGAAGAAGAATTATTTGGTAACCTCAGTGTTGTCAGGTGTATAAGGACAGAGAAGAATGTGGAAAGAATAGACTAGACTATGCAGTGTATGTGTAGGCAAAGACAAAATTAGTCGTAACCAGAGAGAGGGATCCAATATAGTACTGTCTGGCCAGTCAAAGGACCCAATAACTCTCTAGCGGTAGTATTTCAACGGATGGCTGGTGCCCTGGCCTGCCTATATTACTTATACGAAGAGATGGTATCTACTACGCGTTGCAATGACCCTGGGGTGTAGGCTAAAATTGTAGTATCATTAACATATTGCAGGTCAATCAATTGGCTTGTTGATATTCTTTATGGGGGTGTAACTATCTGGCGTTAAACAGGGTACCATCCTACTCTCAGGCGTTTTTCTGCAATTGAGTCACCAACGAAATGAACAGATTGAAAAGGACAGGGACCAGAATATCGCTCAATTTTATTTCCATTTCCACAGATGGACGAGAATTCCTAAACACCGATACTGACTCTTGCTTTCCACGATAAATGGAAAAGCTTAAGTATTTTGATAAATTTGCCTGGAGTTCCATATCAACGGGATAGGGAATATATTAGTTATTACATAAAAAGGATATAATAATTATCAAAGACATATTCAAGCAGCATCTATTTGAGCCCACTGTCCATGGCTTCTCAAACTGTGTGAAATTAATACTCTTATTATCGTTATTAGAAAATTAGAGGGTTTCTATAGAAAAGGCTGATCTTTGCTATTATCTTTCGATGGGTCTCATGAGGCGCTATGTCAAATACCTTGCAAGGTCAATAAAGATTATATATATATATATATCTGTATTTTGTCCTTGGCATTTCTGCTGTATTTTCTTTATAATAAAAAGCCATGTCGATGTTCCCTCCTTCCTTTCTAAACCTGTCCGGGTTTTTGGTATTATTCAGATATATGCGATCCTTAAACCAACCACAGGGAAAATTTAAAGCAAAACGACTGGCTACCTTCTCAGGAAGCAGCTGCACAAGATCATCTGTACCTTTTGAGGAGAGAACAAATAGCAAATTCCCTGGACAAACTCCATATTAATACTTATCAGATAAAATACTTGATAGAGTTGTGCTCTTCGCTTAATGTTTTTTATTGCTCTCAGAACTCCATGCAATTCTGGAAACTGGTCGAGATCCTGGATGGGTGTAACCTTATGCAGATCACCAATAACTAACTTATCAACGGCATTACGATGGTTCAGTGTAGCGTGGAAATGGTCAGCCAAGCAGTTTAGAATCTCGGTTCGTTCTGTGACGATATATAAAAGGCAGATTTTAGATAATCATTTTAAGCTATGGAATCAATTGAAACCCTTTGTTTTTAGTTATTTTGATGTTTTTGTTATTGTTACGTTTAACATGACATGGGAATGCATAAATGCAATCACAGTTCTTTTGATTTAAGATATCCTGTTAGAAAAACACTCTAAATGCCTCGATTGCTCTACAATTTCAAGATTAGTAGAAAAAAAGCGTTAGTTACCCAATAGTGTTTCACGGTTTTTATTGTAACGAATAACATTATTCATGAACGCAACTTCAGTATGGGATTCGGCGTTATGAAGCTTCATCTGTGGTGGATAACGGGGGAGGTTGGGTTGTGTCACCCTAGCAGTACCAGCCGAACTCGGTTGAGTCCCTTGTCAGGCTGGGAGGAACGTAGAGAGGAGAGGTCCCCTTTTTTGTTGCATTTCTTTGATGTCGGCTACCCCCCAAAATTGGGGGAAGTGCCTTGCTATGTGTATGTATGTATGAACGCAACTCTTTCTTGATAGAGCAATTGCTCAACTTCATCACAAAAGAAAAGTTGAACCGGTTATGAAACTCTCTCTCTCTCTCTCTCTCTCTCTCTCTCTCTCTCTCTCTCTCTCTCTCTCTGACTTATCACGTCTTATTCCCATGTTGACACACCTTCAAAGGACAGTGTTGCATTGAAAATTTCCACCTTACTTTTTGTTCCAGGAACTTGCAGTCATCAAGAGAAGAGCAAAGACGCAGGTATCTGTGGATTCTGTGTAAATGAACGCAAGTGTTGGTTAGAAGTGATAGTATGTGGGAAACTGGTACCTCAATTATTTTACCTATCCCAGGCTTCAGCGAGCGTTACTCGCAAGTTAAGAGATTTTTTTTTCGATCAATAATCTCTCTCATGACAGGTATCACTTTATTGCACGGACGAGTTTAAAATTTTACTAACACGTTTCCTGTTTTTTATATTCCCAATAGGATGGAATTGCCACCAGTGCACCTTACGCTATGCACTGTAGACATTCCTTTGGTTCATTTCAGCTTTTCTCTTTAAGCTCCTAGCTTCCTTTATTCCATCTTGCTGTCCATTCTCCTTTAACTAATATTAATAGTGCCTCTTATCAGTGAATGGCCTCCTTTGCAGGGCGACCAGATTTTGAAAATGGAAATAAGGAAGCTAAACTGGGGAAGTGCTTGAACAATATGGACACACAGGACCTACTTCATTGACTTTTCTTCTGCTTTAAAGTGCGTTCATTGTAGATTTTGTTACAAGCAGGTGTTCATTACATGTGTAAAAGCATTACAACATTGCAATCAAGCATCTTTTGCAGCTTTAAAGGATGTTATAGCTGAAATTTCTCTATTATATAAGATTTTTATATTCAAATACTGAGAATACGAGACAAAACATGTCCTTGGGAGTGTCAATACGGGACACGAGACAAATTTCATAAATATGGGGCAATCCCCTCCAAGCGCTGAACCGTATGACCCATTTTTTTATGAAGCTGTAATTTATTTATTTATTTTTTTTTTTTTTTGCTGGTATAACTCCGCCACGTTTGAATAAACACCATTGAAAAAATAGATAAAAATAATCTGTTTCTCTTCTATCGCCTATCTCACTTATTTAAATTTGCAAAAGGAAAATTTCTTTAGATCATCATCATCTCCTACGCCTATTGACCCAAAGGGCCTCGGCCGGATTTCGCCATCTCCAGTCGTCTCTATCTTGAGCTTTTAAATCAGTACTTGTTCATTCATCATCTCCCACTTCATGCTTCATAGTCTTCAGTCATGTAGACCTAGGTCTTCCAACTCTTCTAGTGTCTTGTGGAACCCATTTGAAAGTTTTGTGAGCTCTCTCTTGGGGAGTGCGAAGAGCATGACCAAACCATCTCTATCTACCCCTCACCATGATCCCAGCCACATATGGCAGTCACGTAATCTCTCTTACAGTTTCATTTCTAATCCTGTCTTGTCATTCAACTCCCAATATTATTCAGAGGGCTTTGTTCTCAAATCTACAAGATCTGTTGGATATTGTTTCATTCTTTAGATACCGTATGAATATAGCAAATCTCTACCTCAGCTTCTTCTACCCCCCCCCCCCCAAAAAAAAAGAAGAAATGGAACAATAGAGGTAAGAAACTTATTTATTGATTATTTGGTCACGACCAAGTTGCTAAGGGAACTAGAATCAGCAGAACATATCCATTTCGGTTTTTCTTTCTTCATCCATTATGTCGCCAAAAGTTCATAATTGAATTTTCAAGGTTGGATGAAATCGAATTTAACTTCTCACCCGTTGGTGTTTCGATGCGATTCTGTGGAACACGGTCGAGAGAGAGAGAGAGAGAGAGAGAGAGAGAGAGAGAGAGAGAGAGAGAGAGAGAGAGAGAGAGAGAGAGAGAGAGAGAATTATTCTAGAGAATTTATCTAGATGTAATGTTGGAAATGAGCCTGTAACGGAGAGAGAGAGAGAGAGAGAGAGAGAGAGAGAGAGAGAGAGAGAGAGAGAGAGAGAGAGAGAGACTTTATTCTAGAGAATTTATTTAGATGTAATGTTGGAAATGGGCCTGTAACAGAGAGAGAGAGAGAGAGAGAGAGAGAGAGAGAGAGAGAGAGAGAGAGAGAGAGAGAGAGAGAGAGAGAGATTATACTTAAACATTTAATGCGATTTGAAACATGAAAAAAAAAAATGAGAATTACCCCCGCCCCCCTTATGTTGACGGAGAAAGTCACTCAAGTTTTTACTTCTCTCAGATTATAGCTTTTTAAACCCAAAGCGGATGTCTAACAACTGGGTAAGTAATTTGCTGCTTCGGTGAACAGTGGCAGTCTCAATTTTTAGGAACGTGCTTGTCTGTTTCCCCTCGGCCTGTCTAAACCTCGAACGAAAGTCTTCAAACCGAACAGAGAGAGAGAGAGAGAGAGAGAGAGAGAGAGAGAGAGAGAGAGAGAGAGAGAGAGAGAGAGAACGTTCTTGCTGAATATTTATTCCGTTTTGGGGATGGAAATGTCCGTGTGTATGTGTGTGTGAGTGAGAGACTATTCTTTAATATTTATTCAAGTTTTGCGTTGAATATGTGCGTATGTGTCTATGTGTTTGTGTGTAAGAGAGAGAGAGAGAGAGAGAGAGAGAGAGAGAGATTACGCATATTAACTAATTTATCTTCGGTGTGAGATGAAAAAAGATACTGGATTTGCCTGTGACAGTCAGATAAACGCCTTCTTTTAAAGTACTATTTTTTTTTTTTATTGCCATGGATTGATTACAAATCAATTATAAAAATAATACATCAATCCATTCATTCAGTATGTAATAGAAAATAGATCGTAACAAAGTACTTTTAGCTAATTAAATTAGCCTATCAGAGTACAATCCAATGGATCAATATTTTCTTGGTTTAGGAGCAAAATCTAAGGATAAGAAGAAAAATAATTACAACTAGAGGGGCACTCAGTAGAGGGCAGATCTCTGTCGCGGCAGCCTTTTTCTCGACCTTTGCTCGACTTTGACTTTGACCTTTACATGTATTAATTTGCGTGGATTTTCATACACTGAAATATGAACGAAGTTTGAAGTTTCTGTGACAACATTGCTCAAACTTATGGCTGATTACGTGAACTGGACATTTTGCTTGAGCTTTGACCCTGACCTACCAAAATTTAATCATATCCAGCTTTTTACATAACAGCAAATCCCGGCAAGTTTCATTACTCTACGATTAAAATTGTGGCCAGGAAGCTGTTCACAAACACACATTCACATAAACAAACAAACAAACACTCAAGCAGAGGCGAAGACATAACCTCCTTCCAACTTCGTTGGCGGAGGTAAAAAGAAAACCAGAAAAAAGGCTGTGGGGTCCATTATACAGTACCAACCATGTGTCACACGATCGTACATAATAACGACATTTCATTTTGTGTATATATTATGCTTGTATCTTCGCTCTCCCTTCGCACTGATAAGGACCTGAAATAACCTGTCTGTTTTCCTCAACGTTAACTGTTAACCGGTGCGGTGTCGGTTGAACATGAAATTGCCTATTATGTCTTTTATGCCTTTTTTGCCTGGAGTTTGTATATATAAACGAATGTTCTGTAATAAAGTTACTCAGTTGCTTTCAACCTGCCCTTGAGTCTCAACCTTCTCTTGGCTCGTCACATTGGTGACCATGGAAGTTGACTCGCTCGACCCGCCTTCCAAACCCCCCCCCCCCCACCACCACCCCTCCGTCATTGGTGCTATGGCGGATTCCACGGAAGTTGGCGCCGCCCCATTGAAACTTTCGTCGTTCGCCAGCGGAGAGGCGTTTGCTTGGTTTCAGCGCGCAGAAGTCCAGTTCCGCATCAGGGGCGTGACTCGCTCAACCACCAAAGCAGATTATGTTCTCGCAGCGATACCCGAGGACACCTTCCCGGAAATATCCGACTGGCTTTGTGAACAAGGAGACACCCCAATAGCGTTTGACGGCCTCAAAACATACCTTCTGCAGCAGTACTCGCCATCGCCAGCCGCCCGTATAGCAAAGCTTTTTCAGCTCTCTCAACAACTATTGGGGGACCAAAGGGCTTCGCTCGCCCTCAGGGAAATGACCAGTATCGCTCGCCTGCAACCTGCCGCAGACGGCTCTCCTCGTGAGGTGAATCTACTTCGTGCCCTTTGGATATGCCGTTTACCTGAACCTGTATCCGTTGCCATACCCGATGTCGATAGTTTACCAATAAAAGACTTGATGACCAAAGCCGACGCCCTTATGGATAGCCACTTCACGACCTTCAAGACCTCCATCAACGCCTCCACTCCTGACAAAGAGTACGACTATTCAACGTCAACCGAGCTGACGTGAATGCCGTAGGACATACAAGCCCACCACGTGACGTGCCGGAGCGGTGATAAAGCCACCCATCACCCATCACTCGCTCGCGCCCCAACCAACGATTTCTACAGCCACTTACTACCGCCCATCGGCCATAGTTTTACTACTACCACTACAGATTCGGGGCAGCCGCGAAGAAATGTCCCAAGGATTGTCAGTGGCCAAAAAACGTGTAAGTAGGCCATTGCTCGTGGTGGTGGCCTCCCGTGTTTCTAATCTTTTCTTTTACCATGATGCAGGAACGGACGTGCGATTTTTGGTAGACACGGGTGCTTGTTGTTCTCTTTTGCCAAGGGAACTCTTCAGGACACGACGTAGTCTGTCTCATCTGCCGACGTCCGCCTGGTAGCTGCCAACGGATCTGCGATACCCACCTATGGTTACGAGAACCTCACATTATCGTTTGGAAACGGTAAATTTAATTGGAAGTTTCTCATTGCTGATGTCACATTGCCAATCCTCGGCGCGGATTACCTCTCTCATTTCCACCTTCTGGTCGATGTCGCCCGCCAACCATTGTTCAACGCAGACTCGTACTTGTCGACATCTCTTCAACCCGCCCCCTCCAACCTGCTCTCCACATCTGCACATCCACGGATGCCAACGCCCACCTCCTCACGTCGTACCCGGAAGTTTTCCGTCCAGAACTTCGCCAAATGCCCACGGCCCCTGCCAAGCATGGTATTTATCACCATATCAAGACGATCGGACCCCCAGTCTTCGTAAAATTTAGACGTCTGGCACCAGAACGCTTGGCAGCCGCCAAACAGACGTTCACCGAAATCGAGGAAATGGGCCTTTGCCAAAAGGCCTCCAGCCCATGGTCGTTACCCTTACACATCATTCTGAAGAAAGACGGCTCCTCCGTCCGTGTGGGTATTACAGGCGCCTGAACATGCAAACAGAACCGGATCACTACCCCCTCCCAAACATCGCCAACGTGACCTCCTACCTGGTGCTTATGAACCCAGAAGACATCCCCAAGACTGCCATCACCACTCCGTTTGGTACATACACCTTCAATACTCTTGTTTTGGCCTTCGTAATGCTGGGGCCACTTTTCAATGTCTCATGGATGGCATCTTAGGGAAACTCCCCTTCTGTGTATGTTATGTGGACAACATACTTGTGTTCTCTTCCTCAAAAGAGAAGCACCTCCATCACCTGCACATCGTGCTTGACTGGTTGCAACAAAACGGCCTTGTAACCCGGTAAGACAAGTGTACATTTGGCGCCACCGAAGTGTCGTTCTTAGGGCACCGAATCACTCCTGAAGGAGTCCATCCCCTCCTCGAGAAGGTAGCAGCTGTTCAGAACTTCCCCACGCCCTCGACCATCAAATCAAAGCTCTGCAGAAATTCTTGGGCATGATCAACTATTATCACCATTTTCTGTCTGCCATTGTCGCCACTCTTGCTCCCCTCTACGCCTCCCTCAAGGTCAAGCCAAAATACCTGAAGTGGGGTCCCCTTCAAGAAGCGGCCTTCTGCAATGCAAAGAAGGCCCTATCAACTGCTGCAGCTCTGACTTTTCCTATCCCACATGCGCCTCTTCTTCTCTCCACCGATGCCAGCGACATCGCTATTGGTGCAGCACTCGAACAGGTGGTCAACGGCTCGCCCCGCCCATCGGCCTTCTTCAGCAGAAAACTGTCCAAGGCAGAATCGGGTTATTCTACCTTCAATCGCGAATTGCTGGCGTTGCACTTGGCTGTCCATCACTTTCGCCATTTCTTAGAAGGTACACCCTTCGTCATTCGCACAGACCACATGCTTCTGGTGCATGCCTTCACTCGACAGTCTGACGCCTGGTCCGCCCGTCAACGCCGACATCTCTCCGCCATGGATGAATACAATTGCACCCTTCTACACGTCCCTGGGAAAATGAATCCCGTTGCCGATGCCCTGTCAAGAAACACATTGGCTGCCGTTCAACTGGGAGTGGATTACAACGCCCTGGCTGAAGCCCAAACGACAGGATCCAGAGTATCAAGCATGTAGGACATCCTGCACATCCCTCCGTTGGGAAGACATCCCCCTCAACGACTCCAACTCCACCCTCCTCTGTGACATCAGTACTGGTAGACCGCGACCTTGGATTCCTGATCCCATTTGCCGACAGGTGTTTGATTTCATTCTCGGCCTTTCACATCTTTCGTGCCGTTCTACTGCACAGCTGCTGAAGACGAAGTTCATTTGGCGCAGCATTTCTAAGGATGCTAAGGATTGGGTCTGCGCCTGTACTTCTTGCCAAACTTCCAAAGTACATCGATACATGGATTCAGGAGTGGGCCCCTTTCCTCAACCTCGGCGTCGTTTCGTCCACATTCACGTCGATGTTGTAAGCCCCCTACCCACATCACAAGGACATCGTTACCTGTTTACCGTCATTGACCGCTCCACTCGTTGGCCTGAAGCCATGCCCATGGAAACTGTAACGTCCGCCTCATGTACATCTGCCTTACTCTCTGGATGGATTGCAAGATTTGGTATCCCTGAGCATATTACTTCTGACAGGGGTACCACTTTCACCTCTCAATTGTGGACATCATTAGCGAATCTCGTGGGCATCACCCTACATCAGACAACGGCCTACAACCCCGCTGTCAATGGAATGGTTGAATGTTTTCATCACACCCTCAAAGCATCTTGCATGTCCCGCTGCAAGGATTCCAACTGGTTTACTTAGCTTCCCTGGGTCCTCCTAGGACTAAGAACCACTCCTGAAGACGCCCTCGACATCTCGCCAGCTGAAATAGTGTATGGCGACCCTTTGGTCGTCCCTGCCGAATTTTTTCCTTCTGCAACCTCCTCCGACGATCTCCAGCGCATACGTCACGTCGTGGGAAAATTTACTCCATGCCGCCAGAATTACAAGCCCCCAGCAAAGCATCACATACCGACAGACTTGCACTCTGCAACACATGCCTTCCTACGCAACGACACTAGCAAGCCACCGCTAACGCCCCCTTACATAAGCCCTTTCCTTGTGATCCGACGCAATCCGAAAGCATTCCTACTAAACATGCATGGCAAGGAAATCTGGGTCTCCATTGATCGTCTAAAACCTGCTTATCTCCAGATGACCCGCCTACAGTTCGCCTCTCTAGATCAGGGCGCCCTATTTAACATGTACAGTATGTCATTTTTAGGGGGGAGCCATTTACCAACTGTGTGTCACACGATTGTACATAGTAACAACATTTCATTTTGTGTATATATTATGCTTGTATATTCGCTCTCCCCTCGCACTGATAAGGACCTGAAATAACATGTCCGTTTTTCTCACTGTTAACTGTTAACCGGTGCGGTGTCGGTTGAACATGAAATTGCCTGTTATGTCTTTTATGCCTTTTTTGCTTGGTGTTTATGTATATAAAACGAATGTTCTGTAATAAAGTTACTCAGTTGCTTTCATCCTGCCTTTGATTCACAACCTTCTCTCGGCTCGTCACAATACGGAACACGTAAGAGTAAGAATAAAGGTGATAACAGCTGTATTTTCCATTTACTTTCAAAATAGGTTTTTTTTTTTATAAAGAATTTTAAACTTGTTGCGACATTACCTTACATATTTACTTGTTTGTCAAACTATTTATGCAAATTGTTTAAATTCGTATCTAGTGAGAATGGTTTTACTATTTCCTTCACAAGCCGATGAATTCTAAGATTTGCAATGTTTGAATGTGTGTGAGAGTTTGAATCATAATAATAATGCCAATGATGATGCTTATTGTAATAAAACCAACAATAATAGCAATAATGATGCTGATGATACAAATGATTTTAATAACATTTGTAGTAGTAATGATTATTACTATTATCATTAGTATTTTTTCGAGTGTGTGAGAGAAAAAGGAAGCTATTACCCATAAAGTAACTATGATCAGTGAAGTTGAATAAAGAAATGTTCTTATTAGAAAAAAAAATGTGTTCAGCTAAAAAATGCGATGCAGGAAACACCCGTAATGATAACTAAAAATTTATTAATTATACGGAATAATCTCTGTGTGAATCTGGGAGTAGAGCAAAACTATGCTGCCGGTGACAGCTGGAGTCATTTCCTTTTTATATTAAATTTCTTATCCCAAACTCCTGGGAACGAAAGGAAAAAATCAGCACATGTTCTGGGAATCCCGAAAAAGAAGAAAAAAGTAGAAGACTGGAGTTGATTAATATACCAAAAGAAATGTTAGTTTTTTTCATTTGTTTTCAGTTTTGTAATTTGAAACCGCTTGGTGGAGAGGCAGTTAATTAAGTATTGTAAAGGTCATCTGGCAAGATCGCAGGTGTTACACAACCCATATCCTACGGTATTTATCATTATTAATATCATTACTAGCTAAGATGCGATCCTGGTTGGAAAAGTAGGATGCTATAGGCATAAGGGATCCGACTGGAAAAAATATTCCAGTGAGGAAATGAAATAAGAAAATAAATAAGCTACATATGATAAGTAAGGAATAAAGAATATGGAACACCTTAAGATCAGTAACAACGTTAAAATAGTCATGTCATATTTCAATACAGCCTGTTCATCATAAAACATTCGTTGCAAGTTTGAACTTCAGAAATTACAGATTCAATTGCCCGAATAGAAAGATCATTCCACAATCTTGTTACAGCTGGAGTAAAACTTCTAGAATACTATGTAGTGTCGAGTCAAGAAGACAAGACTGTTAGAACTATATGCATACATGATGGTAAAGTCTGGGAAGATCTGAATACAAAGGGTGTTCAGAATTATGAAAAATCTTATGCAACATACATACCTAACGACGGTGCCTCATATTAATATCAAGATCAGGAAGAAAAAAGTTAATATACCACAAGTTTTTGTCCAACAAAATAAAATAAGAGTCGGCAGCTGAACACCAGATAGGAGAACAGTTCTCGAAAAAAAGGTAGAATAAAATATTAAAAAATGTCTTCAAAATAGATTGATCACTGGAGATATTAAAAGACCTAAACATGCATTTTTTTTTTTTTTTTGTGCAGTTGAAGAAGTAATAGACAGAGTGTGTTTTTCAAAAGTAAATTTGTAATAAAAAATCACACCTAAAGTTTTAAAGGGGTTTTATATAGTTAAAGAAACATTATAATGCAGCAATCTAGTTGAGGAGCCACTGTCATCGACTTCCAGTCATACTTTCAAGTTTTGTTAGGATTCAACTTCATGCCCCATAATTTGCACCATGCGATAATTTTAGCTATATCGGTATTAAGGGACTCAACAACACCAGTCAAATTAATCTTCTTGAAATTATATATATATATATATATATATATATATATATATATATATGATTGGCCTATATCATTAAGTGCTGTTAAACTTAGACTTCATGGTGAAAAAATGGCCATTGCAAAACCGTACTGAATTTTAACCCTGAACTCCACTATAGTATGAAGGGTTATAACTTGGAAATCAAATAATGTATTTTGGTTGATTACTAAAATGTGGTAGGAAAACTGAGGTCCGAAGACAGGTGAATTTCTTAAGGTCACAAATGTTTGAATTTGTAGAATCCTTTGTGATTTTTTATGTTGATGACTTGGATTTTTTTTTCGAATTATTTCAGTTTGTGTTTGTAGGTGGTTTCATAGTAATTTACTTATTTTTCATTATTATTATTATTTTTCTTTTGGTGGTAGTTTGACATAGGAGTTTTCATACAGGGTATCTATTGTTTACTTGCAAATTGAATTCTTCTAACATAGGTGAAACTGTATTTTTTTTTTTATTTCTTCGATGGTCTTTTAGTTGTTTGATACCCTGGTTGTATCATTCGCATAATTAGGAGATATGACCAAAATTATTTCTTCTTTCAGATAGACATTTGGTTTGGCCACATCGTTCTGAATAGTCACGTTCTTCGATGATGGGTGTTTATTGTGGTGCCAGAGATTGGGTCAGGTAGCAGGTGAAAAGTGCCATAAAGAATTCACCCATTTCTTCACCCACTCGGTCTCTGAGGAACACTTCATTTGTGAGTATATGTAAATGTAATTCTTACGGAAGGAAAACTTGTAGCGGATTAAAGAGTTGGTTCCTATCCAAATTATATAATTACGGGATGTAACATCTTTTTCAGCAAGCAGTTTGACAGCTAAAATTTGTTGTGGTTGATTTATTATTCTGATGTACAGCTTGGTCTCTTGAAATTCGTATTCCTTGTTCTTATTAAACGGTTAGTTAGAATTTTGCATTACACTGACAACAATATGATTGGTCTTAGGTTTTCAACTGGTCCTTCGATCTTTCCTGGCTTTGGTAGGGGTCCTAAGATTCAAATTTTCACTTCTGATGGGTTGTCTCAAGCAGTTTCAATTCTATTTAGGACGTTTGTTATACATCCGGGGGTTTACTTAGATATCTTTTTTTCAGCAGTGAGTTTGGCAGTGCCACAGCTTTTTAAATTTTTAGTCCTTTTTATGCTTTTTTAATTTCTTTTTTTTTTCTTTTTGTGAAAGGTGCTGACATAGTAGTTGGTTTGTATATTTTGCAAGATGTGGTATTTTTGGGGGCTAGTATGGATTGAAAATGTTGACAGATAGCTGTATTTTAGCTTCCCTTTGAGAGAGAGAGAGAGAGAGAGAGAGAGAGAGAGAGAGAGAGAGAGAGAGAGAGAGAGAGAGAGATTATGATAAATTGCAATGTGAAATTATTACCATCTAAAGAAATTATTTTCCTCCTTTTTTTGTCGCAAAATTCTTCCTGAAAAAAAGAATGTATTAGAACCACACACATATATGAACTATTTGTCAATAAGAGACAGATACCATTAATCTTCCAATGAATTCAATCAAATATTTCCCTCTCAACGGTATCATGGATGTAAAATGCCTTCAAGACAATTACCAGCTATTTAACGGTAACAAACGTCACTAAACTATTGCACCAAATTATCAGGATTTTACCTTATATTGGGGGGTGAATTAAAATTATGCGTTTCCGACTTGCTTAGTATTGAATTTACGAACATGCACGGTTCTAGTTGTGAACCAATGCATGAAGAAAAACTAGAGAAACACTCTGAGAGTGCAGACCTCCGCCAGGGCAGCTTATTTCTCGAGGTTAGGGTTAATTCGGTCGATCTTTTGCTCGACCATGACTTTTGACTATGGACTTTCAAAATTGAATCAATTCCACATCTCAACATAACAAATTCTTCTTCTTCATTGTCTTCATCTTTTCCCCCTTCTATGTGGGTTTGATGTTTCTGGTCAGCTTTCTCCATTTACCTCTGGATTATACGCACTGACCATAGTTGTTTTGGCTAATTTTTCATGGCCGGATGCCTTTCCTGCCGCCAACCCTCCCCATTTACCCGGGCTTGGGACCGGCACCAAGTTGAGGCTGGCTTGCCGCCCTCAGTGGCTGGGTTACATCTCAACATAACAACTAATCCTTGAAAATTTCACTTGTTTATGAGTAAAATTGTGGCCAGGAAGTCGTTCATAAGTAAACAAACAGACAAACAGGGGAGAAACCATAACCTCCTTCCAATTATGTAGGCGGAGGTAAAGATTGGTGCAAAGTTTCGTATTATGGGAAATCGCTTTTCAGCAAACTGAAGATTGGGGCGATCGTGCCAATCGTGCATATCGAGGTATAGCCCCCCTGATACTTGCACGCATTTGTGGCACGCACTGGCACGCATTGTGTCGTGAACTGGCGTGAACGATGCGGGAACTGGCGTGAACTTGACATATGCAAGTAGGTTGAAATAAATAAACACTTTGGTTATAAAATCTACGGAGGAAAATACGAAGGCTTCAGAGATCAAGAAAACTATCATGAAGAAGATAATCACGCATGTTGAACAGGTCAAAACCTCCAAACAAGGCCACTTGTTAGTTAATTTCGCAGACAAAGGTGGGTTAGAAAAGGCTAAAAATGACTTAGAAGAGGTCAAGAATAACATTAAGGTAGAAGTAGATAAAAAGGAACTACTTAAACCGAAGATCAAGGTCTGCAATATTGATGAAAATGAAGATGATATAATTGCCAGTATAATGGAGAAGAATGAATGGTTGAATGATATATGTGAAAATGAAGAGGACTTTAAATTGATCAGGAAGTTTAAATCAAGACAAAGTGGTAAATTACATGTCATTATAAAGTGTAGTCCAACTATCAGGAAAGTCTTCCGTAAAAGGGATGATAGAGTATATACCACGCTTGGAGGATGTTGCAAAATTTATGATTCCTACAATGTATTTCATTGTTATAAATGCCAGGAATTTGGTCATACTGCCGAAAATTGTAGCAAGACTCAGGTATGTGCCAAGTGTAGCCAGGAACATCGAACCACGGATTGTACTGTAAATACGTTAAAGTGTCATAACTGCACAGTGAGGAATTACAATGATACGAATCATAAGACATATGATGATAACTGTAAAGTATACAAGGAGGAGCTTAACAGGATAAAAAGTAGAACCGATCATGGATTCTAGCCCATTGGTCAAGTTTGGTCTGATAAATATTCAATCGGTGGGGAATAAAACCATAAAGATTAGAAATCTTATTAACGAAATGGAATTAGATTTATGTTTATTAACGGAAACTTGGTTGCAGAGAAATATTAGTGATAACTCAAAGATTCAGGAGATGACGCCGTGTACTCACGATTTCTACCACGTACCAAGAAAGGACAAAACTGGAGGAGGAGTGGGTGTCTTCGTGTCGAAAACCTTCTCTAGGGTTTCTATCATGAATGAAATAGTATTTGAAACGTTTGAATATATCTATTTAAAACTGACAAGAAACAGTAAGGTATTGAATATAATATCATTATATAGACCACCAGGGAGTAATATGAGGAAATTCATTGAAGAATTTAGTATTCTTGTGGGTGTGGTGGACGATATTAAAAATACATTAATTGGTGGTGACTTTAATTGTTGGGTAGATGATGAAAACGATTATAAGACTAAAGAACTCAAGGAAGTATTTGAGATGTTTAATTTAATAAACAGTGTTTCGGTATCAACGTCAGTAGGTGGTCATACACTTGACTTGGTCATATGTGGAAAAGATTCAGACCTAATAAGAAACCTTGAAGTGGAACCAGACTTTGAGATCTCAAAAACACATAAACTCATCACTTTCGATGTTAATATAAATTGCACCACAGTATTGAAAAAAGGGATCACATATAGGGAACGGGAAAATTTTGATGCTGAGAGTTTTATTGAAGCTAGTGTAGCGCAAATGTCTTGTGAGAACATACAATGTGAACATATGGTAGACAGAGAATGTGTTGGGTGTTATACCAAGAAATATAACGACAATTTTGGAAAAATGTACGATACCATGTGTCCCATAAAGAACAAACAAATAGTTGTACGCGAAAATGTTACATGGTATAATAGTGAGCTATTAAAGGCAAAAAGACACACGTAAGATGGAAGGTAGATGGAAAAGAGCCAAATCCTCACAAGCCAGAAATCTATATAATAAGGCCAGAAATGACTATAACATCCTGTTAGAAAAAACAAAAAGAAAATTCTACAACGGCGAATGTAAAAAAAAACCAATAACATGAAGGATTTTCACAAAAACCTAGATGATTTGATGGGATTAAAGAAAAAATATGTCTTGCCTGACAATGTTTGTGCAGAGAGATTTGCTATATTCTTCAATGAAAAAATTGATAAAATCTATAGAGGTTTCTCCCAAAATCACTTGGAAGGACAGTCAGCTATGCCAGTGAAGGAGGGAAAGAAGTTAATAAAATTTAAGGGAATAAATATGTGCGACTTGTTAAAGGTTATGAGAGAAATGAAGAATAGATATTGTGGAAACGACCCTTTCTCAAACAGTTCAATAAGTGAAGCTTCAAACAAGCAAGTTGTATATAATATTTACCTGAACATAATTAACCTAAGTATATCACAATCCTGTTTTCGTAGCTGTGAAAAACTGCGTTGATCAAACCAATTTACAAAGGAAAAGGTGATGTAAACGAGCTAAATTCATATAGGCCCATTTCAGATTTATCCTACATCTGATACAGTTTTTTTTTTAATTATCTTATTTTTTTACATTAAATGAGGTTTTTTATGATTAATTTTAATGACGGTATGTATGTGCCTTTGATTTGAATATAATTTATGTATCATACTTCCTGTAAAAATATTTGCATAGTGTTGTTTACTATATAAAGATTTTCTACAAATACTTTCCTTTCTCATTCATTGTGTGGTTTTTCAGAGAATGGCTCAATATAAAATTAGCAGGGTATGAAAATTCAAAAAAGGAGTGTCGTCGTCGGGGACTAGAAGAGCAACCGTTTTATGAAATGACCCAAGCTTTGCGGTCATTTTTCACAATTGCTTCAAGATTCAGGGTTGCAAGATATGGCTAGCCAATCTCGAACAGCCCTTACTAGTGCTAAACGTGCAATAAGGCATGGAGAGTTTCGACAACTGCATGAGTTGAAGAAAACGCTTCATAAGGAAGGACCAAGAAAAACTAGTATGTTGAAAGTCTCACATACTGAACATATCTATCAACAGGGAAGCTCATCTCAATAACATTGATACCAATAGGAAAAGTTTTTGATCAGTTGTGCCAAAAGAAAAGAAGTATCAAAGCAAATAATTGGAAAAACTGATAACGCTGTCAGTGGATTCCTAATGGCTGACAGATTAATTTAACGGCATCAGACGAGCTCACAATATTGCAATTTTTGCAATTAAAATACTACAGATTATTTTCATCTTTTGTCTGGCAACAGTTGATTTTTGCCGAATTTAGACTTCTTCTTGGCATATTTTCTCACTTTTATGTGGGGTCGATGTTTCTGGCCAGCGTTCTTCATCTACTGCTGTCCCACACTTCATCACCGGTTAATCCCTTTGATTGAGGTCATCTGTGATACAGTCTATCCACCTTCGCTTTGGTCTCCCTCTCCTTCTCGTTCCCTGTACCTCCATTTCATCACTCTCCTCCCAGTATACTGTTCATTTCTTCTCATGACATGACCATACCACCTCAGTCTACTTTCCTGGATTTTATCTGATAGTTTTCTAACTCCTGTGGTACCCCTAATTACCTCATTCCGTGTCTTATCTCTTCTTGTCACCCCACACATCCATCTCAACATTCTCATCTCTGCCACATCCAGCTTCTTCTCTTCTGTCTTCTTTATTGCCCATGTCTCCGCTCCATACATCATTGCCGGTCTCACAACTGTCCTGCGTACTTTACCCTTCAACTTAGCCCTTATTTTCCTGTTGCATAGTATTTCACACACCTTTTCCAATTCTTCCATCTTGCTTGTAGGCTGTGGTTTATTTCTACCCCCAGGTCACCATCCTCTGCAACTGTGGATCCTAAATACTTGAAATTTTCAACTCTTTTCAATCTCTCTCCTTGTAAACTAATTTCCCCATTCTCCCCATATTTTTATCTCTAATACTCTCTTTTTCCTGCTGATCTTCAATCCTCTATTTTCCATTTCTCTTCTCCACTCCTCCAGTTTCTCTTTTACTACCTCTCACCTAGTGCTACACAGTATAACATCATCAGCAAAAAGCATACACCAAGGAGACTGATATTTAATACCTTTTGTTACTACATCCATGACCAGATCAAATAGGTAAGCTCGATGCAGACCCCTGATATAGTCCCACATTTACTTGGAAAAACTTTTTGTTAGGCGTATACCGCTTTTAACATTTGCTTCTACCATCTCTTGGGGGATTCTTCACGCTCACAAGAGCGAAGGTTATCACGGTCTCGGCGTTCTTCTTTCCGGAGACATTCTAATAGAGTTCAAGATTACGAATTTTACGATCATGAGATTTAAGCTCATGATCACAAAATTTACGATCACGAGATTCAAGCTCATGTTCACGAGATTTACGCACACAATCGTTTATCTCGAAATTGTGTGCGTAAATCTCGTGATCGTACGATTCGTAATCTTGAACTCTTTATTAGAACGTCTCTGGAAAGAACGCTGAGACCGTGATAACCTTCGCTCTTGTGAGCGTGAAGCCCTAGAGTTATGACATCTTCATGAAGAATAGCGTTGAGATCATGATGACCTTTGACCTCTTATGTTAACATCGGATTGTCGTGAATGACATCCTGACCGACCAGAAAGAAGAGGTGATGAGTCTCGCCACTGCTATCTTTGACCAGAATAAATTCTTTTCTCCTCATTGGATTGTCGCGAACGACATCCCAAGGGTGACCGACCAAGAAGACGAGTCGGTGAGGCTCATTCCTGCAATCCTTGATCAGAAGAAAATCCGATCTCATCATTGGAGTGTTGCGAACGACATCCTGACCAACCAGGAAGACGAGGTGATGAGTCTCGCCCCAGTGATCTTCATTGGATTGTTGAGAAAGACATCCTGATCAACCAAGAAGACGAGGTGATGAGTCTCGTCCCTGCGATCGATGATCAGATGAACCCCTGTCCACCTGGAGACTGTCTGCAGCAGCAGTAGGAAGGAAGTTAGCCTCTGGGCTGTTAACATTCCTAAAGGGAGAAACAGTGGTCTGTAAATTAGGAGACAACGATGCCACCGGATGGTGTAGAAGGCTTGTCGTCAGCAGGAGGCAGTCCGGAGGGCAAAAGGAGAACCTCGCAAATTCCCAGGCCAAAGTTACCAACTGGTGAAGAATCACTCCCAGACACATTGAAAGAGATGTAGTAGTGCTTCCCTCGAAGGGGAAGAAGAAATCTCCAAGGACGGCCAAGCCTGCAAAACGTCTGAAATAAGGAAGGGCATCGTAGCGGCAAAAGGAGAAGTTGTTTCTCTAGGGGAAGCAATAACAGCTCCAAGTCCCTGGGATCACTCAGGATTTAAAGGGACTGCACTCCTACTTTGTTGTTTCCCGTAGGAAGATGGTTGAGGAAGAGCTACGGAAAGAGGTGTAGGAGAGCGCAAAAAAGAAGAGGAAACTCTATCGCTTTGCCTCCGAGTTAGAACCTGAGAGAGAGTGACTGCGCCTAGCCCTTCTCATCCTAACTTCTTCCACTGGGAGGCAGACCACTCCTTACACTCGTCACAACTCCGACAACATGAAGCCTGCAAGGGCGACCCTTGCAACCAGGGCATGATCGCATGGGAGCGTCAACGAAGAAGCACAATTCACTAAAAAAGAGAAAACCAGCGTAACATGAGCGTGAAAAACAATGTTTGTCAACCTCTCTCTCCAAACCAAAGAGAAAAAGTATCTAGTTTCACCACTCCGTGAGTATATATACAGGTAGCTGGTACCACTAGCCACCCCCTACCCAGGCTCGCACCAAAAAGTTTGATTGGCTACCTTTCAGCCTTGCCAAAAGATATATCCACATATAGATAATTCCCGGTTTGTATTAGGGGAAAATACAAATTAACTACGAATTTGTCATTTGTGTGTGGAATTTATGTTGGGAGTTTGGCTGGCTGAGTTTGTATATATTGTGACATCACTGCTCACGCAGCCATAATTCAGTCACTGACTTACACTGGTAATGGTTAATTACATATGTATTGTGTTCGGTCAATTAAATATTTTTTGTTATTAATCACCTTAAATACTTAACTAATTTAAATGAGTGAGCATAGTTGTTTGAAATTGAATAAAACATAGAAATGAACAGTATAATAATTGTTTAATAATAAAACTAAGGAATTGTATGCTGCTGAAATATAATAATTAAACATGATAAATAATTATGAAGAGATGAAATAAAAATTATTTAACGTGAACCTAGACATTCAGCGATTACGTACAGCAATGGTAACAAGGAAACTTGAGGTTTTGAGGTAACAAGATAGGTATAGGTAACAGGAGGCTGGAGACCAGTCATCGATCTCTCAACTCTGAACAAGTTTATCATACAAACTCCTTTCAGGATGGAGATGGTAGACACGGTCATTCAAGCAGTAAGTCCTCAGGATTTCATTTGCATGCTGGATCTCATAGGCACATAGGCACATACTTCTCGCAAACTTGATGGCGACCCTTCTTCAACCATGAGACAGACAACTCGAGTTTTGTCAGGATCTGAGGATCGTAATGAATCACGAGAAGTCATCACTGCTTCTCTCTCAAATACTGGTATACCTAGGTTTGATAATAGACACGAAGATTCAGAAAGTCTTTCCATCAGACGACAGAGTACACAGGCTGAGGAAAGTGGCAAACCCCTTCCTCAGACAAGAAGAGATTCCAGCCCAGTAGTGGTTGTGTCTCCTATGTCACCTAGCATCCCTGGTCCATCTAGTTCCCAATGGTCACCTCAAGATTCGATCTCTCTAGTAGCAACTGAAATCCAGGTGGAGCCAGCACACCAGCTACCCGGATACTATTGTTCCCCTGAGACAGGAGCAGAGGACGGATCTTCAGTGGTGGGAGACAGAAGAGAACCTCCGAAGAGGGACAGACCTCGTCTCTCCCCCGGAATTGATGTTCTATACAGGTGCATCGAAAGAAGGGTGGTGGGCCCAGATGCTGCCCCATATGGCCTCTGGGATATGGTCCGAGTCCGAAAGGTACCAGCGCATAAATCTCCTAGAGATGAGAGCAGCTTTTCTAGCTCTTCAATAGTTCCTGGCAGGTCACTCTGTGGTGTTGATAAGCGACAGCACCACAGTAGTGGCGCACATAAATAAACAAGGCAGTACCTTATAGCAGCCCCTATGCTATCTAACAGTAGAGACTCTAATATGGACAGAAGAACATTCGGTGTCCCTATCGGCTCACTTCATTCTAGGCAAGAGGAATGTGCTCGCAGACAATCTGAGCAGAGTGACTCAGATAGTGGGCTCCGAATGGTCTTTGAATCATCTGATAGCCAGCAAAGACCTGACTTTTGGGGTTTTCCCAACTGTGGACCTGTTCGTGACATCCCTGAACTTCAGGGTCCCACTTTACTGCTCCCCACTCCTGGACCCTCAGGCTCTCTGTCAAAATGCATTTCAACTACGGTGGGACAACATCGACGTGTACGTCTTTGCCATTCTGTCAAATGAGAAAAAAAACCAGAGCATCCAACATCCTATTCATGATGCTCATAGCTCTGCTATGGCATCACACAGTATGGTTCCCGTACCTTGTGCCCCTCCTGATAGAGCTTCCGAGGGACCTCCCTCCACGACCAGATCTACTCAGACAACCACACGTGAACAACTTTCACAAACCAGTAGCATCTTTTCGTCTTCACGCCTGGAGACTATCCAGCATCTTCTCTCAGAGAGGCTTTTTGCAGCGAGTCACAAGGTGGATGTCTGGATACCTGCAAAGATCCTATGCATCAGTCTACCAAGCAAAGTGGACAGTCTTCCTTAGTTAGTGTCATGGAAGGGGTATCTCTCTTTCACTGCAGCTATTCCAGTAATAGCGGAGTTCCTTGTATACCTTCGGGAGGAAAAGCTCCTCTCGGTCTGGGCAGTGAAAGTTTACCGCTAAACCTTAAGCATGGACTTAAGACTGAAGGGAATCGATCTTTCCTCTTCGGTGGAGTTATCTCTCATCATACAAAGCTATGAGATTACCTGCTTCCAGTCAGAAGTTAGACCTCCTTGCAACAAAGTTTTCGTCCTTCCATCCCTGAAGGGCACTCCCTTTAAACCATTATGCCAGGCAACAGATTGCCACTTCACTTTAAAGACAGTTTTCCTATTCGCTTTAGCTTCTGCAAAGCAAGGTAAATTTCATGGTCTATCCTACGACGTTGCCCATTCAAGGGGAGTGGGGGAGGTGACACTCGGCTTCGTCCCTGAGTTTATTGCCATGACTCAAAATTCAGGGATAATGGATCCTAGATTCGGGGCTTTTCAGATTGCGAGTCTTCATTCTGTAACCGATGATCTGGATCAACTGTTACTTTGTCCAATGAGCAGTTTTAAAATATTACCTTAAATGCATTGCAGCAGCTTGTCCCCGTGTGCCAATAGTGGAGAAATAGGTGAGCTACGAAGGAAAAAATAAAAAAGTCTCATGATGAGTATTGGAATATTTTGATGACGTGTAATCGTGGGCGGGCAGGATGCATCGACAAAACGTTGCCTAGATTTGCAATGACATCTAGTTTGTTACAAAAACAAATATTTCACCAATATTTTCCTTCCTTGCTTTAATTTTAGTTTCATGACATTCAAGAGGTTTTTTCTACAAAATCCAATCACAGTATTTTCATCTACATTTGGATAAAATTTGTAGGTAAAAAACAGAATATAAAAAAGTTGTATAAAGTTCTATCAGCGCTCGTTTCACTTCAACTCGTATTTTTTCGTATATTATTTTAAGATATGGATATTTTTTTCAAGGTAATACTCATCACCTACCTTTAATCTGTGTTTGACTAAAGAACAAGGTAGATATTAAGCAAACTAAGTGAGGTATAAAGCAAAAAAAATGGAGTATTATGTGACAGGAAAATAGGGGTAAAGTTGAAAGGTGAAGTACACAGGACAGTTGTGAGACCAGCAATGGTGTATGGAGCGGAGACAAGGGCAATAAAGAAGACAGAAGAGAAGAAGCTGGATGTGGCAGAGATGAGAATGTTGAGATGGATGTGTGGGATGACATGAAGAGATAAGATAAGGGTACCACAAGAGTTAGAGAACTATCAGATAAAATCCAAGAAAGTAGACTGAGGTGGTATGGTCATGTCATGAGAAGAGATAAACAGTATATTGGGAGGAGAGTGATGAAAATGGAAGTACAGGGAATGAAAAGGAGAGGGAGACCAAAGCGAAGGTGGGTGGACTGTATCAAGGATGACCTTCGATCAAAGGGATTAACCGGTGATGAAGTGTGGGACAGTGGTAGATGGAGAATGCTTTCCAGAAACATGAACCTCACATAGAAGTGGGAAAAGATGCAGACAAAGAAGAAAAAGAGGAGACAGTCAAATTGCTAGTTCCTCAAACCACACAGGGTGCTCAGGCTACTACTAGTGTATTACACAATGTTTTCCTTTTAGTGAGGTGTCAAGGTTTTTTACCAGTTTTTTCTGCATTTTTCCACATGATAAAGAGAGTACAGGTTAATCTCTATTTAGGAACATTGCATACTGGAACAAGTAAGGTTTCTTCTCTCCGTCGAGTCCCACTTGTAGATTATTCCCTTTGACCTGGAAGGCTGGAATACACTTGGCATTAACAGTTTCTCTCAATGGCTCTTGATCCAGAAGGACCTTGCTTACCATAACCAGACCCACAAACTTTTGTTCCACTATTCCAGAACATTGGAATCTCCTTCAGGGGACACAACGTACTTAAAGACTCCACACTTGTTACTTCTGCATTTGTCCACATGATAAAGAAACTGTACAAGTGAATCTTTATCAAGGAACACTATATACTGAATCCATCTTGAAGATTATTCTCTTTGACCTGGAAGGCTGGAATGCAATTGAGGTTGACTTTCTTTCAATGGCCCTTGATGCAGAAGGTCCATAGGTACCATAACCAAACCCACAAACATTTGACCCACTCTTCCAGTACAAATGGAATCTCCTTCAGGAGATACAGCGTACTAAAAGATTTCACACTTGTTTGTTCTGCATTGGTCCATCTCCTGGGAGGAGATAGACCAGGAGCTTGGAATAATTCCTGCAACGGAAAGGGTAATTATAGGAGGAGATCTGAATGGCCACTTGGGAATAAGTAGGGAAGGGATAGAGAGAGTGCATGGAGGTTGGGGTGTGGGTGAGAGAAATGATGGGGGAGAAAGAGTGATTGATTTTGCAGTGGCTGTTGACCTAGCAATGATCAACACCTTCTTTAAGAAAAAGATTAACAGACTGATTACTTCAAGTAGCGGTAGCAGGGAGAGCCAGATAGATTTGCTGATGTGTAAGAGAGACCATCTGATGTAGGTTAGAAATTGCAAGGTAATAAATGGGGAGAGTATAGCAGCTCAACACAGGTTAGTGGTAATTGATTGCATACTAAGGAATTGTAGAAGAGGTAAAAAGACGAGAATGGACCCAAATATTAAGTGGTGGAAATTGAAAGAGGAAGAACTGAGAGTCTTGTTTAAGGAAAGAGTGCTGGAAGTAGTAAGGTTACATGATGATGTACAAGAATGGTGGACCGAGAATAGTAAAGTGATTCTAAGGATCGGCAAGGAAGTACTTGGAAAGTCATCAAAGAAGACCCCCAAATGATAAAGAATCGTGGTGGTGGAATGATGAGGTGCAAGAACGGGTAAAAACTAAGAAAGAAGACAAGAAGAAGGCAGATCTATCAAGACAAGAGCAGGATGAAGAAAACTATAAACAGGTAAAGAAAGAAACAAGAAAAGCAGTAGCAAAGGTGAAGGCAGAGACATTACATGAAGTATATAAAGAGATGGAAACACCAGAAGGAGAGAAGAAAATATTACGAATTGCTAAGGCCCGAGATGCTGCATCTAAAGACCTGACACAGATAAGGCTAATAAAAGATAGCAATGGTATAGTTCTAGCAGAAGAGAATGAAATTAAAAGAAGGTGGGAAAGTTATTTTGAAGGACTTTTAGTGAGGAGAACCCAAGAGCAGTATTTGAAGATGGACTCCCAAACGAGGCAGTTACCATAGGAGTGACTGGAAGAGAAGTGGAACAAGCAGTAAAGAAGATGAGAAATGGTAAAGCTGCAGGACCGGGTAGTATTCCAGTAGAGGTATGGAAGAGTCTTGTAGAGGAAGGCATAGATATCTTGTGGGACCTGATGCAGAAGATCTTCAATCAGGAAAAGATGCCAGAGGAATGGAGAAGAAGCCTAATCATTCCCATCTATTTGGGAAGGGAGACATCCAGGAATGTGGCAACTACAGAGGCATAAAGTTGATAAGCCATACTATGAAAATATGGGAGAAGATCATTGAGAGGAGTCTCTGAGATGAAACAACAATTGGTGAGGAACAATTTGAATTCATGCCTGGAAGAGGAACTGTAGAAGCAATATTTTCTTTGAGGCAGATGATAGAAAAACATTGGGAGAAACAGAAAGGATTACAAATGGTCTTTATTGACATGGAGAAGGCATACGATCAAGTACCACGTCAGGAGCTGTGGAGATGTATGAGAGAAAAGGGAGTCCCTGAGAAGTACGTCAGCATCACCCAAGATATGTATGAGAGGGTAGAAGCAAATGTTAAGAGCAGTATAGGCCTAACAAAGTTTCCCAGTAAAAGTGGGACTACATTAGGGGTCTGCATTGAGCTCTTACCTATTTGATCTGGTCCTAGATGTAGTAACACAAGGTATTAGAGATCAGTCTCCTTGGTGTATGCTTTTTGCTGATGATGTTATACTGTGTAGCACTAGGCGAGAGGTAATAGAAGAGAAACTGGAGGAGTGGAGAAGAGAAATGGAAAATAGAGGAATGAAGATCAGCAGGAAAAACACAGAGTATTTGAGAATGAAAAATGGGGAAGTTAGTTTACAAGGAGAGAGATTGAAAAGAGTTGAAAATTTCAAGTATTTAGGATCCACAGTTGCAGAGGATGGTGACCTAGGGGTAGAAATAAACCACAGCCTACAAGCAAGATGGAAGAATTGGAAAAAGTGTGTGGAATACTATGCAACAGGAAAATAAGGGCCAAGTTGAAGGGTAAAGTACACAGGACAGTAGACCGGCAATGATTTATGGAGCGGAGACATGGGCAATAAAGAAGACAGAAGAGAAGAAGCTGGATGTGGCAGAGATGAGAATGTTGAGATGGATGTGTGGGGTGACAAGAAGAGATAAGACACGGAATGAGGTAATTAGGGGTACCACAGGAGTTAGAAAACTATCAGATAAGATCCAAGAAAGTAGACTGAGGTGGTATGGTCATGTCATGAGAATAAATGAACAGTATACTGGGAGGAGAGTGATAAAATGGAGGTACAGGGAACGAGAAGGAGAGGGAAACCAAAGCGAAGGTGGATAGACTGTATCACAGATGACCTCAATCAAAGGGGTTAACCGTTGATGAAGTGTGGGACAGCGGTAGATGGAGAACGCTGGCCAAAAATATCGACCCCACATAAAAGTGGGAAAAGATGCAGACAAAGAAAAAGTTGAAATTCGGCAAAAATCAACTGTTGCCAGACAAAATATGAAAATAATCAGTAGTATTTTAATTGCAAAAATTGCAATATTGTGAGCTCGTCTGATGCCGTCAAATTAATCTGTCAGCCATTAGGAATCCACCGACAGCGTTATCAGTTTTTCCAATTATTTGCTTCGATACTTCTTTTCTTTTGGCACAACTGATCAAAAATTTTTCCTATTGGTATCAATGTTATTGAGATGAGCTTCTCTGTTGATAGATATGTTCAGTATGTGAGACTTTCAACATACTAGTTTTTCTTGGTCCTTCCTTATGAAGCGTTTTCTTCAACTCATGCAGTTGTCGAAGCTCTCCATGCCTTATTGCACGTTTAGCACTAGTAAGGGCTGTTCGAGATTGGCTAGCCCTATCTTGCAACCCTGAATCTTGAAGCAATTGTGAAAACTGACCTCGAAGCTTGGTCATTTAATAAAACGGTTGTTCTTCTAGTCCCCAACGACGACACTCCCTTTTTGAATTTTCATAATCTGCTAATTTTATATTAAGCCATTCTCTGAAAAACCACACAACTGAGAAAGGAAAGTATTTATAGAAAATCTTCATTTGGTAAACAACACTATGCAAATATTTTTACAGGAAGTATGATACATAAATTATATTCAAATCAAAGGCACATACATAGCGTCATCAAAATTACTCCTAAAAAACCTCTTTTAATGTCAAAAATAAGATAATTAAAAAAAACTGTATCAGATGTACACAGGAGCTTAATGAATGCCTTAAAGTTTGTAACTTGACAGTCAGACAATTTGAGTAATTATCTCCGATACAATGAACACTTTAGAGCAAAACTTTTTATTTGCTCAACCTTTCATTCTTTCATTTAATGTTGAAATAAAATAGTGGTTTGTGGTTATGAAATAAATATTGTATACACTGTATTGTTATAAGAAACTTAATTTTGAATACCCCTCTGTGCCCTCCAAAAAAGTCTTAATCAGTGGCTGGGTTCTGTCTGCTGAGTCCATCTTGTTCAGTATTCTCTTTGACAAGGAAGGCTGGAATACACTTGGCATTTTTGATCCAGAAGGTCTTTCGTTACCATAACCAAGACCACAAAATTTTTATGCACTATTCCAGTACAAAGGAAGCTCCTTCAAGGGATACTGCATACTAAAAGACTTAACACTTTTTACTTTTGCATTTTATACATTATAAAGAAATAGTACAAGTTAATATTTACCATAGGAACACTGCATACTGGAACAAGCGAGACTTCTTCCCTCTGCTGAGTCCATCTTGTAAATTATTTCCTTTGACCTGGATGGCTGGAATCTACTGGGCATTGCCACTTTGTCTCTCAATGGCTCTTGATCCAGAAGGTTCTTAGTTGCAATAACCTAACCACAAACCGTTGTTTTACTATTTCAATACAATGGAATCTCCTTCAGGGGACACACCATACTAAAAGACTTCCCACTTTTCATTTCTACATTTGTTCACATGATAAAAAGTACAAGTGATTCTACCAAGGAACACTGCATACTGAAACAAGTGAGACTTCTTCCCTCTGCTGAGTCCATCTTGTAGATTATTCCATTTGCCTTAGAAGGCTGGAATACACTTGGCATTGACAGTTTATTTCTTAATTGTCCTTGATCCAGAAGATCCTTAGTTACCATAAGCGCACGAACTCTTCATCTGGTATTCAATTACTTGAATCTCCTTCAGGTTACACACTTTACTAAAAGACGTCGGACTTTTTTTTTTTTTTTGCTACATCTGTCCAAATGATTAGGAAACAGTGCTAGTGAATCTTTATCAAGGAACACTGTATATTGGAACTAGTGAGACTTCTTCCCTCTGCCGAGTCCATCTTGTAGATTATTTCCTTTGACCTGGAAGACTGGAATACACATGCCATTGACAGTTTATCTCTTAAATGCTCTTGATCCAGTAGGTCCTTAGTTACCATAAGCACACAAACTCTTGATCTACTATTCCTGTCCAGTGGAATCTCCTTCAGGTGGCACTGCTTACTAAAAGACCCCACACTTGTTTTGTATGCATCCATCCACATGATTAACAAACAGTACTGGTGAATTTTTATCAGGGAACAATGCATACTCGAACAAGGGAGACTTCTTCCTTCAGCTGAGTCCATTTTCTAGATTATTCCCTTTGTCCCGCAATTCTAGAATGCACTTGGCATTGACAGTTTATCTCTTAAATGTTCTTGATCCTAAAGGTCCTTCGTTACCATAATCGCAAAATCTCCTGATCCACTATTCCAGTACTGTGGAATCTCCTTCAGGGGACACAGCATACTAAAAGACATCACACTTATTTTTTTTGCATCCATCCACATGATAAAGAAACAGTACAAGTGAATCTTTATCAAGGAACACTGCATATTAGAACAAATGAGACTTCTTCCCTCTGCTGAGCCCATATTGTAGATTATTTCTTTTTACCCGGAAGGCTGGAATGCACTTGCCATTGACAGTTTATCTCTTAAATGTTCTTGATCCTTAAGTCCCTTAGTTACCATAATCGCAAAGACTTCTGATCCACTATTCCATTATTGTGGAATCTCCTTCAGGGGACACGGCATACTAAAAGACATCACACTTGTTTTTTCTGCATCCATCCATATGATAAAGAAACAGTACAGGTGAATCTTTATCAAGGAACACTGCATACTGAAATAAGGGAGACTTCATCCCTCTGCTGAGTCCATAGTGTAAATTATTTCTTTTGACCTGGTAGGCTGGAATGCACTTGCCATTGACAGTTTATCTCTTAAATGTTCTTGATCCTTAAGGCCCTTAGTTACCATAATAGCAAAAACTCCTGATCCACTATTCCAGTACTGTGGAATCTCCGTCAGGGGACACAGCATACTAAAAGACATCACACTTGTTTTTTCTGCATCCATTCACATGATAAAGAAACAGTACAGGTGAATCTTTATCAAGGAACACTGCATACTAGAACAAGTGAAACTTCTTTCCTCTTATGACTCCATATTGTAGATTATTTCTTTTGACCTGGAATGCTGGAATGCATTTGCCATTGACAGTTTATCTCTTAAATGTCTTTGATCCTTAAGGTCCTTTGTTACCATAATTGCAAAAACTCCTGATCCACTATTCCAATACTGTGGAATTTCCTTCAGGGGACACAGCATACTAAAAGACATCACACTTGTTTTTTCTGCATCCATCCACATGATAAAGAAACAGTACAGGTGAATCTTTATCATGGAACACTGCATACTAGAACAAGTGAGACTTCTTTCCTCTGCTGAGTCCATATTGAAGATTATTTCTTTTGACCCAGAAGGCAGGAATGCACTTACCATCCTCCTAATTGTCAGGTTGCTTAGACAACATTAAGATGTCTGTTTATTTTTTCTTGGTCTTTCATATTGTGTAATGGAGACTAAGAACTTTGCGAATCCTCTCGATCCACCGCACAAATTAATCTCATTTTGATCCTCAAAAGGATTTACTGTCTTGGGTTTCATATGAATTTCGATTTATAAAGTAATTTTATGTTTCTTTTGCTCCTTTGTCTGTATCTTTTCCCACTTTTATGTGGGGTCGATGTTTCTGGCCAGCATTTTCCATCTACCCATCTTCTTATCCTCCTCTTCCTTCTGATTCTTGTTAGTATGTTGTTTCTTCTTTTCCTCCTCCTTTTCATTTTCCTTCTCCTGCTTCTTATTTCCATTCGCCTTTTCCAGATTCTTGGTATTCGTTTTTTTCTTATTTTCCTCCCTTCCATTCTCCTTCTCTTTCTGCTAACTTTATCTGTATTCCCCGTGCCAATCTAGTATGGGAATCCTCTCTCTCAAATTGAAGATTCTTTTGCAACCGCATGCTGACTTTTCAGTACAATCTCCTTACACAAGCTGCCATCTTAAAAGCTTGTTTTTGTCAGGTATTTCAACTCCTAGACGTTCTAGAAGCTCTCTAAGCATGGATTTACAATTGTTTGTCATACGATGGTACCTTTTCAAATTCCACGGTTTATAGAGTTCAGTCATTGCCTCATAGACCTGCCGTGGTGCCAGGTTTTCTATCTGGTATTCATCCTTTACAAAGAATTCATATTCAAGAGGTGTTAATGTGTAAAAGGGCATCAACCATTCTTCTTTTTCAGAGTCTTCTTTTGGTAACCCTTCAAAATATCGCTCCCTGGATTCCCATTCGAATTTCACGGTGGTATGCATTATATGCAACATACGGCACATATGGCGAAACGGGTACAGTGATTCCCTGTCATGATACCTCTCTAGCACGACAATTTTGCAGAATCCCGGGATGTCGTCCTTTTCCTCCCATTCTTCATAATTCTTCCTAAGCATATCTTGAATATCTAGTGGTGGTTGTGAGAAGGGTAGATTTAAGAAAGGGGAGGATTCTGGTGTTGTTTTTGAGAAGAGTGCCTTTAAGAAAGGGGAGGATTCTGGTGGATTTAAGAAGAGGGGGAATTCAAGTGATGAATGTGAGGAAGAACAACCAAGTGATGAATGTGAGGAGGAAGAATAAAGTGATGAATTTGAGAAGGAAAAATCTAGTGATGAACGTGAGGAGGAAGAATAAAGTGGTGACTGTGAGGAGGAAGAACCAGGTGATGAATGTGAGGAGGAAGAATCAAGTGATGAATGTGAGGAGGTCTCCTCATCCTTTCCATAAAGCCCCACCAAACGAGCGTTGATTTTATCTTCTCGTCGGAGCTCCTTTTGAAAACTTTTGATTTCTTTGCGCTTGTTTCTAAAGCATTTGACCACCCTTTCGTGAAGAATCTCTATACGAAAACCTAAACGCTTAATTTCTATATTCAATCTTGCTATTATCTCCTCTTGTTCCTTTTGACGATTAGGGTCAGTTGTCTTCTTCGCCTGCTCTTCCTCCTGACTCCTTTCATTCTTCTTGTGATACTCCTCCTCCCTTTCCTTCTTATCTTTCAGAAACTCTTCCCACCTTTGTGTATCAAAACTTATTCTAATACCTACAGGGCACATTAAATATCTAATTAAATCAAATCCAACCAAGGGTCTAAGAATTTGATTGAGAAAGTGGCCCAAGTAGCACTTGCCACAATCGAACTTTAATCGGAAGACTTGGATGGGCAATTTTGGGTTATTGTGATGGACCACCATAACCGAGTCACATTTACGCTGCCTAGGAATGGAGTAATTTTCTCTATCCCATGGGGGAGTGCCATTGTTTATATGATCAACGATTTCTTGTTCAATGAAGGTTCCATTGAGTGGTTGCCCTGTTCTGATCTCCTTTTTTGGAGAGATTTTTTATGTTCTGCCAATACTCTCCGAATTGTTAATCTTTTCCATCAATTGTTGTCTATCGTTTTTTAGCCTCTCGCGTTTTCTATTATCTTCCTTCTCCTTGTTTAATTTTTCTTTATTTTTTCTCTTCCCCTCCTCCCCCTTATTCCTCTGATTATTGGTATTCTGTTTTTCCTCCTTTCCATTCTTCTTCTTCTGATCCTTGCTATTCTTGGTTATCTTATTTTCCTTCTTTCCATAAAGTCCCATCAAACTAGCGTTGATTTCTTGTTTTCGTAGAAGCTCCTTTTCAAGACTTTCGATTTTATTTTTATTCTCTATATTTTATCTGACGACCTGGTTTTTAAGTCTCCTTATACAGTCCTTTAATTGCTTCTTTTCTCTCTTCAATTCTTCTATTTTCTTGTTTAGTTCTTCTTCACGATTGGGGGTAATTATCTTCTTTTCCTCCTCTTGCCTCTGATTTTTTTCATTATATTTTTTCTTCTTCTTCTCCTCCTTTTCAGTTTCCTTCTCCTTCTTCTTCTTTCCAGCCTCCTTTTTCTTCTTCTCCTCCCTTCCATTCTCCTTCTCTTCCTGATTATTAAGATGTAGAAGCTCCTTTTCAAGTCTTTCGATTTTCTTTTTATTCTTCTTCTTCTCCTCATTTTCACTTTCCTTCTCCTGCTTCTCCTTTCCAGCCTCCTTCTTTTTCTCCTTCTCCTCCCTTCCATTCTCCTTCTCTTTCTGATTATGATGATGTAGAAGCTCCTTTTCAAGTCTTTCCATTTTTCTTTTTATTCTTCTTCTTCTTCTCCTTTTCACTTTCCTTCTCCTGCTTCTCCTTTCCAGCCTCCTTCTTTTTCTTCTTCTCCTCCCTTCCATTCTCTTTCTCTTCCGGATTATTAAGATGTAGAAGCTCCTTTTCAAGTCTTTCGATTTTCTTTTTATTCTTCTTCTTCTCCTCCTTTTCACTTTTCTTCTCCTGCTTCTCCATTCCTGTCTCCTCCTTTTTCTCCTTCTCCTCCCTTCCATTCTCCTTCTCTTTCTGATTATGATGATGTAGAAGCTCCTTTTCAAGTCTTTCGATTTTCTTTTTATTCTTCTTCTTCTTCTCCTTTTCACTTTCCTTCTCCTGCTTCTCCTTTCCAGCCTCCTTCTTTTTCTTCTTCTCCTCCCTTCCATTCTCTTTCTCTTCCGGATTATTAAGATGTAGAAGCTCCTTTTCGAGCCTT